>NC_092375.1:183928975-184249386 GCF_030028105.1 Mobula birostris
TTAACGCATAGCCATCTGGAGGCTAATGCAGTGTGTGAGAACGTAAGTGACTTATTAATACCATTCTGTTGCTTATTAGTTTTAGTTGAAAGCCAGCCCAAGAGGTCTGTGTCCCTCAATTAATCTGAAAGAGCACTCAGGTTGTGCATTATCAACCATGAGCACTACGTAATCCTCAGGAGAGCCTTGTGGTCAATGCGTCTTCCTCCTCTTCACTACCATGCATTATGCTCGAGCTATCATTGAAGCTTTTTAAGTCTTACAACATCTTTTCGATCTTCCTTCCGATCCTGCAAGTTATCAATGCTGGATTGACTTTGCCATTGCTTGCTTTCTAAGTCGGGGGGTTAGTTTCTACAATTGAAATCAGTTCAGAGATACAACAGGGGCTGTTTGTACAAGCAGACCTACTTTCCAGTAGCACTTGCATACACAGCGCTGAAGTGTTTTGAGAGTTTGGTGATGAAGCACATCAACTCCTGCCTGGGAATTGAGTTGGATCCGCTCCAATTTGCCTGCTGGCACAACAGGTCCACAGCAGATGCCATCTCATCGGCTCTTCACTCAGCCCCGGAACATCTGGACAGCAAATCTGCATACACCAGGATGCCCTTTATCGACTACAGCTCGGCTTTCAATACCATCATCCCACAAAACTAATCAATAAGCCCCAAGACCTTGGCTTCAATACTGCCTTGTGCAATTGGATCCTTGATTTCCTTACTTGCAGACCCCTGTCAGTTCAGATTGGCAGCAATATCTCTGTGTTCTCCATCAGCGCAGGTGCAACAGGCTGTGTGCTTAGCCCCCTGCTCTACTCACTTCACACTAATGACTGTATGGCTAAGCACAGCTCCAATGCGATACTTGCTGATAACGTCGCTGTCGTAGGCCAGATCAAAGGCGGTAACGACACAGCATAAGGGAGGGAGCTTGAAGATCTGTCTGTGTGGTGCCACAACAAGAACCTCTTACTCAACAACAGGAACACCAAGGAACTGATAATGAAGTTCAGAAGGAAACTAGATGTCCATGAGCCAGTCCTCATCACGGGATCAGAGGTGGAGAGGCTCAGCAACTTTAAGTTCCTTGGTGTTATCATTTCAGAGAACATGCCCTGGGTCCTACATGTAAGTGCAATTACAAAGAAATCACGACAGCACTTCTACTTAGAAATTAGCAAAGATTCAGTGTGACATTTAAAACTTTGACATACTTCTTTAGATGTGTGGTGGGGAGTTATATTGAGTTATAAAACACCAATGCCCTTGACTGGAAAATTCTTGAAAAAGTAGTGGATATTGCCCAGCCCATCACAGGTAAAGCTATCTCCACCACTGAGCAAATCTACACGGAGCGTTGTCACAGGAAAGCACCATCCATCATCTGGGACCTCCCCACCCCAGGTCATGCTCTCTTCTTGCTGCTGCCATCAGGAAGAAGGTACAGAAACCTCACAGCACCAGGTTCAGGAACAATTATTACCCCTCAACCATCAGGGTCTTGAACCAAAATGGATAACTTCACTCAACTTCTCCAGCCCCAGCAGTGAACTGTTCTCACAGCCCATGGAATCACTTCCAAGGTCTCTTCAGCTCATATTCTCGATACTTATTGCTGATTTATTTATTATTATTATTCCTTTTTTTAAACTTCTGTTTGCATTTGTGTAGCTTGGTGTCTTTTACACACTGGTTGGCTGCCCAGTTGGTGCTTTCTTTCATTTATTCTGTTATGGTTATTTGTGTTATTGAGTATGCCTGCAAAAAATGAATCTTGGGGTTGTATATAGTGACGTAAAAGTACTTTGAAAATAAATTCTCTTTGAACTTTGGAAAGTCAGGTTGTAATCTTGTTCCACAGTGTCATCCATAGTAAACTTATTTATTTATTTATTTGATTGGTTGATTTATTGAGACGTAGTGCACTATAGGCCCTTCCAGCCCTTCGATCCGCACCACTCAGCAACCCTAGCCTAATTATGGGACAATTTACAGTGACCAATTAACCTTTTGACCGGTCTGTCTTAGGGACCGGAACACCCAGAGGAATCCCACGCGCTCACGGGGAGAATGTACAAACTCCCTACAGACTGTGGCGGGAATTGAACCCTGATCACTGCTACTGTAAAGTGTAATGCTAACCACTATGCTACTGTGCTGCTCATTGCAATTGGATGGACAGGCATTTTGACATTTAGCCCAATGACGCACCAGTGCTTTCCTTCTCATTTACAAAATGATTTCAGAAGTTATGCATATGTCTCATCATCATCATCCTCATCAGGTGTCGTGCCCAGTTTGAGCTTTGACTGCCATGGCCCACACACTCCTGTTTTGGGTCAAGTGGAACAATTCATTGGTATTCATTTCCAGTTCTCTGGCTGCTGTCTCCATCATCGTTTGTCTTTGTCTTCCTCTTGCTTTCTTCCCTTCAGTCTTTCCCATAATTACCGTGCATTCTAATTCCTCTTTCCTAATCACGTGTCCAATGAAGTTACGTTGCCTTTTCATGATCTCATACATTATTTCTCTATTTGTGCTTGCTCTGTTCATGACATCCTCATTAGATATTCGTTTCGTCCATGATATTCTTTGCATCCTCCTCAAAAACCACATCTCTGCTGCTTCAATTCATTTCCTCATGTTACTAGATATTGTCCAACATTCTGAGCCATATAACATAACTGGATAAATGTAACATTCCTTACTTCAATTGTAAATTTTTGTCTTAAGTTTTCTTCTTTAATTAATTACAGGTAGTCAAGGGATTGTTCAGGTTTTTTGTCTCATGATATCATGAAGTTATAAATTCTAAAATAAAAAGGCTCGTCCACAACTTATTGTGCAGGTCCAGATGTTTCCTTTTGATTGCAAACATTGCTCTTGATTGTCTATGACTGCACTTCCTTTGCTTTTCATTATCACCACTGAACTAATCCCCTCCAGCAATATTCCACAAGATGAATGATTTGCTGCTTGCTTGGCATTTGATAGAAAGCCTTTTGCTTTGCAATCAAAGTGAAATGTAGTACATTTATCTTATTGGCTGGTATTTTGCAATTGGCAGAAAAGAGTCAGCATTCGTTGCTAAAGACAAAACCCTGGCCATTCCAATAAAAGCGCCGTATTTATTGGCATTAAGGGTAGAAACTGAAATATCAAACCTTTTACTTTAAAAGCCATTACATTTAATATTTTTTTCTTCTTTGGGAACAAGATGACACACATACAATTATTTTTTTATGCCCAGTGAGGTTGTTGAGTAATTATGACTCAGTGTGTCTTTTGAAAACTCTCCATTAATGTTTAGCTTGCACAAAGGCTTTTCAGCAAAAATTATGAGTAAAAAGAACATTGACGTTTGCATCAATTTACTTATTCAATGATGATTGGATCTGTGGTTTCTGCAACAGGGTATCTTGTGAAAGGTAGGTTATCACAAAGAGCAACTTCCAGATTTCTGGTCTAACTTGTCATGGATTGGAGGCTTGCATGCCTCAGTGCCCCTGAGAACTATGTTGGCTGGAGTCAGGACTTTATGCTATGTCCCTTGGTAGGGTCACCCACGCCAAACAGGTCAAAGGATTTAAAAACGCAAACACGAGGAAATCTGCAGATGCTGGAATTTCAAGCAACACACACATATAATGCTTTGTCTTAGTCCTGACGAAGGGTCTCGGCCTGAAACGTCAACTGTACCTTTTCCTATAGATGCTGTCTGGCCTGCTGCGTTCACCAGCATTTTTTGTGTGTGTTGTAGGTCAAAGGATAGTGGCCAGATTGGTCTACCGGTCCTCCATGTTGTGGGGTTCATCTCAGGGCTAGCAACCCTGACTGGTCAAACAGAATAGTTATGGAAACAGCAATGAAGAATCCTTCTACGTCTGAGTGGCCAAGAACAGACAGATGGAGGACCTTCATTGCTGTCCTAAACGCCTGTAGGCATCATGGGCGGTAAGTAAGTTAGGTACTTAACTGTTAAATATTTTTGTCAGTTTTACTGTCTCTACAAAGGCAAATACTTGGTTAATATCATTTTATACTGAATACATTGACATTAAGATGACTGGAGTCAAGGTATCTGACGTCTATATTTTTAACCATCTTGAACTATATGAGGCTCAAATTTTTTTTGCAGATTACTGGACCAGGTGCAGATACTTAGCGACTACATTTTTATCATAGTACTGCATCAACTAATTCCATGAGCTCATATACTCACAAGCACCACAACATGTGCTGTGGCGACAATCTTCCGAATGACTAACCATTCCTGCCCTAAATTTCTCGTCTGTCAGATTAGTCATTATTGTTACTTGTGTGCTGAAGACAGAACACTCAGTTGGAGGGCTGCTTCGTTGTATGGTATGGACTTACTTAAGCCTTACCTGTACTGGAGGAGCTCGACGAGTCCTCTGTCCTGGGCCAGTCTTTCAAGTTGTCCCCAGGTGTAGTCCATCTTCTTGGTGTATCCTTCTTCTGGGCGAGGTCTTTGGAGCTTCTGTTGGCGTTGCTGTAACACTGGGTTTTTCTGGAATGGGGTTGCTCACCTCCTTTTGCAGCAGGGCTTGGGACTGTTGTATAGAAGGGTTGAGAAAAAGAGGGACATTTAGGGGACTGATATATGGACATGGAAAAATAACTGTACAGCTCAAAAGACACTCCCAGAAGTGGATATGTCAGCTAATCATTCACTACCAACAAAAGCAGAATGCATAGAGTCTTAAAAAAGTACAGCATAGAAACAAGCCCTTTGGCCTATCTAGTGCATGCCAAACCATTTAAACTTGCCAGTCCCATCAACCTGCATCCCGAGCATTGCCTTCTATACCCCTGCCATCCATGTACCTATCCAAACATGCAATGCTTTTCAGCCTTTCCAAGATTCCAGCCAGGAAACTTTGTCCTTAATGAGCAGAACGAAAAAGAAACTTCAATGAGAAAAGTTAATTTCACCAAAACACCAATTTTATTTGGTATCACCACAAGATGACTTTGCCCAGTTCACCATGTGGAAGAAAGAATTTGGGGCGCAAGTTAGATGCAGGGAGATGATTCCCAATTGGGAAGCATTTGCTTTGGATTCTGGATGAATGCTTATGACATGTTATATTAATGCGAGACTGTCATCTTTGAGGTACTGTACTTCATGTAGTTCTTATACATAGTGTACCCAATCTATGTTGTTGGTCTCAGCAAGGACCACAGTCATCATATCCTACACTTCCCTACCTAAATTGTACTTTACTCTGGCATCAGAGGGCATTGGAATAATGATCCACCTTTCAGGGAATGCTCTATTCCTGTAAGCAGGAAATTCCCTAAAAGTAACATATTTCCTCTCTGGATAACTACTTGGTGTAAGGACCTTCTATTAGGACTTTTCTGGTTCCAACAAATTCTCGAGCTCAACTGGCTTTACCTAGGAGTACTACTCTCCAAACCCTGAAAATTCTTGCTTGGGTTTGTTTCTAATAACACCTTTGAAATTTCCTGCATCGTTACCTGGCAGTACATTCCAAGACTGAGCCCCATGTACAGGAGTTCAACCTAAGGGCTAACAACCCTGACTGGTCAAAAAATTGTTACAGAAGCACCTTGTAGTTCTTTGATCAATTAGATCAATTACCTTCAATCGTATCTGCTGGTTCTTAACTCTTCTGTCAAAAGGGAACAGTTTCTGTTTACCCTGTATCTTAATGATTTAAAATACTTCTCTCTGTTGCAAGGAGAACACCAGCTTCTGAAGACTGTTCACATAATCATCGAATCATTTCGTAAATCTGTTCTTATGTCTTTACTAAAACAATGCCTTTCCTAATGTGTGGGACCCAGAACTGCTGTTGTAACCAATTCAGTGTTTCATAAGTTTCATTATTACTCTTTATTCTTGTACTCTTTGCTTCTATTCATAAAGACTTGGATCCCATATCTTTTCTTAAAATTCAAAGCTCAAAGTAAATTTATTACCAAAGTACATATATGTCACCATATACAGCCTTCGGATTCATTTTCTTGCTGGAATACTCAATAAATCCATTATAGAGCCAATGAAAGATCACACTTGGGGGTTCAACCAGAGTACAAAAGACAGCAAACTGTGCAAGTACAAAAAGAAAGAAATAATGATAATAATAATAAGTAAATAAGCAAAAAATATTAAAAACATAAGATGAAGAGTCCTTGAAAGTGAGTCCATTGGTTGTGAGAACATTTCAATGGTGGGGCAAGTGTAGTTATCCCCTTTGGTTCAAGAGCCTGATGCTTGAGGGGTAGAAACTGTTTTTGAACCTGGTGATAAGAGTCATGAGACTCCTGTACTTTCTTCCTGATTACAGCAGCGAGAAGAGAGCATGACCTTGGTGGTGAGTGTCCCTGATGATGGATGCTGCTTTCCTGCAACAGCGTTTCACGCAGTGTTCAGTGGTGGGGAGAGTCTTACCAGTGATGGACTGGGACATATCCACTATTTTTTGTGGGTCTTTCGTTCAAACACTGCCATTTAAATGAACTGACCATATACTGCATATCTCCCCAATCATCCCGCTCTTACTCCACTTTTAGAATTGTGCCCTCAATTTATGTTGCCCTTTCTCATTCTTCCACCCAAAAGATAACACTGCACATTTTCCAGCATTAAATTTCAACGGCATTTACCTGCCCATCACAGCAGCTTGTCTGCATTTCCTTGAAGTCTATTAAAGTTCAAGGTGCATTTATTATCAAAATATGTATACTTTATGCAACCTTGAGATACGTCTCCTTACAGGCAGCCACAAAAGAAAGAAACAAATAGAAACTACTAACAAGAAAAGAAGGCCACCAAATACCCAATGTGCAAAGAGAAAAAAAATCTAATTGTGCAAACAATAAAAGCAAGCAAATAGTGTTCAGAATTGAAGTTCATGAAGGTGAGGCCACAGACACGAAGCCAGACATCACTGCAGCCGATTCAGGAGAAGGCCACTGCCTCAGTTCAGTGCAGAGATGATTAAACTTCACTGAGCAGAGAGCTGAACTGGCCCGTCCATTGCCTCCAGCACCGACACCTTGACCTTTTCAATTTGGCCCACTGCTTAAATCAAACCTTGGAATGTTCCTTGTTGGACCCAGGCCCTCCTGCTTCAATACGATCTCAGGCTCGGGCACCACTGCCTCGATTTAGCCCAGACCCAACCTTTCCAATTTAGCTCGATGACTAAATCGAGCAAACACTGGGTCTTTCCTTGCTCTTGGGCCCAGGGTCTCCCTCAGCTGTCTGCATGCTACTTTGCTGTCATCCCCCGTTCGGAAATTCTGCTCTGTATATCAATCCCATCAAGTCATTGATAAAGAAACGGTGGTCCTAATACTATGGTGTACTCCGCTGTACATATCCTTCCACTAAAACCATCTGTTTCCTATCATTTGGGACATAAATTACACCAAACAAGTCTACGCTGGCTCTGTTTGATCAGTCGTTACTGGCCCAAGTAACTGCTAATTCTGTCACTAATTATTGTTTTCAGAACATGCCCTGTCACTGAGGTTAAATTTAATGTTCTGCAGTTGTTGGGCTTATCTTTACAACCTGACTCATAATCAGTTCAGCTGCAAGTGAATGTAAATATGTATTTTTTTTTTTAGTTTTATAACTCAATTTGTGTACCTTTTAGTCAAACATGCAAACATACACTACACATCGAAACAATGGACAAAATCTTAAACACTTCCTGAAGATACATGACCTCCATGTCCTTCCCCTACCAATTTGAAATCTTCCAATGAACAAATTCTTGTTCTTGTTTGAGGCCAATAAATACGAACTTTTATTTGCCTCCAGGAATGTAGAGCGGGAATGCAAATGCATCATGGACAATTTGGGAACTCACTGATGTATTTTTGATTTTGACAAGCGGTGGATAGAGATTTTTGTCACTTTCAAGTAAATGGAAAATCAATCAAATCTTGTAAAGATGAACTCAGACTAGCGAACACAAGCGCGGACTAACTGGAGATTCAAGTATAAAACACTGACGAGAGGTTATTCACAGAAGAATCAACAAAGATACGTAAGTCACTCGAAATGAATGTCTCTATGGAAAGGCTAGTTCAAGACTGAACAATAAAATAATACAAGAATGTACAAGAAGTCTGCAGTTACCAATAATTAGCAGAGAAAACTTCAGGTAATTCACAGGTAAACAAACCACAATTAGGTACATTAATGATATTCATTAAAGTAGAGTGTCAAGGTCTGGGCCCTCGAGGGTATTCTGCTGATCCAAAGGGTTCAGGACAGGAACTCCCTCCTGATGGCCCAGGGCGATCAGAATGGTGGTTGTGAAAGTCTGTTATCAATTCAGGGTCCAAAATACTCTGAGAAGGAACCCAGCATCTCTCCTCCAGACCATAACCTTCCTAGTCCACCAGACATTGCATCTTTCCACATACTATGCGGGAGTCCGACAGTTGCCGAACTGTGTACACTGGTTGTCCATCAATAATATGGGGAAGTTTTATGACTTTCTTTTGCTGACTACCTCCAGCAAGTACAAATATTATGGAGCCACTCTAAACAACTTGGTTGATTTAAAGTCTAGTTCTGAGGAGTCAGAAGAAAACTCAGGACTTAGGACCAATGACTGATAATTCACAGCGGGTGTCTTGGAAACTGGGTCTGACACCTCTGAACTTGGGCTGGCATTTCGGAAACACGGGCATGCAACTCAGGAGATCTTGCAAGCAACTTGGGAGATCTTGTGGACAACTCAAGATCCAGGTGATCTAGGAAGCAAGTTGGAAATGTTCTGAAGTCAACTCGGAATATAAGCAACTGGTCAGACATGAAGTCAGCCAACCCTGGCTGGTGCCAGTGGGTTAATTGATCAGGGGGTTGTGGAAAGCCAGCCAAGGATGACCAAGATTGAATGGAATCTCAGGGGAGTGGATAAGATAAAACTGAACAGATTCCACGTGCTGGCTGAAGTAAATTTGAGAGAAGAGGTGAAAAAGCAAATTTGCCCTGGAACCAATGGTCTCCCATCCAGAGCTGTGGTGAAGAGTGACTGGTCTAGGTAGGCAAAGGGCACTTTTAAGTCTTCTGGCCAGCCCAAGATGAAGAAAATTTCTCATAGTACTGGAGTCAACGAATGCTCCAAGGTCATGCTGATGTGCCCTCCAAGACATTAGGGAAGGTACCACTCCTCCTGAATTTGTAGAACCAGGAGAGAGATGAGGAGCCATCACCCTTATTACCTTCACTGGACTATCCCAGGAGTCTCCCGACAACTTGGGACAAGAAACTCCTGAGATGTCGGGAGCCAGCCTTACCTCAGTCAACACAGCACTTCTCTCTTCTTCGTCTCTCCCACTCAAATGGAGAGAGTCAGATTCTGTCCATTTGCATTGACTCCTCAAGGGGAGGAGTTGGTGGAGGTTTGGGGTTGAAGAAGACATGAAACAACCATGAAGGAAAGTTCTTTGGGAAAATTCACCACATCTTTCTTGCCTCCTGTTGGACAGTTGGTTATCAATCCGATTGCCAGGTCTGTATGACTCTCCAAATCTTCGTCTTGGCCTCTGGCCACTGAAGCATCCTTTAGATTGTTGTTAAGACCCTGATGAAATATGGCGGTCAGTGCCTCACTGTTCCAACCGCTCTCTGCAGTTAAAGTGTGGAATTCTATAGAGTAGCCTGCCACAGACCGGATGCCCCGACGTAAATGGACAAGTCTTTTGATTGCCTCCTGACCACCAGTGGGGTGTTTGAACCCCCTCCTCATTGTTCTACCAAAGAGGTCTACATCGAAGCAGGTGGGTGAATTACTCACCCATAGTACCATTGCCAAAAGAGGGCCCTGCCCGAAAGGAGTGAGATGATCTGAAGGGAACTAGGAAGACTGTAACTCAAATACTAGGAGCATTGTATCAAAAACACCCCGTCGAAACTCGAGTTTACCACTGTGCCACTCGGGGCTGGTAGGTTTAATGATCCTTCACAAGAGTTAAGGGAATCTGTGGTGGGAGGCACAGGTGAGTGCTCCGAACTAGAACCAATCTCAGAACAATGTAAATCTCAGTGGAACGCAGCAGGCCAGGCAGCATCTATAGGAAAAAGTACAGTCGACGTTTTGGGTGGAGAAGGGTCTCAACCCGAAACGTCGACTGTACTTTTTCCTATAGATGCTGCCTGGCCTGCTGCCTTCCACCAGCACTTTGTGTGTGTTGCTTAAATTTCTAGCATCTGCAGATCTTCTCATGTTTACAATGTAAATCTCGCTTACCATACTTGGAAAACGTCTGCAGCGAGATTAGTATCTCCTGGAGCATGAGTTTTCGTATCCCAACAGAGTCTCTTTGACAGGCCAGTGCTGTACATAATTGATCCAACGATGCTGGCTTCTTCTGGAGTAAATGTTAATGCCGTTCAGCTGCCTCTCTCTGGCAGGTTGATGCCGTTCATAATTGATCAAACCCTGCTGGTTGTGCTCAGTCTTGCTGCAACAGTGAACTCGGGCTAGCGAACCCAGGCACGGAGTAACTGGAAACTCAAGCATTAAACAATCTTTATGGGTTGAGCTAAGAAATAGCAGGGGTAAAAGGACCCTGATGGCAGTTGTTTATAGGCCTCCAAACAGCTGCAGGGATGTGCACTACAAATTACAACTGGAAATAGAAAAGGCTTGTCAGAAGGGCAGTGTTATGATAATTGTGGGGGATTTTAACATGTGAGTAGATTGGGAAAATCAGGTCAGCACTGGATCTCAAGAGAGAGAATTTGTAGAATGTCTGCAAGATGGCTTTTTAGAACAGCTTGTTGTTGAGCCTACTAGGGGATCGGCTGTACTGGATTGGGTATTGTGTAATGAACTGGAGGTGATTGGAGAGATTGAGGTGAAGGAACCCTTAGGAGGCAGTGATCATAACATGATTGAATTCACTGTGAAATTAGAAAAAGAGAAGCCGAAATCTGATGTGTCGGTATTTCAGTGGAGTAAAGGAAATTACAGTGGCATGAGAGAGGAACTGGCCAAAGTTGACTGGAAAGAGACACTGGCGGGAAAGACAGCAGAGCAGCAGTGGCTGGAGCTTATGCGAGAAATGAGGAATGTGCAAGACAGGTATATTCCAAAAAAGAAGAAATTTTCGAGTGGAAAGAGGATGCGACCGTGGTTGACAAGAGAAGTCAAAGCCAAAGTTAAAGCAAAAGAGAGGGCATACAAGGAAGCAAAAATTAGTGGGAAGAGAGTGGATTGGGAAGTTTTTAAAACCTTACAAAGGGAAACCAAGAAGGTCATTAAGAGAGAAAAGATTAACTATGAAAGGAAGCTAGCAAATAATATCGAAGAGGATACTGAAAGCTTTCTCAAATATATAAAGAGTAAAAGACAGGTGAGAGTAGATATAGGACCGATAGAAAATGATGCTGGAGAAATTGTAATGGGAGATGAGGAGATGGCAGAGGAACTGAACAAGTATTTTGCATCTGTCTTCACTGAGGAAGACAGCAGTATACTGGACACTCAAGGGTGGCAGGGAAGAGAAGTGTGCGCAGTCACAATTACAACAGAGGAAGTACTCAGGAAGCTGAATAGGCTAAAGGTAGACAAATCTCCTGGACCAGGTGGAATGCACCCTTGTGTTCTGAAGGAAGTAGCTATGGAGATTGCAGAGGCATTAGCGATGATCTTTCAAAAGTCGATAGATTCTGGCATGGTTCCGGAGGACTGGAAGATTGCAAATATCATTCTGCTATTTAAGAAGGGGGCAAGGAAGCAAAAAGGAAATTATAGACCTGTTAGCTTGACATCCATGGTTGGGAAGTTGTTGGAGTCGATTGTCAAGGATGAGGTTACAGAGTACCTGGAGGCATATGACAAGATAGGCAGAACTCAGCATGGATTCCTTAAAGGAAAATCCTGCCTGACAAACCTATTACAATTTTTTGGGGAAATTACCAGTAGGCTAGACAAGGGAGATGCAGTGGATGTTGTATATTTGGATTTTCAGAAGGCCTTTGACAAGGTGCCACACATGAGGCTACTTAACAAGATAAGAGCCCATGGAATTACCAGAAAGTTACATACGTGGATAGAGCGTTGGCTGATTGGCAGGAAACAGAGAGTGGGAATAAAGGGATCCTATTCTGGTTGGCTGCTGGTTACCAGTGGTGTTCCGCAGGGATCAGTGTTGGGGCCGCTTCTTTTTACATTGTACATCAACGATTTAGATTATGGAATAGATGGCTTTGTGGCTAAGTTTGCTGACGATACGAAGATAGGTGGAGGGGCCGGTAGTGCTGAGGAAACGGAGAGTCTGCAGAGAGACTTGGATAGATTAGAAGAATGGGCAGAGAAGTGGCAAATGAAGTACAATGTTGGAAAGTGTATGGTTATGCACTTTGGCAGAAAAAATAAACGGGCAGACTATTATTTAAATGGGGAAGGAATTCAAAGTTCTGAGATGCAACGGGACTTGGGAGTCCTCGTACAGGATACCCTTAAAGTTAACCTCCAGGTTGAGTCAGTAGTGAAGAAGGCGAATGCAATGTTGGCATTCATTTCTAGAGGAATAGAGTATAGGAGCAGGGATGTGATGTTGAGGCTCTGTAAGGCGCTGGTGAGACCTCACTTGGAGTACTGTGGGCAGTTTTGGTCTCCTTATTTAAGAAAGGATGTGCTGACGTTGGAGAGGGTACAGAGAAGATTCACTAGAATGATTCCGGGAATGAGAGGGTTAACATATGAGGAACGTTTGTCTGCTCTTGGACTGTATTCCTTGGAGTTTAGAAGAATGAGGGGAGACCTCATAGAAACATTTCGAATGTTAAAAGGCATGGACAGAGTGAATGTGGCAAAGTTGTTTCCCATGATGGGGGAGTCTAGTACGAGAGGGCATGACTTAAGGATTGAAGGGCGCCCTTTCAGAACAGAAATGCGAAGAAATTTTTTTAGTCAGAGGGTGGTGAATCCATGGAATTTGTTGCCACGGGCAGCAGTGGAGGCCAAGTCATTGGGTGTATTTAAGGCAGAGATTGAAAGGTATCTGAGTAGCCAGGGCATCAAAGGTTATGGTGAGAAGGCAGGGGAGTGAGACTAAATAGGAGAAAATGGATCAGCTCATAATAAAATGGCGGAGCAGATTCGATGGGCCGAATGGCCTACTTCTGCTCCTTTGTCTTATGGTCTTATGGTCTAAACACCGAAGAGTTATTCACAGAAGAATCAACCAAGATAGGCAGATCACTGAGAACGAATGTCACTATGGAAAGGCTAGTTCGAGATTGAGCAACGAGTGCTCAGAGTGCATAACTTAAATAGTACAAGGTCGCATGAGAAACCGCAGTTACCAATAAACATGATAAAACTCCAGGGAGCAATTAACAGCTAAAACAAGCCAAATTAGATAAATTAACAATATTCAGATGAAGTAGAATATCGAGGTCTAATAGGCATCTGTTAGTCTCGCGAGACCATGGATTTGCACCTTGGAAGGTTTCCAGGGCGCAGGCCTGGTCAAGGTTGTAAGGAAGTCCAGCAGTTGCCCATGCTGCAAGTCTCCCCTCTCCACGCCACCGATGTTGTCCAAGGGAAGGGAATTAGGACCCATACAGCTTGGCACCGGTGTCGTTGCAGAGCAATGTGCAGAGGCGGGAGGAGAAGATGGCAGCACGATGCGCGCGCGCAGCTCTCAGTGAAAATGATATCGTTTCTGTTAAATAAGGGCCATGGACAATTCTGATTTGATGGAGATGGACGTGAAAGCGCAGAGGAACATCTGGAGAAATTTCTGAAATGCCCAGTTCGCTGCCGCTGTTACTGGGCGATCAAGAATCTTCCGGAGGGAAGGCCCCAAAATCCCCGGCTTTGCCTGCTGCTGGCGACCGAGGCTGAGGTCGAGTAGTTCGGATAGAGATGGTGTTCAATACTCGGTGTTGGAGGGCTGATCGGAGGCTCGAAGTTTTCGGACGACTCAGAGTCGGACTGTGCTCGGGCATGGCAGGGAGAGTTTTCTTCCTTCTCCCGTCTGCGTGAGATGTGGGACATTCGAGAGACTTTGAACTTTTTTACTGTGCCATGGCCTGTTCTTCATCAAGTTCTGGTATTGTTGCACTGTTGTAACTATATGTTATAATTATGTGGTTTTGTTAGTTTTTCAGTCTTGGTCTGTCCTGTGTTTCTGTGATATCACACCGGAGGAATATTGTATCATTTCTTAATGCATGCATTGCTAAATGACAACAAAAGAGGACTGCGTGTCCTCATAATCTAATAATCTAATCTAATAAGTGCCTTGCTCAAGGACACAACATGCTGCCTCAGCCAAGGCTCAAACTAGCGACCTTCAGATCACTAGACAAACACCTTAACCACTTGGCCACGCACCAACACAGAGGTCTAATATGTTGTAAAAAAAAATCACTCCCTACTTTGTACATAGTTTTCTTCTTTTGATAGTTCTTTCTTTCCTCACTTTTCTATAAGTGTATACCTCAGATAAATATTATGTGGAGATTTGTGACAAATATGACTATATGATATATATGTACATCTTATGGACAGTTTTGTTTGATGATGAACTTCAATGAAAAATAAATTACCAAAAAAAAGGGATGTTCAGGTCTTGAGCCCTCAGGGGCCTCCAACTGATCCAAAGGATTCAAGACAGATCCGGCAGAATTCGATTGAGGTATATAACTCTCATTGCCTTTCTTAGCTTATTGACATGGTTAGGACAGAAAAAGAAAGCTTTACCCAAACATTCACTGCAATTAAATTTTGCAGATGCATTGCAACGCTGTATGATTTAGTACAGGTTATAGAATGCAGTTGCTTATTGAGTATCAGAGATGCCCGGTGACACAGAGAATGATACAGCATTTGTGTTGGGATTGGAAGTGAAAGAAAATACACATACATTTCACTATTTTGTTAATTGGATCATTTTGTGGATCATTTGAGAATGAAGTAGATGTACTTTTCTGATAGACTCCAATTAGGCATCTGATGGTTTTTATAAACCTTTCTGTCTTATGAATATACCAAGTGTGTTGGCTTGCATAATGTTGTTGCAATCACTACTTAATCCTATTTTGATTCAGTGAATGAGGTCCTGCTTGAAAAATCTGGAGGCTTCTGACTGTCTTACTGGCTGAATCCTGATTGACTTTTGGAAGAATGGAAAAGCAATTCTGAAGAAAGTTAGGGATGGAATCAGATGCAAATCAACCAAGGGAGGGTTTGCAGGCCATTACTTCCTACAAGACAAAACTGAAACACCTTATGTGACTGTGATGTTTCAATCCCTGCTGAGCTGGATATTTTTATGCATAAAGAGAATTAAACTATCACTGCAGCATGTGGTAACCCAATGATATCTGTCTCAAAGGCTGGTGTCAAGAGGATAAATCCTCGCAAAGCATCAAGCCTCGATGGTGTACCTGGAAGGGCACTGAAAACATGTGCCAACCAACTGGCTGGAGGATTTAAATGCTCTCTGTTTTAGTTGGAGATGCCCTTCTGCTTCAAAAGAGCACCGATCACATCAATGCCCAAGAAGAGCATGGTGAGCTGCTTCAATGACCATCACCCAACAGCACTCACATCTACTGTAATGAAGTGCTTTGAGAGGTTGCTCATGCTGCCTAACTCCTACCTAAGGAAGGACCAGAACTTGCTGCAGTCTGCCTACTGCTACAATACGTCTACAGTGATACGATCCCCCTGGCACTCCAGTCAGTCTTGATCCACCTGGACAACAGCAATACCCATGTCAAGCTAGTGTTTATTGATTGCAATCAGCGTTCAAAACCATCATTCTCTCAGTACTAAAAAAAAAGTTTCAAAATATGGGCCTCTGTACTTCCCTCTGCAACAGAATACTCTTGGGACTGAGGAGGGGAAAAAAGGGTCAGCCATGATTGAATGGCAGAGCAGATTTGATGGGCCAAATAGCCTAATTCTACTCCGATGTCTTATGATTTATGGTCTTATTGACTACAGCTTGGTATTCAATACCATCATCCTTTCAAAACTAATCAATCAGCTTCAAGACCTTGGCCTCAATACCTCTTTGTGCAATTCAGTCAATTTCCTTATTTGCAGACAACAGTCAGTTCAGATTGGCAACAACATCTTCTCCACAATCTCCATCAGGCCAGGTGCACCACAAGTCTGTGTACATAGCCCTTAGCTCTACTTGCTTTACACCTATGACTGTGTGGCTATGCACAGCTCCAATGTCATATGCAAATTTGCTGATGACTGCGCTGTCATAGGCTGAATCAAAGTTGATGATGAATCAGCATATAGGAGGGAGATTGAAAATCTGGCGAGTGGTGTCACACCAACAACCTCTTATCACTGTCATCAAGACCAAGAAGCTGATTATTGACTTCAGGAGGAGGAAACTAGTGGACTTAAGCCAATCCTCATCAGGGGATCAGAGGTGAAGATGGTCATCATTTCGGAGGACCTGTCCTGGGCCCAGCATGTAAGTGGCATTACAATAAAGACATGGCAGTGCCTCTACTTTTGTAGGAGTTTGCGAAGATTTGGCGTACTATCTAAAACGTTGACAAACATCTATAGATGTGTAGTAGAGAGTATATTGACTGGCTGCATCTCAGTGATGGAAACAGCAATGCCCTTGAACAGAAAATCTGACTAAATGTAGTGGACACAGCCCAATCCATTACAAGTAAAGCCCTCCCCACCATTGAGCACAATAACATTGAGCAGGAAAGCAGCATCCATCATCTGGAACTCCCATCTCCCAGGTTATGCTCTCTTCTTGCTGCTACCATCAGAAGGGAGGTACAGAGCCTCAGGACTCACACCACTAGGTCCAGGAACAGGTACTACCCCTCAACCATCAAGTTCTTGAACTTCACTCAACTTCACTTGCCCCATCACTGAAATGTTCCCACAACCAATCGACTCATTTTCAAGGGCTCTTCAACTCATGTTCTTGATACTTATTGCCAAATTATTTATTTATTTATTATTACTCTTTCTTTCTTTTTTTATTTGTACATTGTCTTTTGCACACTGCTTGAATGCCCAAGTTGGTGTGGTCTTCCATTGATGCTATTATGGTTATTAATCTATTATGGATTTATTGAGTGTGCCCACAAGAAAATGAATCTCAACATGGTATCTGGTGACATATGTACTTTGATAATAAACTTACTTTGAACTGGGTCCGTCACTTACTGGAAATCACTGCCATTGTGGATCAGAAATAATATCTCCTCGCCGAGAATCTTTTTAATATATTGCACTCTGCTGCTGTGGCAAAATAACAAATTTGGAATCAGCTCTACTTCTCATTTAGCTTGTCATGAATTACAAACACAACTAATTAACTGTGTTGAAAAATTGGTCTGTTAATAATTTTAAATCTTTCATCAATGGATGTTTGCTAAGTGAAATGGAACAATGGAGGGCGAATAAAATTAGGATATAAATGAGCTATGATTGCATTGAATGATGGAATTGATTCAAGGATGAAGCAGCTTTTCTGTAAGAGGTAGTTCGGAATCAGAATCGGGCTTAATATCTTTGGCATATGTCGTATAATTTTTTGTTTTGAAGCAGCAGTACAGTGCAAAGTATTTTTAAAAACTATGTACAATATATCTTTAAATAAGTGGTGCAGGAAGAGAGCAAAAATGATGAGGTACTGTTCATGGTTTGGTTCTTTGTTCAGAAATCTGATGATGGAGGGAAAGAAGCTGTTTCTGACATGCTGAGTGTGTGTATTTAGGCTCCTGTACCTCCTCCCTGATGGTAGCAATGAGGAGAGAGCATGTCCTGGGTGATGGGGGTCAGTCAACACCAGCACACCTCAAGGATGCATACTTAGCCCACTGCTCTACTGTCTGTACACCCATGATTATATGGCTAGACACAGCTCAATCACCATCTGTAAATTTGCCGATGGCACACCTGTTGTTGGCAGAATCGCAGATGGTGGCAAGCAGGCGTACACGAATGAGAAAGCTCAGCTGGTTGACTGTTGTCACAGCAATAACCTTGCACTCAACATAAGTAAGACCAATGAACTGATAGTGGACTTCGGGCAGGGGAAGTAGAGGATACGCACACCAGTCATCTTTGAGGGGTCAGCAGGAGAAGAGTGTGTAGCTTCAAGTCTCTGGTGAAGAGACATCTGGAATACTCTGTTCTGCCTCTCTTCTGGCACATCCTGTTTCCTGCAAAATCTGGGAACAGCAATTAGGTGCATTATGTCTTTAGAAAAAGCTCGACAGAAGTTTTACTAATGATTTCTGTGGGACTTCAAATAATTTTTGAGTAATGTCAAATAGTTAGATTTGTAATTGATATCAAAGTATGCAAGAAGTGAATTTTGAGAAAAGAGCTTGTAAAGTACAAAATGATTTGGTAAAAAAACCACTTTAATTAACATTTGATGTTATCCTCATTTTTAGATGGGTGCTATAAAAGCATTTGGAACTTAATGTGCATAAATGGAAATTTGATTTCATAGAGGAAGACGGAAATGGACAGTTAAATATTTAATTAATGGTACCATGACTTTGAAGAAATCAAGTAAATTCAGTAATCAGTAATACAAGCAGGAGAACATCTGCAGATGCTGGAAATCCAAATCAACACACACAAAATGCTGGAGGAACTCAGCAGGCCAGGGAGCACCTTGGATAGGTCTAAAGAGTCGACATTTCAGGCTGAGACCCTTCATCAGGACTGATGAGTTCCAACAGCATTTTGTGTGTGATGCTCAGTAATCAGTACGTTGAGATGCAATTAGTAATAAGAATGCTTCACAATTTTTTTCTGATTAGTCCATCTTGAATGTTGTGTCCAGTCCAGATTTAAAGGAAACATTCAGATGTTGAGGGTGCTCAGTGAAGAGCCACAGTCTGACCTCCAGTGTTTGTGAGAAAGGCCATAAGGAGTAATTCAAAAATATCAGAATCAGGGTAAATATCACTGGTATATGCTGTGAAAATTGTTGTCAAAAAGATTGAAAGTTATGTAATAAATAGTGGAGAAAAAATTGAACTATAAAAATCCTTATCAGAAGTTTTCTGATGACTTTGCCATAGTTGGATGCATCAGCAAGGGAGATGAGGCTGAGTACAGGGCTACGGTAGGAAACTTTGTCACATAGTGTGAGCAGAATTAATGTGAAAAAGACTAAGGAGCTGGTGGTAGACCTGAGGAGAGCTAAGGTACCGGTGACCCCTGTTTCCATCCAGAGGGACAGTGTGGACATGGTGGAGGATTACAAATACCTGGGGATACGAACTGACAATAAACTGGACTGGTCAAAGAACACTGAGGCTGTCTACAAGAAGGGTCAGAGCCGTCGCTATTTCCTGAGGAGACTGAGGTCCTTTAACATCTGCTGGACGATGCTGAGGATGTTCTATGAGTCTGTGGTGGCCAGTGCTATCACGTTTGCTGTTGTGTGTTGGGGCAGCAGGCTGAGGGTAGCAGGCACCAGCAGAATCAACAAACTCATTCGTAAGGCCAGTGATGTTGTGGGGATGGAACTGGACTCTGTCATGGTGGTGTCTGAAAAGAAGATGCTGTCCAGGTTGCATGCCATCTTGGACAGTGTCTCCCATCCACTACATAATGTACTAGGTGGGCACAGGAATACATTCAGCCGGAGACTCATTCCACCGAGATGCAACACAGTGCGTCATCGGAAGTCATTCCTGCCTGTGGCCATCAAACTTTACAACTCCTGTCTTGGAGGGTCTGACACCCTGAGCCAATAGGCTGGTCCTGGACTTATTTCCGGGCATAATTTACATATTTCTATTTAACTATTTATGGTTTTACTACTATTTATTATTTATGGAGCAACTGTAATGAAAACCCAATTTCCCACGGGATCAATAAAGTATGACTATGACTAAGATCCTTAAATTTAAATTGTTGTATTTGGGCAAGGAGGCACAAAGGATAAACCTAACCCATTTGATCAATATAAACCAGAATGGTTTTGCGATGGCACTCAACCAGCCGATCTTTGTCGCTCCTGTATACCTCCTCATCACCATCCTGAAGTCATTCACCTGCACAGTTGTTTTCAAGATATTTGGGTGGAGTTTTGACCAAATCACAGATATGTTTCCATTTCTGGTCCTGAGAAGATAAGATAATGTGGTCTCACTGTTAGACATCCAAATTTGGAGGAGAAGCCAAGGAGATATTAAAAGGGTTCATTTTCCTTGAATTTCAGTTATGGCAGAAATGCTTCTTTAGCTCCAGCAAAAAAAAGGCATAGGACCCTCTATCAAAGCTCACTGGAACTGTTCCATTGGTTATTATTCCCCATTGCTCTTGGATGAAAATTATTGAGTTGTGTACAGCTTAAAGTGACTAAATTCAATGGTGCTATCATAGAATCATAGAATCAATGAAATCTACAACACATAACAGGCCCTTCGGCCCACAATGTTGCACCGATCATGTAACCTACTCTAGAAACTGCCTAGAATTTCCCTACTGCATAGCCCTCTATTTTTCTAAGCTCCATGTACCTATCTAAGAGTCTCTTAAAAGACCCTTTTGTACCCGCCTCTATCACTTTCACTTGCAGTGCATTCCAGGCACCCACCACTCTCTGTGTGTCCACACGATCAATGCCTCTCATCATCTTATACATCCTCTTTCTTAATGTCTATACACTGAAGAGTTTCAGTCCACTGTAAGTCATTCCCACAATTGCAAAGGTCTTTTTGACTGGTGAATACCGAGGCAAAGTATTTATTAATTACATCCGCTACCTCCTCCGGCTCCATGCACGTTTCCACTCTTGCTCCTGATTGGTCCTATTCTCACACAGCTCATCCTCTTGCTCTTCACATATTAATAGAATGCCTTGAGGGTTTTCCTTAATCCTGCTTGCCAAGTCCTTCTCATGGCCCCCCTTCTAGCTCTCCTAATTTTACTTTTCAGCTCATTCCTGGCACCGTTGTAATTTTCTAGAGCTCTAACAGTACCTGGTTTCTTGAACCTTACATAAGCTTTTCTTTTCTTCTTAACTAGATTTTCTACATCCTTGTACACCATGGTTCTTTTACCCTACCATCCCTGAACATTTGTCATAATTCAACCGTGCCTTTCTCTGAGAACATTAGCTCCCAATTTATGTTCCCAAATTTCTGCCTCATAGCTTATTTCCCCTTACCACAATTAAATATGTTCCCATATTGTCTGTTCCTATCCCTCTCCAGCGCTATGGTGAATAACATAGAGTTATTGTCACTACCTCCAAAATGCTCTCTCACCAAGAGATTTGACACCTGACTAGGTTCATTTCCTAATATCAGATCAAGTACAGCCTCTCCTCTACATATTGCATCAAGAAACCTTCCTGAACACACGTAACAAACTCCACCCCATTTAAGCCCCTTGCTCCAAGGAGATGCCAGTCAATATTAGGAAATTTAAAATCACCCATCACGACAACCTTATTATCATTGCACCGTTCCAGAATCTGCCTCCCTATCTGCTCCTCAATGTCTCTGTTACTATTGGGGGTCTATAAAAAACATCCAGTAGAGTTATTCCCCCTTCCTGTTTCTGACTTCCACCCACAATGACTCATTTCCTCCATGACTTCCTCCATTTCTCAGCCATGACACTATCCCTGAGTAGCAGTGCCACTCCCCCACCTTTTTTGCCTCCCTCTCTATTCACTTTGAAACATCTAAAGCCTTGCACCTTCAGCAGCCATTCTTGCCCCTGAGACATCCAAGTCTCTGTAATAGCCACAACGTCATATTTCCACGTATTGAAGATTATTCCAAAATGACGCTAGTGAGCCATGGTGATGTGTTGCGGGCTGCTTACAAAACTTCTATATATACGTACTTCTGAGTTTCTCTCAATACAATCTGCAGTCTGTAATTTCCCATGAGGCAATGTACTTTTGAACCATCTTAATGAACTACTAATTTCATGATTTTCTGAAGGACTCAACAGACTTAACTTAGAGGATTACAAAGATTCCACATGTCATCTAAAACTTTGACAAGCTATTACTGCTGTGTGGTGGAGCGTATATTAACTGGTTGCATCACAGCCTGATAAGAAAATACCAATGCCCTTGAATGGAAAAGCATACAAAAAATACTGGATATAGCCCAGTACATCACAAGAAAAGCCCAATCCATCTTTGGGCGCATCTACATAGAGTGCAGTCATGGGAAAGCAGCATCTATCTGCATCACCCAGGCCATGGTCTCTTCTTGCTGCTACCATCAGGAAGACAGTACAGGAGCCTGAAGACCCACACCACCAGGTTCAGGAACAGCTATTACCCCTCAACAAGGGCAAAGGCGATAACTATACTCAACTTCACTTGCCCCATCACCAACTGTTCCCATAGCCTATGGACTGACTTTCAAGGACTCTTCATCTTATGGTTTTCAATATTTATTGTTTATTTTTTTATTTTTGTTTTTATATTTGCAAAGTTTGTTCTTTTGTTTTGCTCATTGGTTGTTGTCCATCCTGTTGGGTGTGGTCTTTCATTGGGTTCTGTTGTGGTTCTTGGATTTACTATGTATGCCCACAAGAAAATGAATGTTATGGTCTTATATGGTACTTTGATAATTACGTTAAAATTTAATTGATCATTTTCTTTAATCTTTTTAACTTCATGAAAATAACAATATGAAGAATATATTTTTAAAATAAGACCTTTTTAATATACTTGTCCTGGTCCTTTAAACCATTATAAAGCATGAAGATAATTTTACCAAATGACACAACAACTTTTGCACAGCAAGTTCTAACAAACAGCAATGTTAAAATGACTAGATGACCTGCTTAACCAATGCTGAATGAGAGATAATTACTGATTTGCGGAGTACTGGACAAGGCTCCCTTGTCTGTCTACAAAATGGTTCCATTGGATCATTCACATCTACCTCGGAAGGCAGATGAGGGTTTATCAGACCAATTAACTCCTCTGATAATGCAGTGCTTGCTCAGCCTAGAGAATCAGCCTAGATGGCTATGGACAAGTGGGTCTTCTAATGAGAGGTTTGTCCTGAAAATTTCTACAGATGTACAGTGGAGAGCATTCCAACTGGCTGCACCATGTCTGGTATGGTGGGGGGGGGGGTGGGGGGGGGGTTGCTGTTGCATAGGATTGAAGTAAGCTGCAGAGGGTTGTAAACGTAGTCATCTCCAACATGAACACTAACCTCTGTAGTAACCAGGACACTTTCAACGAGCGATGCCTCAAAAAGACGGCGTCCATTAATAAGGACTCCCATCAACCAGGTCATGCTTTGTTCTCATTGCTACCGTAAGGAAGGAGATACAGAAGCCTGAAGGAACACACTCAACAATTTAGGAATAGCTTCTTCCCCTTTGCCATCTGATTTCTGAGTGCACATTGAACCCACAAACACTATTTCACTATTTTTTAAATTTCTATTTCTGTACTACTTATTTAATTTAACTATTAAATATATATAATAATTTTTCTCTATTATTATGTATTGCTGCTGCAAAGTCAACACATTTCACGACATATACCAGTGATGTTAAGCCTGATTCTGATTTCTGTCTCAGGTGAAGCTTGCTGACTGAGCCACATCTGATGCTCGGAGAATAAATAGCATGTTTGACTCGATCAAAAATGAAAAGGTTATTGAAGTTATTATAAACACAGAGACAATCATTGATTCTGATGTGTTGTTGCTCTCTATTTTTGGCATTTATCACCCTGTAAGCAAATTGAAGATGTATTATTTACAGCAAGGGCGTGGGAAGAGTGTGGTCATGCAGGGTAAATCTATGAACGCTGGGGATGTGGAGGCCTTGTCAAATCGAACACGGCGGATCTCATTATAGTTCTCTTTTGGTAGCTGGCCAAATTGACTTGTTTATTAGCTGCCAGAAATGAAAGCCAATGCTGGAGACCTGGAAATCTTTGAATATATTTTGATAACTCTGAAAGGGAAATTGATGCTTTTGGGGGTCATAGGGATCAAGAGATGGGCTATTTTAAGGTAAAAAGGGCAATGATTAAGAATCATAAATACAAGAAAATCTGCAGATGCTGGAAATCTAGAGCAACACACACAGTATGCTGGAGGAAGACAGCAGTTCAGGCAGCATCCCTGAATAAACAGTCAACGTTTTGGGCCGATATCACCCATCAGAACCAAAGGAGAGTCGCAGCCTGAAGTCTTAACTGTTTATTCGTTTCCATAGATGCTGCCTGAACTGCTGAGTTCCTCCAGCATTTTGTGTGTGTGTGTGTGTGTGTGTGTGTGTGTGTGTGTGTGTGTGTGAGTGTGTGTGTGTGTGTGTGTGTGTGTGTTGCAAGTGATCAGGACTTATAGCAGGAGGAAGAGAAACTAGTAGGAAGCTGAGGATGACCAGAGAACAGTTCGTGGGAGTGGGAGAATTGCAAAGGAGCAGTTGGGAAGGCGGAGTGCCAGAGGATAGAAGATTGTAGACTCAGGGGTTAGGGGAGATGGGAAATTGGGCTTCAGATGAATGGGCAACTGAAGGATTCTAGGCATAGTAATGCCAGGCTTTGGTAGGAAAGAGAAGATGAGTTGGAGAGAGATATTTGAATGGACCTGAGTTCAGGACCTGAGGGCCAATGCAAACTAGGGAATTATATGTGTGTGTATATATATAAGGCAGTGTAACTTCATTGGACGTGTGATTAGGAAAGAGGAGTTAGAATGCACGGTAATTATGGGAAAGATTGAAGGGAAGAAAGCAAGAGGAAGTCAAAGACAAATGATGATGGAGACAGCAGCCAGAGAACTGGAAATGAATACCAATGAATTGATCCACTTGACCCGAAACAGGAGTGTGTGGGCCATGGCAGTCAAAGCTCAAACTGGGCATGGCACCTGATGATGATGATGATATTAGCTGGATGGAACCAGAAAAGCATAAGATATAGGAGGAGAACCTTTGTAGTCTACAACTCAATGGTATGAAGACTGAGTTTTCCCAGTTCTGAGTAACAGTCAGCTCCACCCACCACTATCCACACATTTCACCCACACCCACCAGTTCTGAGCATATCCCCCCACCTCAAAACTTCCCTATCTCATTCCAGTTCCATCTGCCCTTGTCTCTCAGCTAATCACTCCTGTTATCACCTTCCTTATTTATCAGATTCTGCTTATCCCTCTCCTAGCTATCTCCATCTCCACAACACCGTTCCTCACCTCACTCTATCTGAAACATTTGTCCACCTCTGTCTATTCTCCTTCCCCAAGCTCTATCTCTTCCCCCCTTCCTATCTGTCCATCATCCTTCACTCCTCTCCAGTTTAACATTCCGGTTCTGCCCACTGTCTCACCATTCTCTCTTTTTTTACACTAGATGTCTTCCCTCTTCACTCCGATGCTGATGCAGGGTCTCTCTCAACACGGATGCTGCTTGGCCCACTGAGATCCTCCGGTAGATCACTCGTTGCATTCAATATACAAATTTGATGTGTAAATGTAACCTACCTGGCAAATTTAAAATTTAATATTTTACATTTCCCTTCAAAATCTTGACATGTTTTGAAACCTCCTCTGTAAAATGACAGTGTAGTTTTATAGAGACAATTAAAGATGTGTTCTCAAATCTTTCAAACCATCTCTTATCCACTGTCATGGGGAACACCTAAGCCAAATGCTTCTGTTCACCTTTAAAGTTCAAAGTAAAGTTATTATCAAAGTACATATATATCATCTTATAAAACAGTGAGACTTACCGTCTGTGTACCGTCTTATGGGCAGACTCAATAAATCCACAGAGGGAGAGTAATCATAACAGAGTCAATGAAAGACTGCACCAACTTGGGTGTTCAACCAGGTGCAAAAGAGAACAAACTGTGCAGATACAAAAAGAGGGAAATAATAATACTAAGACCATAAGACATAGGAACAGAATTAGGCCATTTTGCCCATCGAGTCTGTTCGACCATTTAATGATAATTAATCCAATTTTTCTCTCAGCCCCAGTCTTCTACCTTCCCTACATATCCCTTCATGCCCTGACCAATCAAGAATCTATCAACCTGTGCCTTAACTATACATACAGACTTGGCACCTATTGATTCACCACTCTCTGGCTAAAGAAATTCCTCATCTCCAGTCTAAAAGGATACCCCTCTATTCTGAGGCTGTGTTCAATGGTTGTAGACTCTCCTACCATAGGAAACATCCTCTCCACATCCACTCTATCAAAACCTTTCATCATTCGATAAGTTTCAGTGAGGTCATCTCTCATTCTTCTGAATTCAATTCAATGCAGGCCCAGCGCCATCAAACACTCTTCAAATGCCAAGCCATTCAATCCTGGAAACATTTTCATAAACCTCCTTTGAACCTTCTCAGTTTCATCCTTTCTAAGATATGGTGCCCAAACAACCTCCAAGTGAGGCTTCATCAGTGCTTTATTAAGTTTTCAACATTACATCCTTGCTTTTATATTCTAGTCCGCTTGAAATGAATGCTACATTCAAAAAACTAGGTAATGATAGAGATCTAGAAGATTAGAAGGCGAGCAGGAAGGAGCTTAAGAATGAAATTAGGAGAGCCAGAAGGGGCCATGAGAAGTCCTTGGTGGACTGGATTAAGGAAAACCCCAAGGCATTCTACAAGTATGTAAAGAGCAAGAGGATAAGATGTGAGAGAATAGGACTAATCAAGTGTGACAGTGGAAAAGTGTGTATGAAACTGGAGCAGATAACAGAGGTACTTAATGAATACTTTGCTTCAGTATTTACTACGGAAAAGAATCTTAACGATTGTAGGGATGACTTATAGTGGACTGAAAAGCTTGAGCTTTTGGAAAGCATCAAGTTGGATAAGTCACCGGGACCGGACAAGATGTACCCCAGGCTACTGTGGGAGACGAGGGAGGAGATTTCTGAGCCTCTGGCAGTAATCTTTACATCATCAATGAGGTTTGCAGAGTTGCAGATATTGTTCCCTTATTCAAGAAAGGGAGTAGAGATACCCAAGAAATTATAGACCAGTGAGTCTTACTTCAGTGGTTGGTAAGTTGACGGAGAAGATACTGAGAAGCAGGATTTTTGAACATTTGGAGAGGCATAATATGATTAGGAGTAGTCAGCATAGCTTTGTCAAAGGCAGGTCGTGCCATATGAGCTTGATTGAGTTTTTTGAGGATGTGACTAAACACATTGATGAAGGTAGAGCAGTAGATGTAGTGTATATAGATTTCAGCAAGGCATTTCATAAGGTACCTCATGCAAGGCTTATTGGGAAAGTAAGGAGGCATAGGATCCAAGGGGACATTGCTTTGTGGATCCAGAACTGGCTTGCCCTCAGAAGGCAAAGAGTAGTTGTAGATGGGTCATATTCTGCATGGAGGTCAGTGACCAGTGGTGTGCCTCAGGGATCTGTTCTGGGACCCCTACTTTTTGTGATTTTTATAAATGACCTGGATGAGGAAGTGGAGGGATGTGTTAGTAAATTTGCTGATGACATAAAGGTTGGGGGTGTTGTGGATAGTGTGGAGGGTTGTCAGAGGTTACAGTGGGACATCGATGGGATGCAAAACTGAACTGAGAAGTGGTAGATGGAGTTCAACCCAGATAAATGTGAAGTGGTTCATTTTGGTAGGTCAAATATGATGACAGAATATAGTATTAATGGTAAGACTCCTGGCAGTGTGAAGGATCAGAGGGATCTTGGGGTCCGAGTCCATAGGACACTCAAAGCTACTGTGCAGGTTGACTGTGTGGTTAAGAAGGCATATGGTGCATTGACCTTCATCAATCGTGGGATTGCGTTTAGGAGCCGAGAGGTAATGTTACAGCTATGAAGGACCCTGGTCAGATGCCACTTGGAGTACTGTGCTCAGTTCTGGTCACTTCACTACAAGATGGATGTGGAAACCATATTAAGCGTGCAGAGGAGATTTACAAGGGTTTTGCCTGGATTGGAGAGCATGCCTTATGAGAATAGGTTGAGTGAACTCAGTCTTTTTTGCTTGGAGTGATGGAGGATGAGAGGTGACCTGATAGAGGTTTATAAGATGATGAGCGGCATTGATTGTGCAGATAGTCAGAGACTTTTTCCCAGGGTTGAAATGGCTAGCATGAGAGGGCACAGTTTTAAGGTGCTCAGAAGTAGGTACAGTGGAGATATCGGGTAAGTTTTTGATGCAGAGAGTGGTGAGTGCGTGGAATGAGCTGCCAACAACGGTGGTGGAGGCGGAAACGATAGGGTCTTTTAAGAGACTCCTGGACAGGTATATGGAGCTCAGAAAAATAGAGGGCTATGGGTAAACCTAGGTAATTTCTCAGATAAGGACATGTTCGGAACAGCTTTGTGGGCCGAAGGGCCTGTATTGTGCTGTAGGTTTTCTATGTTTCTATGTGTGGCACCTTGTCGAAGGCCTTCTGAAAATCCAAGTACACAGCATCAACCAATTCTCCTTTGTCAATCCTGCCTGTTACTTCTTCAAAGAATTCCAGCAGATTTGTCAGACATGATTTACCCTGCTGATTATGGTCTACTTTATCTTGTGCCTCCAAGTACCCTGAGAACTCATCCTTAATAATCGACTCCAACATCTTCCCAACCACTGAGGTCAGCCTAAATAGCCTGTAGTTTCCCTTCTTCTACCTCTCTCCCTTCTCGAAGAGTGGAGTGACAATTGCAATGTTCCAGTTTCCCGGAACCATTCCAGAATCTAGTGGTTCTTGAAAGATCATTTCTAATGCCTTTCCAGCCTATTTTGGCCACCTCTTTCAGAACTCTGGGGCGTATACCATTTGGTCCAGGTGACATCTACCTTCAGACCTTTCAGTTTCCCAGGAACCTTCTCTCTAGTTATGGTAACTCTCTCTCTATTGGAACCTTCTCTCTAGTTATATACC
Source organism: Mobula birostris (assembly GCF_030028105.1). Taxonomy (NCBI): domain Eukaryota; kingdom Metazoa; phylum Chordata; class Chondrichthyes; order Myliobatiformes; family Myliobatidae; genus Mobula; species Mobula birostris. The sequence goes on from NC_092375.1 coordinate 183,957,850, forward strand.
TCATGACCCCTGAGATCTGGAACATTCACCATACTGCTAGTGTCTTCCTTGTCTCCCGTTACTACCTCTTCAGCATAATTTTCCAGTGGTCTGAAATCCACTCTTGCCTCTCTTTTACGTTTTATATATCTGAAGAAACTTTTGGTATCTTCTTTAATATTATTGGCTAGTTAATTTGTATTCCATCTTTACCTTCTTAATGACTTCTTTAGTTGCCTTCTGTTGGTTTTTAAAATCTTCCCAATCCTCTAACTTCCCATTGATTTTTGCTCTATTATATGACCTCTCTTTGGCTTTTATGTTGGCTTTGACTTCTCTTGATAGCCACGGTTGTGGCATATTTCCTTTAGAATATTTCTTCCTCTTTGGGATGTATATATCCTGTGCCTTCCAATTTGCTTCCAGAAATTACAGCCATTGCTGCTGTGCTGTCATCCCTGCCAGTGTTTTTTTCCAATCAATTCTGGCCAACTCGCTTCTCATGCCTCTGTAATTTCCTTTACTCCACTGTAATACTGATACATCTGACCTTAGCTTCTCCTTCTGAAATTTCAGGGTGAATTTCATAATATTATGATCACTTTCTCCTAAGAGATCTTTTACCTTAAGCTCTCTAATCAATTCTGGTTCATTGCACAACACCCAATCCAGAATTGCTGATCCCCTAGTGGGCTCAACCACGAGCTGCTTTAAAAAGCCATCTTGTAGGCATTCTAGAAATTCCCCCCTCCTGTAACCCAGCCCCAACCTATTTTCCCAATCGACCTGCTTATTGAAGTCTCCCATGACTATTGTAGCATTGCCTCTTTGGCATGCATTTTCTATATTCCATAGTAATTCGTAGACCTCATCCTTACTGCTGTGTGGGGATCTGTATACAAATCCCAACAGTGTCTTTTTTACCTTTTCAGTTCCTTAGCTCTATCCAGAATGATTTAATGCCTTCCGACCCTATGTCACCTCTTTCTAATGATTTGATTTCATTTTTTTACCAACAGAGCTACATCGTTCCCTCTGCCTTCCTGCTTATTCTTTTGATAGAATGTGTATCTTTTACATTAAGCTCCCTGCTATAATCTTCCAGCGATGATGCAGTGATGTCTACAACATCATACCTGCCGATCTGCAACTGTGCTGCAAGTTCATCTACCTTATTCCGTATACTGCGCGCATTCGAATACAACACCTTCAGTCCTGTCGTCACCCTTTTCGATTTTGTCTGCCTTTTATGTTGCAACTCATCCTGTTGACTGTAATTTTGACCTATCACCAGCCTCTCCTCACTACACATTGCCTCTTTTTTTAAACCAGGTACCTCATCTTCGGCACTAAAATCTGCTTTTCATACAATACTTCTTATATACACAGCTCAGGACACTAGTCACACTATGCTCAACATTTTGACTCCTAGGTTTTTCTGAGGTCTTACCAATAACTGCCTCCACAACCTCTCCACTAACTGTTCTGGTACTCTGGTTCCCACCCCCCTGCAACTCTAGTTTAAAATCCACCGTGCAGCATTAACAAACCTTCCCGCTAGGTCCTAGGATATTAGAACCCTCCAGTTCAGGTGCAAACCGTCCCTTCTGTACAGGTCCCACCTTCCCTGGAAGAGAGCTGAATGATTCACAAATCTTGTGCCCTCCCTCCTACACCAACTCCTTAGCCATGTACGAGACTGTACAATCTTCCTAGTTCTGGCCTCACTGGCAGTAATCCTGAGATCAAAACCCTGGAGGTCCTGCCTTTTATCTCAGCACCTAACTTCTTGAACTCCCTATGCAGAACCTCGTCATTCGTCCTAGCCATGTCATTGGTACCTACATGGACCACAATTTCTGTCTGTTCACTGTCTCACTTAGGAATGCTGAGCACTCGATCTAAAAATATCCCAGACCCTGGCAGCCGGGAGGCAACATACTATCCGGGCATCTCATTCTCACCCACAGAACCTCCTGTGCATTCCCCTACTCTGTACTGGCTCCTTAACCCCTTTCCCGTTCCTGACTGTCACCCAATTTCCTGTGTCCTGCACCTTGGGTGTAACTACCTCTCTATATATCCTATCTATCACCTCCTCAGCTTCCTGAATGATCCAGAATTCATCCAGTTCCAGTTCCAACTCCTTAACGCAGTTTGTTAGAAGCTGCAGCTGGATGCATTTCTCATAATTGTATTGTCAGGGACACTGGAGGTCTCCCTGCCTTCCCACATCCCACAAGAGGAACATTCCACTAACGTGCCTGACATCTTTGTCTTAGCTGAGCAGAATTAAAGAAGAGAAGGAAAAAAAAACTTGAGCTTTTCTTTCCTTTGCTTTCTCTAAGCGAAGCGCTCTTTGTGGAAGCCTTAAAGAGCTGAAGCCTCAAGATCACCATCCTGACTCTGTCCACTTGATGACTGTCACTGCAATGATAGCAACTGCGCTTGCCCCTGCCTTCCTTTGATTTGCTCTTACTAATCAATTCCAAATGTCGATTGATCACTGGTCAAAGCTCTTTCTTGCTGCTGCGACCTGCTGCTGTCTTTTATCCTTGAGTAGTGGACCTGATCGAAATCCCCTCCTCTCCAAACTTCTGATGTCCAGATTATTTATAATAAATAAATAAGAAATAAACATTGAGAACTTGAGATGAAGAGTCCTGAAAGTGAATCCTCAGGCTGTGTGAACGTTTCAGAAGCATAAAATACTCTGTAGATGCTGGGGTCAAAGTAACACTCACAACACACTGGAGGAACACAGCAGGTCAGGCAGCATCTGTGGAAATGATCAGACAACGTTTTGGGCTGGAGCTCTTTGTCAGGACTGAAGAGGGAAGGGGCAGAGGCCCTATAAAGAAGATCTTCCCACCTTCCCCTCACATTCTTTATAGGGCCTCTGCCCCTTCCCACTTCAGCCCTGATGAAGGGTTCCAGCCCAAAATGTTGACTGATCATTTCCACGGATGCTGCCCGACCTGCTGAGTTCCTCCAGTGTGGTGTGAGGGGAACATTTCAGTGATGGGTCAAGTGAAATTGAGTGAGGTTATCCCCTTTGGTTCAAGATCCTGATGGTTGAGGGTTAGTAACTGTTCCTGGACCTGGTGGTGTCAGTCCTGAGGCTTCTATACATTCTTCCTGTTGGCAGCAGTGAAAAGAGAACATAGCCTGGGTGATGGGGGTCCCTGATGATAGATGCTACTTTCCTGTGACATTGTTTCATGCATATGTGTCACTGATGGAGAGGGCTTTATTTGTGATGGACTAGGCTGTAGGATTTTCCATTCAAGTGCATTGGTGTTTCCATACCAGGCAGTGATGCAGCCAGTCAATATATTCTTCACTACATATCTCTGGAAGTTTGTCAACATTTTAGATGCCATGCCAAATCTTTGCAAAATCCTACGGAAGTAGAGGTGCTGCCATGTTTGCTTTGTAATTGCACTTACATGCTGGGTTCTGGACAGGTCCTCTAAATTAATAATACCAAGGAATTTAAAGTTGCTGACCCTGTCCACCTCTGATCCTCCGCCGAGGACTGACTCGTGTACCTCTGGTTTCCTCCTCCTGAAGTCAATAATCAGCTTCTTGGTCTTGCTGACATTGGGTAAAATGTTGGTGTTGGGCAACACTCAGTCAGATTTTCAAAATCCCTCCTATATGCTGATTCATCACCACCTTTGACTCAGCCTATGTCCGAGGTGTCCTTAGCAAACCTGAATGTAGCATTGGAACTGCTTTTCGCCACGCTGTCATAAGTCGAAAGCAGGAAGAGCAGGGGACTAAGCACACAGCCTTGTGGTGCACCAGTGCTGATGGAGATCATGAGGGAAACATTGTTGCCAATCTGAACTGACTGGGGTCTGCTAGTGAAGAAATTGAGGACCCACTTGCAGGAGGAGGTATGAAGAAGTTTTGGTACGCACTTCAATTTCTAAATATGAAATAAAAATGAAGCAATATACTGTTTATGTAATTAAATTATCATCATATTCCTTGCTCTACTTTTTGTAAATGTGATCAAATTTCTCATTCCTTTGGAATACTCTTAAGGCACAACCTTGCAGTAATTGTGCTAACAGCATCAGAAGGTTTGCTGGCTAACTGGAACCTGACAATTCTATGATTTAGTCTGACGCTCAATGCTTTAGAGTCTGGCCAAAAAAATGTAGCTCTTGGCTAACAGCAAACCCATGGTCTTTCTCATGGATTAGTGCTAACACCTCCATTGCATTCTATGCTTTGTTGACTGTGACCTGTCAATGTAAATTTGTTTCCGTCGATGACGATGCTTTTCCCACCCAAATCTATGACTTTACAAATATGTAACACGCCCTTGATGCTGTCAATAATCTAAGTACTGTATCAGAATATTGTCTAATGATGACTGTTCTAGCTAAAGTGCTCATAGGTTTACTCAGACATTTTCTTTCTGAATAATATCAATCCTAATCCTGAACTTACTGTAACCAAATTCGTATCTCATAGACCTTATCCTGGAATTACCTTTTGCTGTACTTGAATTTAAAAATCACATCGCCAGAAAACTGTTTTAAAAAAACAAATGCAAGAAATAAGCATATTGCTGAACCTGCAGGCCCCATTTTGAGTGTCAGTTCTTCCACACTATGATTCCCTATTATCATTTGTGTTATTCAGCAGTAGAACACATTGTACCGATTGGAACCATTGATTGCACGGTAAGCTAGCTGCAGCATCTGAATTAGAATCACGTTTATTATCACTGGTCTATGTCTTGAAGTTTGTTAACTTTGTGGCAGCATTACAATGAAACAGATGATAAATAAATAGAGAGAAAAAACTGAATTACATTAAATATATTTGTATGTCTGCTAAATGGTTAAGGTAAAGTAAGGAGTGCAAAAATAAACAAATCAAAAAGTGGTGAGGTTGTTCATGGGTTCAATATCCATTCAGAAATCGGATGGCAGAGGGGAAGAAGCTGTTCCTGAATCACTGAGTGTGTATCTTCAGGCTTCTATACCTCCTTCCTGATGGTAGCAATGAGAAGAGGGTGTGACCTGCATGGTGGGGGATCCTTAAAGATTGACACTGCCTTCCTAAGTCATCACTCCTTGAAGATGTCTTGGTTACTATGGAGGCTAGCTCCCATGCTGGAGCTGACTAACCTTACAATTTTCTGCAACTTACTTCGAATCTGTGAAGTAGCCCGCTCCCCATACAACACAGTGATGCAGACAGTCAGAATGCTCTTCGTGATATATCTGTAGAAGTTCTTGAGTGTTTTAGTTGACAAACCAAATCTCCTCAAACTCTGAATGAAATATAGCTGCAGTCTTGCCTTCTTTATAGCTGCATCAAAATGTGGCATCCAGGATGGGTACTCAGAGATAATGACAGCAGTGGTGCAGTGCTAGCCGGAGCGCATCAGAGCGCGTCCGGCACCTCTTTAAGAAAAAAGCCGAAATAAACAAGCTAATTAATTAGGTGCCGCCCAGGGTGATTTGAGAATCTCACAAACTGCTGATCTCCTGGGATTTTTATGCACAACAGACTCTGGAGTTTACAAAGAATGGTGCCAAAAACAAAAAAGCATTCAGCGAGTGGATTTAACAAGGTGTTTTCGATCACAGAACAGCCACTTGCAGCACCATTCTTTGTAAACTCCAGAGTTTATAAGGTGCAAAATATGAGGTGCAAAGGGACCTGGGAGTCCTCATACAAGATTTCCTAAAGGTTAATTTGCAGGTTGAGCCAATGGTGAGGAAGGCAAATGCAATGTTAGCATTAATTTCGAGAGGTCTAGAATATAAATTGTATATGGATATGGATTTCAGCAAGGCATTGTGTATGGATTTCAGCAAGGCATTTGATAAGGTACGCCATGCAAGGCTTATTGAGAAAGTAAGGAGGCCTGGGATCCAAGGGGACATTGCTTTGTTGATCCAGAACTGGCTTGCCCACAGAAAGCAAAGAGTGGTTGTAGACGGGTCATATTCTGCATGGAGGTCGGTGACCAGTGGTGTGCCTCAGGGATCTGTTCTGGGACCCTTACTCTTTGTGATTTTTATAAATGACTTGGATGAAGAAGTGGAGGGATGGGTTAGTAAGTTTGCTGATGACACAAAGGTTGGGGGTGTTGTGGATAGTGTAGAGGGCTGTCAGAGGTTACAGCGGGATATTGATAGGATGCAAAACTGGGCTGAGAAGTGGCAGATGGAGTTCAACCCAGATAAGTGTGAGGTGGTTCATTTTGGTAGGTCAAATATGATGGCAGAATATAGTATTAATGGTAAGACTCTTGGCAGTGTGGAGGATCAGAGGGATTTTGGGGTCCGAGTCCATAGGACGATCAAAGCAGCTGTGCAGGTTGACTCTGTGGTTAAGAAGGCATACGGTGTATTGGCCTTCATCAATCGTGGAATTGAATTTAGGAGCCGAGAGGTAATGTTACAACTATGTAGGACCCTGGTCAGACCCCACTTGGAGTACTGTGCTCAGTTCTGATCGCTTCACTACAGGAAGGATGTGGAAACCATAGAAAAGGTGCAGAGGAGATTTACAAGGATGTTGCCTGATTGGGGAGCATGCCTTATGAGAGTAGGTTGAGTGAACTCGGCCTTTTCTCCTTGGCGTGATGGAGGATGAGAGGTGACCTGATAGAGGTTTATAAGATGATGAGAGGCATTGATCGTGCAGATAGTCAGAGACTTTCTCCCAGGGCTGAAATCACTGCCACAAGAGGGCACAGGTTTAAGGTGCTTGGGAGTAGGTACAGAGGAGATGTCAGGGGTAAGTTTTTTTACGCAGAGAGTGGTGAGTGAGTGGAGTGGGCTGCTGGCAACGGTGGTGGAGGTGGATATGATAGGGTCTTTTAAGAGACTTTTGGATAGGTACATGGAGCTTAGAAAAATAGAGGGCTATGGGTAACCCTAGTAATTTTTAAGGTAGGGACATGTTCGGCACAACATTTTGGGCCAAAGGGCCTGTATTGTGCTGTCGGTTTTCTATGTTTCTATAAAAGCAAGGTTGTAATGTTGAGGCTTTATAAAGCACTGGTGAGGCCTCATTTGGAGCATTATGAGCAGGTCTGGGCCCCTTACCTCAGAAAGGATGTGCTGACATTGGCAAGGATTCAAATGAGGTTCATGAAAATGACTCCAGGATTGAAAGGCCTCTTGTATGAGGAGAGTTTGATGACTATGGGCCTCTACTCACTGAAACTCGGAAGAATGAGGGGGTGACCTCATCCAAATCAGTAATCTATCGAATGTTGAAAGGCCTTGATAGAGTGTATTTGGAGATGGTGTTTCTTATGGTGGGAGAGTCTAAGACCAGAGGACACAGCCACAGATTAGAGGGTGCCCTTTTTGAACAATGAGGAGGAATCTCTTTAGCCAGAGAATGGTGAATCTGTGGAATCCATTGCCACAGGTGGCTGTATCAGCCAAGTCATTGGGCATATTTAAGGCAGAGGTTGATAAATTCTTAATTAATCAAGGTGTCAAAGGTTACAGGGAGAAGGCAGGAGATCGGAGCTCAGAGGGAATTGGATCAGCCACGATGAATTGTTGGAGCAGACTTGATGGGCCAAATGGCCTAATTCTGCTCCTATATCTTATGATTTTCTAGCCTTCTGGTATTATGGCACATTGTAACCTCTAAAACAGGGATTCCTAACTGTTTTTAGTGCTGTGGACCCTCCCACTAACCAAGGGGTTCATGCATGCTAGGTTGGAACTGTTCAAGATATCCACTTCACACTCTCATATTGCTTTGACGTTCTGTTATTAATTAGTGGCATGATGGCTGGCCAACACAAAAAGAAATCAATAAACCATTCCATCATCTCTGACCCTTCAAATGGACAAGCTTATTGTGCTTCAAATCAATATCAATAGGCTCAATAACTTTAAATCCCATTGTGGACCAGTTAAAAATAGTGCTCCACATGCTGTCTTCTGACAATGTACTATGTAAACTGTTGATCCTTAAGCTAACATTGGCTTTGGATGGTTGGTAGAATATGCTGATATTGAATATGCTAAATAAATAAAACAGCAGGCAAGGCTCTGATGTTGTCTCATCTGATGAGCATGCTGCATGTGTTTAAATGTTGCTAACAAAAGCCATCTTTTCAATTTTCCTCTTCATCCCTGTTTACTTTTGCTTCATGCCTGTCCACCTGCCTCTTTCCAAGCTTGTATCTTGAAGCAATAGAGTCGTGTAGCACAGAAAACAGGCCATTTGGCCCAGCTGGTCTTTGCTGTCCAAGATGTCCATTCACATTTATAACTTCCCACTGCATCTCTCAGAAATTTCTTCTACCTTTAAATGAACAGTAGCCTAATGTCCCCTTTTTAATTTTACCCTAATCTGTCCACTCAGTGTGGTGTGGGCTAATCTTGGTCATAACATTTTTCATACCAGTTACTTATCCAAAGCTGACCTTATAGACTGCAGTGGACTCAATCCTCTTCTCCTGTCAGAGAGTGTTTTCACTTGTCTTCAAAGATGTTGCCTGTTGTGGCTAATTGTCACTGGAAGAATACTGTACCACCATCACTGTATCTGGTCAATCCTCCAAATTTGCTGTAAGGATAAGTGACTCTAAGTCAATCTTTTCTCTCATCTCAACACTCCCAATTTTGAGACTCTAGTTTTCCTTGGGTGGCAACAGTTGGCAGACCACATTACTTGCATGCCCTGACCCCTAAAACAAATGGTCTACTCAGAGCTCTGTTTTGGGAGGAGACTACCAGGCAGTCAGAGAAAAAAGATTTAAGGATGTGCTCAGACCTTCCTAGAAGAATATCACATTCTGATAACTGACTCCTGGGGATCTTTGGCCCCTGACTGTTCAATTTGGAGAAGGAGCTTTCAGGATGGTATTAAGAATCTCATGGCTATATTTTGAGAGCACATGGAAGCAGTGTATAAACAGCACATAAACTATCCACCCACCCATCCCATCAGCCACCCCATCCCATCAACCACTCCATCCCATCTCAGAATCGGAATCACTTTATTGCCAGTCTGTGAAAGATACCAGAATTAATTATGGTTCATTGCCAAGCATAAAGCACAGGACAACACAATATAAAAGACAACGCAATAGCAACCAACAATTTACAGACAGTAGTGCAAACTTCCGTGAGCAATCAACAATTAGCAGAATGGTCACATGCATAATTGTCAACAATCAAGCTTAAATAAATGTTAACGTATGAACAGACTCAATAATTATCAACAGAACAAGGAGAGCAGGAAAGATCATTTAACGGATGTTGTACAGCGACAGTTAGGGTGTTGCACCTGGGTGAGTTTTGTTGAAAGCTGGATAGCTACAGGAAAGAAGCTTCAGAGATGACGTGTAGTCCTGGTGGTGATGGCCTTGCAGCATCTCCCCGATGGCAACTTGGTGAGTAGGTGACTGCTAGGGTGGGTGGAGTCAGCAGTCATTTTTTTTCAGTGATGAACAGGTCTTTTAATGTCAGTATTTGTTAGAATCTGTCTCATCTGTGGAAGAGCCTGCACTTGTCACACAAGCCTCATTACACATCTCAGAGTTCCAGGACAAGCCATTCTCACCCCTGTGTTAAAATCTACATCACTCTCCGACACAGGTACTCCCAACCATCCCGTCAGCTGCAGTATGTCTGCTGCTTGCTCAGGTAAACTGCCCCCAAACCCAGTTCATGTTGGCATAGTTCCCATTTGTCTTGCATAACCTTCTACTCCTTCAGGCATTTTATTTAGTTCATGGCCTCCTGGTTGCTTAATTAAACTTCAGTTTACTAATGGTTACCCACTGGGATATAGTTCAGTGCTTAGCACAAAGCTTTACTGTACCAGCAACCTGGATTCATTTCACACCGCTGCCAGTAAGAAGTTTGCATGTCCTCCCCGTGAGCGTGTGGGTTTCCTCCGAGTGCTCCAGTTTCCTCCCACAGTTGTCGTAAATTGTTCTGTGATTGGGGTCAGATTAAATGGGTGATTGTTGGGTGGACTGGCTCAGAGGGCCCAAAGGGCCTATTCTGCACGTTATCATAATAAATAAATAAATAGATATATTCTCTGTCTATTTCCCTCAACCTTTGCACAGATGCCTGCCGGTCCTCAGTAATTTCACCCTCTATATCAACTCTTCTTGTTCCTTCAAGTTCACTTTCCTCCTTCAATTAACAAATCTCTTCTTCTCTATAAATTTAACAGCTGTGGAATGGAGCCCTCTCCGCCATCCTTAATCTCTTCTAGCATTGCTTTGGTATTTCCTGCAACTGATTGTAACATTTCTATAGCTAAGTAACACTTCAACCTTTCCCTCAGTTACTTTGTCTTCATCATTCTTTGTCCGTCTAGATGGATATCTCAATTCCGAGCAGGGAGGAGTTGAATGTGTATGTGGGTTAGTCATCCATTGCTAGAATTGGTTGGACAATAAAAAAGCGTAAAGTAACGCACACAAATTGCTGGAGGAACTCAGCAGGTCAGGTAGCATCTATAGAAATGAGAAAGTCAATATTTCAGGCTGACCCTTCTTCAGGCAAAGAAGGAGGAAGATGCAGAATACGAAGGTGGGGGGAGAGGAAGGACGATAGCTAGAAGGTGATAGGTGAAGCTGGGTGGGTAATAAAAGTAAAGGAAGGAATTTGACAGGAGAAGAGAGTGGACCATAGGAGAAAGGGAAGGAGGAGGGGACCCAAGTGAGGTGATAGGCAGGTGAAAATTGGTAAGAGGCCAGAGTGGGGAATAGAAGAAGAGGGGAGGAGGAGGGAAAATTTTTTACTGGAAGGAGAAATGGATATACACCATCTGGTTGGAGACTACCAGAATGGAATATAAGGTGCTGCTCCTCCATGCTGAGGGTGGCCTGATTGTGGTGCAAGGGAAGGCCATGGTCTGACAGGGTCCCCCAGTTTACAACGGGTCTCACCAGTAGGGGAGACCACATTGGGAGCACCAGATACAATAGACAACCCCAGCAGATTCACAGGTGAAGTGTTGGCTCACTTGGACGGACTGTTTGGGCCACTGAATGGAGGTGAGGGAGGAGGTGAATGGGCAGGTATAACACTTTGCCCACTTGCCAAAATAAGCAAAATTGGATCCTGGTCAACTTTGCTAAAATGTTCATAATTTGAAAGAAATTGCAGGAGTTTTACCTCTTCCTAGAGATGCTGCCTGGCCTGCTGCATTCACCAGCAACTTTTATGTGTGTTGCAAGAGCTTTAATATAACTTCCATCATCCTCCACATTTTCTTTACCTCACTGGAAACAACAATGAAAGGAGCTCATTAATATTTTTAACCATGAAGATTGAGACAATCATTCAGGTGCTTCTGTAATGTTCTTTTTTACCCCTAACTATCTGAGACAACTTTTCTCTAATGCTAGTAGAACACGAACACAAGAAAATCTGCAGACACTGGAGATAGATGCTGCCTGGCCTGCTGAGTTCCTCCAGTACTTTGTGTGTGTTGCTCTTCTCTGATGTTCCCTGAACTTCCATCCTGAAGTCACCTTGTCCTTAAGATCCGTCTACTGCACTCTTGGCTTTCTTCCCACCAGACTGTTGACCACTCAACTTCTCTTCCTGATCCCTGAGTCAGCAAAAGTTATTCCAGGGGTAACTTCACTCAACTTCACTTGCTCCATCATTGAACTGTTCCCACAACCTATGGACTCACTTTCAAGAACTCCTCATCTCATGCTCTCAATATTTATTGCTTATTTATTTGTTATTATTATTTCTTTCCTTTTGTATTTGCACCGTTTGTTGTCTTGTGCATACTAGTTGAATGCGCAAGTTTGTGTGGTCTTTCATTGATTCCATTATGATTATTCTACTATGGATTTATTGAGTATGCTTGTGAGACAATGATTCTCATATATGCAAATGGTGACATATATGTTTGGTGGCATCCGTTAGTCTCGCGAGACCATGGATCTGCTCCTGGAAAGTCTTGCTTCAGTCTGTGTTGGTAGAGCAGCGTCTGTTGTGGCTATAGAGGCCCATATGGGTGCTGTCCTCCAGTGTTGTCTTGGTGCTGTTTTTTCGGCGAGTGTGCTTTTCTTCAGCAGCAAGCCTCAGCTTCTCTTCTCCTCTTTTTAGACCTCTGAGTAGTTCCAGCCTCCAGTGAGAGCGATCACTTGCGATGTCCTCCCACCTCTCGACATTTATTTTCAGTGACTTCATGTCTCTCTTGCAAATGTCTTTGAAACGAAGATGTGGCCGCCCTTGTGCTCTCTTGCCGAAGGCCAGTTCCCCGTACAGCAGGTCTTTTGGGATCCTCCCGTCTGACAAGCAGTGTACGTGGCCCAGCCAGTGGAGACGGCGTCGTTGGAGCAGGGTGAAGAGGCTGGGTATCTGGGCGTGGGCCAGGACCACATTGTTGGTGACTCGGTCAGTCCACGTGATATCCAGGATGCGTCTCAGGCTGCGAAGGTGGAAGGCGTTGAGACGCCGCTGTTGTCTGTAGTAGAGGTTCCAGGTCTCGCTGCCGTAAAGCAGTGTGCTGAGGACGCAGGCCCTGTAGACTGCAACCTTGGTGTGCGTCGTCAGCTTTCTGTTCTCCCAGACTCTCTTCGTCAGCCTGGCGAATGTTGAGGCTGCTCATCCGATCAGTCTGTTGATCTCGGGGTCTAGGGAGAAACTGTCTGTAATGGTGGAGCCAAGGTATGTAAACTCGTGGACTACCTCCAGCTCGTAGTTGTTGATGGTAATGGCAGGGGGGTGCTCAACGCCTTGGCCCAACACGTTCGTCTTCTTCAGGCTGATGGTCAAGCTGAAGTCCTGGCAGACTCTTGCGAAGCTGTCCATGAGGCGTTGCAATTGCCCTTCAGAGTGTGTTGCCAGTGCCGCATCATCTGCAAGCAACGTGTCCCTGACGAGTACTTCGCGAACCTTGGTTTTTGCCCTCAGCCGGGACAGACTGAACAGCCTCCCGTCTGATCTGGTGTGGAGGTAGACACCATCAGTTGATGTTCCAAAGGCGTGCTTCAGCATGACTGCGAAGAAGATGCGAACAGGGTGGGGGCAAGCACACAGCCCTGCCTTGCACTGCTGCAGATGTTGAAGGCCTCCGAAGAAGAGCCGTCGAACTGAATGACACCCTTCATGTCTGTGTGGAATGACTGAACTATCCTGAGGAGCCTTGGGGGACAACCAATCCTGGCGAGGATTTTGAACAGGCCTTCTCTGCTCACAAGGTCGAAGGCCTTCGTGAGGTCAATGAAAACGACGTTGAGTGGTTGTCTTTGCTCTCTGCATTTCTCTTGTAGCTGTCGAAGGGAGAAGATCATGTGGATTGTGGAGCGTTCTGACCTCAAACCGCACTGAGACTCGGGATATACCCTTTCAGCTATTTTCTGCAGTCTGTTCAGGACCACACGGTGAAGACCTTCCCAACGATGCTGAGCAAGGAGATTCCCCTGTAGCTGTTACAGTCGCTTCTGTCCCCTTTGTTCTTATATAGGGTGACAATGTTGCGGTCTCTCATGTCTTGCGGCACTGCTCCCTCTGTCCAGCACTGGCACAGTAGTTCATGCAGGTGGTTTAGCAGGATGTCCTTTGTGCTCTCGACGTGTCATATATTGGGTTGACCTTTGCGCTTGATATGGCATATTTGTACTTTCATAATAAATTTACTTAGAACTTTGGTTTCTTTTTCTCAGATATTTCTTAAGTTCTTCTTGAAATCTGCATTTTTCCCCAACTTGAATGAAATCCCCACACTGGAATCTTCTAATTGCTTCTCCAGCAATCTTCCTTCTTCGTGAATGCTTGAATGTAATGTCACCAGAATTCATCCCCCTCTTTTCCTGCCATTCTATGATCGAATCAAAGTGTTACTGTATTAAAATAGCCCTGATCAAAGTCAGAATGACGTCCATTGTGTTGTCCTACGTGACCTATTAGCACCCATTATTGAAGATGACTGTGCATTATTCCTGGTGCACCTATCATCCAGTAGCATTGAACTGTCTTTGCCTGATTTGTACATCAAAGCAGAGTTAATGCAGGTATTAAATTAAAGCAACAAGTTGCCGGATAGTATTACAACAAACAATGACCAAGAACCTGATTTAAAAAAAGATGTAAAATTAACTAGCAATGGACATAGAAATAGACAGTAAAAGCTTGTGTTTGAACAAGGGAAATATTAAATAAAATGGAGATGTGCAGATGAGAGGAACAGCTCCCCATATTCTGCCTGGGTAGTCTATAACTCGATGGCTTGAGCATTGAATTCTCCAAGTTCTGGTAAACTGCTCCCAGTCTAGCCCTTTTCTCTCACTCAAGTCTGTTTCTTTCCTCTCCTCCACTGTTTCTGTCTGTCCTCCCAATGTCCCTCACTTGATCGCATGCCCCACCTTCCACCCCAGCAGATTCCATCATCTTTAACCCCTTGTTACCTCCACCTATCACCTCCTGGCTTCTGTTGCTTTTTCCACTCTCCTTTGTCTGCCTGTCAGTCCCTCCCCTCTTACTTGGGTCCTGGGTCGACCTTTGCTGGCTCGCTCTTCCTCGATCCCAGGGATTCCCAACCTTTTTTTATACCAGGGACTAAAACCATTAAGCAAAGGCTGTCTGGACTCTAGGTTGTGAACCCCTGCTTTAACCATTTCCTTCCCCTTTAATACGGACTATCTCCCCTCTATCTTTCAGTCCGGATCACAGGTTCCCAACCTAGGGTCCACACACCGCTCGGTTAATAGTAGGGGTCCATGGCATAAAAAAGATTGGGCACCCCAGTCCAGATGAACGACTTGAAGTTTTGACGGTCCATTTTCCTCCTCCGAGCTGCCGGACCTGCCACTTTCCTCCAGCATCTTGCATACTACATTAAGTAAAGTGGTTGCGGCTTTCTTTATTAAAGGGAAAGCATGGTTGTCTTTAATGGAATGCCGCAAAGTTTCATTAGACTAATTCCATGAGGTGAGGGATTTGTACAAAAAGGATCAGAATGAGAGGAACAGCGCATTAATTGGTGAGTCATCAGAGACCTGAATTACAGGATCAAGTTATTTCATTTATTTATTGAGATATAGCACAGAACAGGCCCCTCTGGCTCAGCAAGCTGTGCCGTCTACCAACCCCCGATTTAATCCTAGCCTAAGCCTAGCGGACGTTTGTCCGCTCTTGGACTGTATTCCTTGGAGTTTAGAAGAATGACGGGAGACCTCATAGAAACATTTTGAATGTTAAAAGGCATGGACAGAGTGGATGTGGCAAAGTTGTTTCCTATGATGGGGGAGTCTAGTACGAGAGGGCATGACTTAAGGATTGAAGGGCGCCCTTTCAGAACAGAAATGCGAAGAAATTTTTTTAGTCAGAGGGTGGTGAATCTATGGAATTTGTTGCCACGGGCAGCAGTGGAGGCCAAGTCATTGGGTGTATTTAAGGCAGAGATTGATAGGTATCTGAGTAGCCAGGGCATCAAAGGTTATGGTGAAAAGGCGGGGGAGTGGGACTAAATAGGAGAAAATGGATCGGCTCATGATAAAATGACGGAGCAGACTCGATGGGCCGAATGGCCTACTTCTGCTCCTTTGTCTTATGGTCTTGTGGTCTAATCATGGGACAATTTACAATGACCAATTAACCTACCAATTGGTACACCCTTGTGAGAACCCACTGATTTTGTCAAGTACCTTGACTATACCTCTTCCCCCCACCCTGTCACTTGTAAAAATGCCATCGCCTTCTCTCAATTCCTCTGTTTCCGCCACATCTGCTCTGTGGATGAGGCTTTTCATTCCGGAACTATTGAGGTGTTCTTCTTCAAAGAAAGGGACTTTCCTTCCTCCACCTTCAATGCTGCCCTCACCTGCATCTCTTCAGTTTCACACACGTCTGCCTTCACCCCATCCACCCGCCACCCCACCAGGGACAGGGTTTCTCTTGTCCTCACCTACCACACCACCAGCCTCTGCGTCCAGCACATAATTCTCTGTAACTTCTGCCATCTCCAATAGGGTCCCACCACCAAGCATATCTTTCCCTCCCCCACTTTCTGCTCCCTATGCGACTCACTTGACCGTTCGACTTGACCGTTCGACTCTCCCCACTGATTTCCCTCCTGGTATTTATGCTTGCAAGTGGAACAATGCTACACCAGCCCCTACGCCTCCTCCCTTACTACGATTCAGGGCTCCAAACAGTCCTTCCAGGGAGGTGACACTTCACCTGTTAGTCTGTTGGGATCATCTAATGTATCTGGTGATCCCGGTATAGTTTCCAGTATATCGGTGAGACCTAACGTAGCATGGGGGACCGCTTCGCTGAGCACCTATGCTCTGTCCGCCAGAAAAAGCAGGATCTTCCAGTGACCACCATTTCAAATCTACTTCCCAGTCCCATTCCGACATGTCAGTCCATGGCCTCCTCGACTGCTGCAATGAGGCCACACTCAGGGTGGAGGAGCAACACTTTATATTCAATCTGAGTAGCCTCCAACATGAACATCGATTTCTCAAACTTCCAGTAACTGCTCCCCCTTCACCATTCTCCATTCCCATATCCCTCTCTCACCTTATCTCCTTGCCTGCCCATCACCTCCCTCTGGTGCTCCTCCCACTTCCCTTTCTTCCATGGCCTTCTGTCCTCTCCAGTCAGATTCCCCCTTATCCAGTCTTTTATCCCTTTCAATAATTGACTTCCCAACTCTTTACTTCACCCCTCCCTCTCTCCTGGTATCATCTATCATCTTGTACTTCCTCCCCTCCCCCCACCTTCTTCCTCTGACTTCTCATCTTTCTTTCCAGTGCTGATGAGGGGCAAGGCCCGAAACATCGACTGTTTACCCTTTTCCATGGCTGCTGCCTGGCTTGCTGCGTTCCTTCTCCATTTTGTGTGTTATGGTACCCGAGTTGCTGGTACTGTAAGGCATGGTGCGAACCACTATGTCACCATGCTGCCCAAGTGTGCAGCTGATGCAAAACCAAGTAGCAAAGTAGGCTGTGAGTTTTAAAATGGAGATTGCTAAACAAATTAATGCTGATGTTGAGGATCTTAAGTTTCCCACTTGCCACAGAAAATGGATATGAAGGCAGGGCAACCAATCAGGGAAGTAACTGTTAAGCAACACACACAAAAAATGCTGGTGAACACAGCGGGCCAGGCAGCATCTATGGGAAGGGGTACAGTCGACCCTTTGTTCTGCTATATATGCTGATATAGATGCAGCCTGGCCTGCTGCATTCACCAGCATCTTTTGTGTGTGTTGCTTGATTTTCCAGCATCTGCAGATTTCCTTGTGTTTGCGTTATTAAGGTAACTGTTAACATTAGTTTTGTTACAAGCCAATATTCAAAGATTCAAAGTACATTTATTATCAAAGTAAGTATACAGAATACAGCTCTGAGATTCCTGCTTCTGCAGGCAGCCACAAAACAAAGAAACACCATGGAGCCCATTCAAGAAAACCTCAAATACTAAATATGCAAAATAAAAGAACAAATAAAAGTACAAACGGCAAAAAGTGAATGAACTGCACATTGAATCTCAAACAAAACCGGTAGTATTTAGTTTAGTTCAGTTCAACGCTGCACCGCTAGCCAGTGCAGGCCGCAGGGCCATTCTTTGCCGAAGCAACCCAGTCGATCAAAAACAACAAAAAAAATGAGTAACCATAATCCAGAAGGACATGTAACGTGAACTTCCATGTCCCACAAAACAAGTCTACAACCTCACCAATCAATCCTGGCAATATGGATCCCAAGACTCCTGTACTTTCCTCTGGATTGTGACTAGCAAGAGGGAGGCAAAGACCAATGAAATGCAGGTGGCTGGGGCTGAACACCCATACTGAAGCGTGGAAGGAACATTAATTTCATAGGGCTTTGGCAAGACATTTATCTGGAGTGTTATGAATAGTTTGGGATCTCTTTACAACATTTAACATTGAAGAGAAGTTTGGATAAATACCAGGATGTCGTTATTGCTGGTTGTCTGTCATTTCTGACAAAGACATAACCTCTGGGGGAGTAATTATATAGTGAAAAAATCATTGCACTGGGGAAGTTCCATTCTCTTGGACTCAAAAGTCATCACGACTGGAGACTTCCTCCGCTGCAGTGGATAGCCATGATGCCTTCTTTGCCTTGCCTTGCCCTTCGCTCTCCACGAAGCGTTGGAGCACAGACTGCTTGGCCATTGGATCTTGTAGTTGATCTCATTTGCCCAGTCAGCCAGAGCTGTCCTCACATGCTGGGGTAGGCCTATCCTTATCTCGCTGGGGTAGGAGGTTCCCAGCTACACTCACCTGGTTTAGCCCGCCTGTCGAACTGGTGTACTGGGGTGCGGCCACTGCCATATGCTGACAGTTACTTGGAGTCACAGCTGAGAGCTGGGTGGCAGGTGGGGACCAAAAGTGAGTGAGCTGCCCCTGTGTGGAGCATGACAAGCCCACCACCAGAGGTACTACCTCTCTCTGGACACCCCATACACCGTGCTGCCTGGTTTAGAGGGCATGTACTATCATGAGAGGCTGGACAAATGTAGCTTGTTTTCTTCAGGGCAGTGGAGGCTGAGGAGAGATCTTACAGAGGTTCGTAAGTGTAAGGGGTTTCTTCTTTTATGTTACTGCTAAGACTAATAAAATGGCTTCTTTGTTATGTTAGAATAAAAATGGCTTTTCTGTAATAATAACTGCAATGTAAGGAGTTCTCTCTCTCCCTGCTTGTTTGGGTTATGTTATTGATAAGAGAGAGAACGAACCAGAGTGTCCATGTTATTCTTTTTGTGGGTGCTATTCTGTCACATATGTCTGGGAACCGTGTGATTTGGCGGGGTTTTTCGGGGGAGGAACTGAAGAAGAAGGACGTGCTGGACACGCTCTGGTCGACCACCGTGGTTGGTCCCGAGCGGCGAGTCGAGGGGGTTGGAGGAAATCACATGGTGGAAAGAAGACCCCATTAATTGAGCTCCAACTGTTGTACACGAATTGGTTGAACTCTGATAGTTTGGCGCCTTTTACTTTCCCTTTTATATTGTATCTCTATTAATTACATAGTTTCAGTAAGATTTATAAAGTGTAATCTGTAAATCGTACATTGTGTGCTGTCTGATATTTGATGTGTGAGTTTGTACCAGGTGGCATTACACAACAACTACACAAACCGTGAGACACGGTTTGGTGGCGGACGGGGATTGCCCTAGATAAACACGAGCCGATCGCCCTGAGCATTACATAAGATTATGAGAGGCATAGATAGAGTAGACAGAAAGTATCTTTTTCCCAGGGAAGAAATGTCTAATACTAGAGGGCACGAATCGAGGGTGAGAGTGGGTTGGTTCGAAGGGGATGTGAGGGATGTTTTTAACTCAGAGAGTGGTGGATGCTCGGAATGTGCTGCCTGGTATAGTGGGAGAGGCAAATACATTAAAGGCTTTTAAGAGATGTTTAGGTAGCCACATGAATGTGAGGAAGATGGCGGGATATTGACATTGTGTAGGTAGAAGGGATTCATTTTGGGGGTTTTTTGATTTACAAACGTTTGTGCTTCTTAACTGGTTGGGCACAACATTGTGGGCCGAAGGGCCTGTTCATGTGCTGTACTATTCTATGTCCTATGTACATGTGTGAGAGGGGTCTGGAGGGTTATGGTCTAGGTGCAGGCCGATGGGACTGGGTGGAATAATATTTCGGCACACGCAAGATGGGCCGAATGCCCTTTTTATGTGCTGTCCTTCTCTATGACTCTATGAACAATGTACTTGCCTCTATTGGAAAGCCACAAAGCTGAGGGAATTAGGATCAGGATGTTTTTGTTTCCCTGGAATTTTGAAGAACATGAATAGATCTCATTGGAGCAATTTAGCCTCAGTGGCCAAATTGACCTCCAGGCCTCTCTGCAGAGTGGAGTATTCCTTGAGAGGTGACCGATCCTCAGGCAGTGGATCCTGAGGTCATGTTCTGGTTCTTATACAGCTCTGACTCAATAATCACCTATTCAAAATTTGTTCAAGTTATAGCACAAGAATTCTTAGGAGCGTAGTTCTCTTCTGATAATTCCGTAAACAAACATTTCAAAATAGACACCATCTACGAACCCCTAAGTGGCAAAGAAATGCAAGCCAATAGAATTCAAAGTTGAACTGAAGAAGTGGCCAACCAAAACCAAGGCAAGAGAATGGGGGCTTATATAAACATGAGCACTCCCAGAAAGAAACACCAACAACTGCGCACTGAGGATGTCACCTCGACTGGTGATGAAACGTCTGCAAGCTAATTGCCAAGCAATGTCAAGTAGTTCAAGTAAATGGAACCAATTTTAATACTATTAAAAACTAAAATGATCATTCAAGTGCTGAGCTCTGTGATAGCACAACAGGTCAGAGTGGCCTCAGGCATGTTCCAATCTTCTGTACTTCATTGTGCAAGTATGGAGGTCAGGAACAAACTGACCTCTCTTCAGCTGGCAGGTGGTTCAGTCTGGAGCTGCCAACTAGTGATCAGGTCTAGTTAGCAGCTCCAGACTGAACCATGGCCCTTGGAGACAGAACAATTCGACAGGGACCTGTGTGATAGATTCCTCATGAATTTTGCCCTCAGACTGAAGAACTAAACGTACAAATTTTGGAAGTGTGAAATAAAAACAGAAAATGTTGAACATTCTGATGCAGGTTAGGTGGCATCTGTAGGAAGGAAAACAGTTAACATTTAAGGTATCAGGATTGTCATTCTCTTTGAGATGCCTACAACCAGTCTTGCAGTAAGGTGCTGTTTACTATTTTTGGATAGATTATTAGGCATTAGAGTAATTATTAGGATGTGGGAGATAGAACTGAGTTAAAAGATCCACTGTGGGCATAGTAAATGGTGTAGCATGCTAAAGGCGTCAGATGAGACCATTAGACTATAGGATATAGGAGCAGAATTAGGATATTTGGTCCATTGAGTCTGGTCCGCTATTTCATCATGACTGATCCATTTTGATTCTCAACCCCAGTCTCCTGCTTTCTCCCCATATCCCTTCATGCCCTGACCAATCAAGAATATATCAACCTCTGCCTTAAATATACCCAACGACTTGGCCTCCACAGCCACCTGTGGTAATGAATTTTACAGATTCATCACTCTCTGGCTAAAGAAATTCCTCCTCATCTCTGTTCTAAAAGTTTGTTACAGCCTCTACTCTGAGGCTGTGTACTCTAATCTTAGACTCCCCCATCATAGGAAACAAATGGCCTGCTCCTTATGCAAGTACTCCTCTGCAATCCCATACTAATAGTTGTAGCCCCTTGTTGCAGTTTCTTCAGTCATAAGTTAGCTTAGCCAACTGTCAGGCAGGAGTCTGCTGGCGAAAAATCCAGCTGAGCCCATGATTGGTAGGTTTCTATGTTACACATGCATGAATGACAGAAGGAACTCAGGACAAAGTGGTGCTGGTGAAAGTCTGAGGTAAAGTAACTAGCTATAAGCTGTAAGATTGTAAGTCTTTGAATGTGAAAAGTAAAGCTTGATGAACAGCAATGAAGTTGTGTTTGGGTTACTAGGAAACAGAAAATGATTCATGTGAGGATTTTCATCAGATTTTTATGAGGTAGCATTATTTGAACGATAGAGTACTGTGCAGAAGTCTTAGGTATATATATAGCTTTTGCACAGTACTATGGTAATTTTATATATTGTATTGTACTGCTGCTGCTTCTGATATGGGTCTCTGTTGTGGACTGAGAGTGGAAAGTGGGCAGGGAGAGGGGACTGATGGTTGGGAAAAAGGGAAGGGAGAGGTGAGGGTGCAGGAAGCACCAGAGAGACATTCTGTAATGATCAATAAACCAGTTGTTTGGAATCAAGTGACCTTGCCAGGTGTCTCAGGGCTGGGTGTGTCTGTACCTGCTCCACACCCCCCCCCCGCCTCCCTGAAATTCCTTCTCCGCCACTTGTCCCACACCCCTCCTGCAGCACTCCATCCTCTCCATTCCCAACACTGTTTGCTCCCACCAGCTCCCACCCTCCGCTCCACATTGACAGAAGTGGAAAAGTCTTTTTCGAGTCTTAAGTTCCTTTATCTGTTTTAGATGTTTCATTGCACAAAGAGGGTATCAAAATAAAAATGACAAAATAAATTAAAGCAAAACAGTTCCCACCATTACAATCTCAGTTTAACTTCAGACCACACCCCTTGTTATGTATGCAGTATGAAAATAACTGAAACAAAATATACAAAACCAACACAGTAGTGGCAAATCTAAAATAAACAAAGTTAGAATCCCACCAACCCTGTACCTTATACACAACATCGAAAATATGAACAAATACATCTCATCTTATCTAAGTGAACCAGAGAAAGTGGCTCACCTGAGGACTGGGAGAAATTCAGAGTTCCGCAGAGGAGGACAAAGGGCTTAATTAGGAAGGGGAAAAAAGATTATGAGAGAAAACTGGCAGGGAACATAAAAACTGACTGTAAAAGCTTTTATAGGTATGTAAAAAGGAAAAGACTGGTAAAGACATATGTAGGTCCCCTACAGACAGAAACAGGTGAATTGATTATGGGGAGCAAGGACATGGCAGACCAATTGAATAATTACTTTGGTTCTGTCTTCACTAAGGAGGACATAAATAATCTTCCAGAAATAGTAGGGGACAGAGGGTCCAGTGAGATGGAGGAACTGAGCGAAATACTTGTTAGTAGGGAAGTGGTGTTAGGTAAATTGAAGGGATTGAAGGCAGATAAATCCCCAGGGCCAGATGGTCTGCATCCTAGAGTGCTTAAGGAAGTAGCCCAAGAAATAGTGGATGCATTAGTGATAATTTTTCAAAACTCATTAGATTCTGGACTAGTTCCTGAGGATTGGAGGGTGGCTAATGTAACCCCACTTTTTAAAAAAGGAGGGAGAGAGAAACCAGGGAATTATAGACCGGTTAGCCTAACATCAGTGGTGGGGAAACTGCTGGAGTCAGTTATCAAAGATGTGATAACAGCACATTTGGAAAGCGGTGAAATCATCGGACAAAGTCAGCATGGATTTGTGAAGGGAAAATCATGTCTGACGAATCTCATTGAATTTTTTGAGGATGTAACTAGTAGAGTGGATAGGGGAGAACCAGTGGATGTGGTATATTTGGATTTTCAAAAGGCTTTTGACAAGGTCCCACACAGGAGATTAGTGTGCAAACTTAAAGCACATGGTATTGGGGGTAAGGTATTGATGTGGATGGAGAATTGGTTAGCAGACAGGAAGCAAAGAGTGGGAATAAACGGGACCTTTTCAGAATGGCAGGCGGCGACTAGTAGGGTACCGCAAGGCTCAGTGCTGGGACCCCAGTTGTTTACAATATATATTAATGACTTGGATGAGGGAATTAAATGCAGCATCTCCAAGTTTGCGGATGACACGAAGCTGGGTGGCAGTGTTAACTGTGAGGAGGATGCTAAGAGGATGCAGAGTGACTTGGATAGGTTGGGTGAGTGGGCAAATTCATGGCAGATGCAATTTAATGTGAATAAATGTGAAGTTATCCACTTTGGTAGCAAAAATAGGAAAACAGATTATTATCTGAATGGTGGCCGATTAAGAAAAGGGGAGGTGCAACGAGACCTGGGTGTCATTATACACCAGTCATTGAAAGTGGGCATGCAGGTACAGCAGGCGGTGAAAAAGGCGAATGGTATGCTGGCATTTATAGCGAGAGGATTTGAGTACAGGAGCAGGGAGGTACTACTGCAGTTGTACAAGGCCTTGGTGAGACCACACCTGGAGTATTGTGTGCAGTTTTGGTCCCCTAATCTGAGGAAAGACATCCTTGCCATAGAGGGAGTACAAAGAAGGTTCACCAGATTGATTCCTGGGATGGCAGGACTTTCATATGAAGAAAGACTGGATGAACTGGGCTTGTACTCATTGGAATTTAGAAGATTGAGGGGGGATCTGATTGAAACGTATAAAATCCTAAAGGGATTGGACAGGCTAGATGCAGGAAGATTGTTCCCGATGTTGGGGAAGTCCAGAACGAAGGGTCACAGTTTGAGGATAAAGGGGAAGCCTTTTAGGACCGAGATTAGGAAAAACTTCTTCACTCAGAGAGTGGTGAATCTGTGGAATTCTCTGCCACAGGAAGCAGTTGAGGCCAGTACATTGGCTATATTTAAGAGGGAGTTAGATATGGCCCTTGTGGCTACGGGGATCAGGGGGTATGGAGGGAAGGCTGGAGCAGGGTTCTGAGTTGGATGATCAGCCATGATCATAATAAATGGTGGTGCAGGCTCGAAGGGCCGAATGGCCTACTCCTCCATCTATTTTCTATGTTTCTACGTTTCTATGTTTCTAAGATATACTGACATTTGGTGCACACGTGCTTAACTTCCAAACACATATAGGCTGGACCTTGAAATGAGTTCTCCCCACTCATTCTAGTAGGCCAATTAAGGAACTTGACAATCAGGCTATCCAGCGCTGATCAGTTTACTTTCCTCACCAAATCAGGGAAAAGCATTCGTACGTCGTCCTTTCTAGAACATGGCAACTCTTCAGTCTACTCCACCATGCAAAATTGACATCACCGTTTTCTGTTAAAGGCACAGGTCGCTGTTTGGGCATTACCAAGGTGAATACATAAGTACATTTTAACAATAAAAAATGATATTCAACAGTCACTTGGTTACATATATACAGTATATATGCGTGCGTGTGTGTGTGTGTGTGTGTGTGTGTGTGTGTGTGTGTGTATGTGCGCGTGCGTGCACTCTATGAGGTCTATAAGGTTTAGCTTAATTTTTTTCAGAATATTAATTATTTTCCTTTGACAGATGTGTATATTGTTTTAATGTAGCACATTTTTATGCACGAGGCTAGAAGTTAATCTCCAAGGTGCACGATGAAAAGATGGCACAGCCACTGCTTGCACCGCCAGGACCAGACAGCCTCGTACATTTCACCCGGGAATCTCTTGCAGCTATTGAGAGAAGCATTGCAGAGGAAAGAGCCAAGAGACCCAAGGAACAATACGGTGATGATGATGAAAATGGCCCAAAGCCAAATCGTGACTTGGAAGCCGGCAAATCACTACCATTTATTTATGGTGACATACCTCCAGGGATGGTTTCTGAGCCACTGGAAGACCTGGACCCATTTTATAGAACAAAAAAAGTGAGTGTTTCATTCGCTTCTCAAATTAGTGATATGCTTTGCAATCATTTTAGCACTGTTGCCAAAACTTTTGTGATTTTTACTTTTTTCTTGATGTGACACTTTCTGCTATATATGTCATATTTGAATATGGAGTTCAGTACTTTCCCTATGAAGTAGAACTGAATTCACTTTATTGTTTTGCTTCTCACTGCATGCTTGCAAAGTTTTTATCTTGTAAGGCAGGAGAGCTAAAGATAAGTCTTGTTTTCTGGCTATGGTACATTTGGTCTTTTGCTTAGAATGGCAGTAGGAGGCTTGGGTGTCTTACGAACTCCTTTAAGCTCTGTTAAGCTTGATTCTTCTATAAGGGCTGTTGTGTATTTGTATTTCTGTTGAGCATTCTTTTCTGTTTGTCACTCTCTAGTGCACCCACAATGATTCTCAAAGTACCTGAACTACTAACGTTTCATCTCTCAATTGGGATGCCAATTAGAAGAAATATAACATTACGGTGATGACTCATTACTACAGTTTCCCAGTAGTGACTCAAGTTAAAATTAGTGGTGTGCTCTTGAAGCTATCCCAGACTTATTTTGCTATTCCACTTTTTGCCATTCTTAATGAAATTTTATTTTTGATGTTCTATATTTTGCATTGTAAAGCATTCTGCGATCACATCCTTTTATAGAGGGGCTGGAAAAGAAGCAAACTGAATGTAA
Source organism: Mobula birostris (assembly GCF_030028105.1). Lineage (NCBI taxonomy): Eukaryota > Metazoa > Chordata > Chondrichthyes > Myliobatiformes > Myliobatidae > Mobula > Mobula birostris. The sequence continues at coordinate 183,983,618 of NC_092375.1, forward strand.
AACCCACCATAGGTTATTTCTCTCTTGTTGAACAGGAATCATATACAATCTATGAGAGCATCAATGATTCAATGTTCAAGTTTAATGGGAATTGGAAGCTGAATCTAAAATTACTTTGAGGGATTGTACATTGGTTGGATGATAAGGCAAGAAGATGGCAGATGTGTTGGGGGGAAATGTGAAAACATGTATTTTAATAGGAAGAATGGTAAAGCAGAATATGGGGTTAAAGGAGGGGGATTAGTATTGTTGGATTTCAAAGAGATTGGAAGTCCTTGTATCTGAATCACTGAAGTTGATATTCAGATAGAGCAGAGGTTCCTAACCTTTTTTTTATGCCATGGACTAATACCATTATGTAAGGTCTCTGTAGGCCTCAGGTTGGGAAACCCTGAGATCGAGAAAGCAGTTAGGAAGACAATAAGTATGTTAGTCCTAATTGTAAAGGACAGGAGAGTAACTATTTAGGTAATATAACTGCAATTACATGCGGTTTTGTTGAGACCACATCTCCTTAATCTCCTTATTTAAGGGAAGGCATACTTGCCTTACAAAGATGCAGTCAATGTTGACCAGGCAGATTGCCAGAAACAACATGGTATCATATCACAAGAGCTTGACTGCACTAGATCTCTATTTTCTGGAATATAGAAAGGGGGGTGGCCTCATCAAAAAAAAAATAGAATGCTTGGAGGGATTGCCCTAGCTTTAGCTCGATTGCCCTAGCTTTAGCTCAAATTAAGAACCAGTGTGTATATTCTCAGGACAAGGGAACGGCCATTTAGGAATGGGTAGTTTCTTCACACTGTGGATTATAGGTTCTACAGATAAATAACTGTTGGACATTAAGGAAGTCTGAAATTTGGGTTTAGGAATCGAAGATAGAGTAAAACCAAAAGTTTAGCTCTGGCTTTCCATTGAGAAGCTGTTTGGTCAACTTCTGCTTCTATTTCTTATGTTCCGAGGTCACTGGTCCTGATTATCTGAAACCTACACACTCAGCAGGTACATCTCAGATAATCAGGACTAATCTATCAAGGAATTTTGAATCTTAACTTAATAATGTTCACATTTGTATTTGGAAGGTATTTGTATATTGTTGTAGAGAGAAAATAGTAATCATGAACAGAGAGAAAATATGGTACAAGAATCAGATTATACCATTCAACGCACACAAAATGCTGGAGGAACTCAGCAGGCCAGGCAGCATCTATGGAAAAGAGTAAACACTCGACGTTTTGGGCCAAAACACTTTAGCAGTATTGGGTATATACTGAATGTATCTGTAACAAATTATTTCCAGGATAAGTATTATGGTTAAGTTTTGCTTTAAAATGAATTACAGTACTGTGCGAAAGTCTTAGGCATATACAGTATGTATAGCTAGGGATGCCCAAGACTTTTGCATAGTACTCTATATTGGTTAAAATATGAGGGTGGTTGGGAAACAGAAATAAGAGTACTTATCTTTGTATTAGCTCAGTAGTATTAAGTATTATCTGGTTGGTAGGTCAGCTGGCTTCTATAAATTATTCCCAATGTAAGTACAAATTTAAAATAAAATGACAAAGGCATCCTAGTTACATATGTGTGCCTAAGACTTTTGCACAGTACTGTATTTGTCAGGTTTTTTCATTTTAAATTCTTAAATACCTTTGTATTTTGGTAAACAAGAATGATTGCAGATTGTATTCAGTATTTATTCACACAAGAAACATAAATCTTGTAAAATGTGCTTTTTACATCCAATTCCACCTTACAATTATAATTATGTCATTTTTTTCCTTACAGACTTTTATAGTATTGAACAGAGGGAAGGCAATCTTCCGATTTAGTGCCACACCTGCCTTGTACATTTTAAGTCCTTTCAATCCTATAAGGAAACTAGCTATTAAGATTTTGGTACATTCATATCCTTTACATGGTGTACTTTTGAAAACTAAAAGGCTTGAATGTGTTTAAGAACTGCAGATTACTCTTTTCTACGTGGAGGTAACGATATTGATAAAATTCATACTCAGTCTACATAAACAATGTATTGGGGCAATAATTCTTTAATTCCATATAGGATTAAATTGCATATATTGTTGGATACCTTGGTGAAAGCATCTAGAAATGATGCTTCTAAGGCTTACCTAGTGATTGTCCAGTACAGTATAGCTGGTAGAATTATCCCAGTCCAGAGGAAGCTGGTCATTGTGGACTGCTACATCTGATGGGATTGCCACAACAGGTGTAAGAGCGAGGGAAGGTCCCTAGATAATCAAAGGGTCCACAGGTGACTTTAGTCTTTCTGTAGGCTGGTGTGTAAATCTTGGAAGATGAAGAAAACTGTGAAACATAGTAAGTAATAAACAAAAGGGTATCTTCAGATGCTGGAAATCCAAAGCAACACACACAAAATGCTGGAGGAACTCAGCAGGTTTGGCAGCATCTGTGGAAATTTCATCATAGCTGGAAAGGAAGGGGGAAGACACTAAAATAAAAGTGGGATGGGGGAAGGAGGATAGCTGGAAGTGATAGGTGAATCCAGGTGGGTAGGAAAGTTAAAGGGCTGGAGAGGAAGAAATCTGATAGAAGAGGAGAGTGGACCATAGGAGGAAGGGAGGAGGAGACCCGGGGGAAGTGATAGGCAGGTGGGAAGAGGTAAGAGGCTGGAGTGGGGAATAGAACAAGAGGGTAAGGGGGAGGGACTTTTTTTTTTACCAGGAGAATTCTGATGGAGAAAACCCCGTCAGGTTGTAGACTACCCAGACGGGTAATACGGCATTGCTCCCCCAGCCAGAGGGTGGTGTCATCATGGCGGAAGAGGAGGCCATGGATTGACATGTTGGACCAGGAATGGGAGCTACAATTAAAATGTTTGGCCACTGGGAAGTTCCACTTTTGGCTGATGGAGCAGGGGTGCTGGACAGGGTGGCTTTCCCCCCAATTGACGACAGGTCTCACCAAGGTAGAGGAGGCCACATTGAGAACACCGGACACAATGGACGACCCCAGCAGATTTGCAGGTGAAGTATTGCCTCACCTGGAAGGTCAGTTTGGGACACTGAATGGAGGTGAGGGAGGAGGTGAATGGGCAAGTGTAGCACTTTGGTTACTTGCAGGGATAAGCATTGTAGCTTGTTGGATGGAAGTGAGTGGAGTGAATCAACAAGAATATGATACAAAATATTAAGTTGAGATATAGATTAGGTTGCTGGTTTATTGATGCACCTTCCCATGATGCACCAGCACCTTCTTCCAGGCTCCCTCAGATGGTACAGTTATGATGCGTATAAAACATGTACAGTAGCATGTGATTACAATGAGTACCTCAGAATGTGAGTGTACACTACATTTTATATCATAAAATGAACAGCATTAGTCATTTTAGTAGAAGACAATTCTCATAGCTCACGAGGAACATTGTATCATTACTATGAACCTGAATCCCATCTCTTTCAGGATGTTAAGGAAGAAGATATAACCTTTATTCTGAAGTGGTAACAGGTTTTACCTCCTAAATTTTCAATCATTCCTAGTTTAAAGGTCAAACTGTTTTACTGTTCAGGGCTGAGATGTCATACCTGCCTATGATTGTCAAGAAATAGATGGTTATTCTTTTAAGCCTTTTGGGATCAGATTTAATCTTACCTTTCCTCTCATGTCAGTCCATTCCTCTCTTAGCATGAGTTACTGGGAATGCATTTCGAAGTTTTTGTTTAAATTTAGGATTGGGATCTGAACTCAATGCCAATCAATGAGCCCTGTCACTTTGAATAACTAACTCTTACAGAGAGCAGTCCACTTTGATAGTATAATTAAACTCATGCCTAGTATGTCTGGGAAGTTCTCTTTCACCAAATTGGAAAGAAAGGATATTGCTCCGATTAGGATCTACATTTGAAAATTACATTTACAATAATGACTATAATGGTTGTATTTTTAATTCCTCTAAAATAAACAAAAAGATCTTTTATTGTTATTATGTCTGAAATTCAAAATGCTTTAATGATCATATTTTTGTGAGATTTGTTTTTCTTGACTGAATCTTACATTGTTCAGCATGCTCATCATGTGCACTATTATGACCAATTGTGTGTTTATGACGATGCATAATCCTCCAGACTGGACGAAGAATGTAGAGTAAGTGTACAGTATTTTGTGTATTACTGAATTTGCAACATTGAATTCTTAAGCATCTTTTCAACAAATAAATGTTCATATTTTGGCTCATGAATAACTTAAATATTACATTTATTTTTTAATCAATTTAAATAGACTACTTCCCGTCATGAGCATTTGATAATCCATTCTGCTGAAATTGAGCAAATGCCTTTTAGATGTCCCCTTGAGAAATGTCCTTAAACATTCCCTAACTCATCTTATCCCTGACCTACTCAGAAAAAGCAAGATTGTTTACTCTGATCAGATTACTTCTAATCTCCTTAAAAAGCTTGCCTTTTGATCAATTTAATATTAGTTGAATTGAGTTGTTCTCCAATACTGGCAATTTATTGTAAACGTTTCGTCACCATGCAAGGAGACACCGCCAGTATGCTGTTGACTGTGGTGTCCTCTGAATAAAAAATATATAAAGGCCAAGCATTTGGAGGACACACCACATTCAACAGTGCACTGATGATGTCTCCTCATATGGTGATGAAATGTTTGCAAGTAAGTTGCCTAGATTGGAGAACAATTCAACCCAAACATCTACGACCCAAGCTACACATTTTCCGAACTATTTCCAAATTCAGTGTTGTCACTTGGAATACTTCCGTCTCCTTTACCAACGAAGCATTGAACTCATCTATTTTGAAGATATTTCTTCAGTTACTGATTATTAATTCTAACAGAGCATTTTTTTCCTCAGTTTTAATTTGGATCTGGTAGCTAAGCGATTGAATTCCAATGTTTTTATAAATAATGAAAATACATTTATTCTGTGACGATCATGTGGAGTAGAAATTTAACCCAGAACTTTGACTCATGCTATGCATAGCATGAATCATATGTTGGACACATAGGATGGATATTAAGTGATGCCATCTGCCAGGTAACACTCTGATCCAGCTGGATCAACTCTTGTGCTGCCAGAATTTGAGCTGTTGCTTGGACTTGTCAAGTGCACTGATATAATATCTTACTCCACCTCCTTCCTCAAAAGGAAAATAATATAAAAATTGGAAAGGCTGGATGAAGGCCATATCACACCTTCAATCTTTTCTGCCATCCGATAAGATCATGGCTGATTTGGCCTTTGACTCCAACATTATTTGCATTCCTTATCCCATAATCCTGTTGACTTTATAGTCCAGTTAGATACTTGAACAAAGTGTAGAGTTAAAGATTTGACATTCATTTCCTTCTGACTTAGAGAAATCCAAATATTTACTGCATAATCTTCTGAGAGAAGATAATCCTCCTCAGCTTGCTGCTAATTAACTGATCACTTATTGAGAGATTGCTCCTTAGTTCCATTAGGGAAATGTCTTCATAATATACTGGTGAATCCATTAGCATCTGAAATGAAACATAATTTATTTTTCTGGTCTCTATATAGAATATAATGAAGTGATATTTTAGGTTGTGCTCTTTGTGAGGAAGAATAGAAATATGTATACTGATAAAGAATATTAACTGGGTGTCCTTACATAAGAAACACTTACCTCAAATGACAACTGCATTTCCTCGGGAATTAATCAATTCAACTTTTGTAACACCATCTCTGAGGCAAAGGAATCTTTCCTATAATAAAATGACTGTGGAATGGCCTTATCAAAACTCTATCGTGTTGTAGCAAGGCTTCCATATTCTTGTACTCCATTCAACTTTGCAAGTTAACAAAATTTGCAAGGATGTTGCCAGGTTTGGAGGACTTGAGTTATAAGGAAAAATTGAATGGGTTAGGACTTTATTCCTTGGAACGTAAAAGTTCGAGAGGAGATTTGATAGCGGTATACAAAATTATGCAAGGTATAGATAGGTAGGGCAAATGCAAGCAGGCCTTTTCCACTGAGGTTAGGTGGGACTACAGCCAGAGGTTGGTTAAGGGTGAAAGGTGAAAAGTGAAATGTTTAAGGGGAACATGGCAGGAAACATCTTTGCTCAGGGTTGTGAGAGTGTGGCATGAGCAAGTCAATGAGCATGTGCAAGTGGTGCATGCAAGCTTGATTTCAATGTTTAAGAGAAGTTTGAATAGGTACATGGATGGGACTGATATGAAGGGCTATGGTTCAGGTGCAGGTGGATGGGAGTAGACAGGGTAAATGGTTTGGCATGGACCAGATGGGCCAAAGAGCCTGTTTCTGTGTTGTACTTTTCTGTGACTCTGTAAATTAGTAACTCATTTATAGTTCTAAATATTTCCTACACTAACTTTTTCTTTCTTCTGTGAGTACATCCAGATCTGTCTGGCCATCAATACTTAATATTCCGTACAATTTAAACATTTCTATCCTTCCTTACAAGGTAATATATTATCACATTTCCCCTTCCATGTGCCATCTTTGGCATCTCATATAGTTGCAGACTTCCAGTCATTTCTTGAAACCTACCTAACTTAGTCACAAATCCAGAAAAAAACTGGAAAGAAAAACTGCTAATGTGTCCACGAGTAGGACTGAGATAAAAAAACAAATATAGCAGTCGCTTTGGCCAGTGCAGGTGCTCCTAGCAACACCTTTGATCTGGAGAAAGTGACTGGAGTTGAAGGGGAAGTTGAATGGTTGGACTTGTTCAGCCAGGGAAATGAGTGCGTTGGTGGAGGGTAACTGGTTAGGCTTCTGTTTGAGAAGGAGCAGAGGGTGCTCCAGCCCAGTAAGGTGCAGAGGGATTCCTCATCCTGGTGAAGTAGGGAATTGGAAATTGTCACAGTGGCAGCGAGTATCCAAAGTGCCAGATGTATATGGAAAGAGACTAGACCAAGGAGAAAGAAGGGTGTCAAGGCAGGAAGGAATTTGATTGGTGAGGTAAATGTAGGCTGAATTATGATGAGTGGGATAGAAGCAGGCTGAAATATGATTGGTGGGGTAAAAGCAGGCTGAATTATGATTGGTAGGGCAAAAGCAGGCTGAAATATGATTGGTGGAGTGAAAACAGGCTGAATTATGATTGTTGAGGGTAAGCAGACTGAAATATGATTGGTGTGGTAAAAGCAGACTGAAACAATGCATCTGCAGGTTTCTTCAGCAAGTTTGGCCTTTGGTTATAGAAAGGTCTGCCTCTAAGACGATGGACCAACCACTATCAAGGGCATCCTTACCTTGTAAGACAAAGGGGAATTTTGGTAAGTTATGTAATTCCCAAAGCTGAATTGTTGTGAAATTGTGTGCTTTGGGCTGTGTGATTCAGGAGAAATGAATGTTATAATGCTAGTTGCATTTAATGTATAGGCAGGAGCGAAGTGCTCAAGCAATGAGAGGGGTAAGAGATTTGTCCAAAGAATGGCTGCCATTGTGGGATAGGTGGCTGTATTGTAGGTTGAGGGGTGATAGGTGGACCCGTGAAGCTGGATCTTTTAGACGGCTGTGCAGAAAAGCTACAGCTCTAGACACGAAAGGATAGGCTCTTGTAAGGCCATGGAGTTGCTTCCCACACTGCTTCGATTCCAAGGTGTGTAGCCAGTCATTGTGGGAACCTTCCGTAGACGCTTTCCATCAGAATTGTTGTGTCCTCACACCTTGGTGTAAAACTGCTCCACCTCCTGTCACCGGGATATGTAGATTAGAGCCGACACACTTCCTCCCCTATATTGTAGCCCCCATGTTTTCAGAGTGCTCTAGCCTAATCAAAGCGTGACCTTTGAGAGCCTATGACCCAAATCAGTTCACACAGGAATGGGTCAGCATGAGCGTGGCATTAACTCGCCAGTGACAGTGACATCAAGTCAAAGGCAATGATTTGGATTCAAAGCGTTTTCATACTCTGACCCAGTATTAATTTCTAACTTGTATTTTTATGAGTAAGCTCAAATTACCATGCTATAAAGTTTCAGGATGAGAAATGATTCACTTTCTAGGCATTTCACCAATAGGGCGTCACAGTAAAATAGTGATTAGCACAACGCTTTCCAGTACCAGCGACCTGGGTTCAATTCCCGCCACTGCCTGAAAGGAGTTTTTAACGTTCTCTCATGACCATGTGGGTTACCTTGGGTGCTCCAGCTCCCTCCCACAGTTCAAAGATGTACCAGTCGGTTGGTTAATTGGTCATTGTAAATTGTCCTGTGGTTAGGTTAGGATTAAATTGTGGAGTTGCGAAGCGGCGTGGTTCGAAGGGCAGATTTCGTGCCGTATCTTAATAAATAAATATAATATTCCAGATCTATTTCAAGAGCTCCTACATACTTGGTAAACAATTGTTTTTTTATTTATTTCCCATGGCAGGAATTTGTGTCTAACATGTACTCTATGTCCTTCTCAAATGTAACTTGGGCTCAAATCCCAGAAATCAACTACAAATTTAAAAAGTTTAATATAATTGCAGAATTCCATAATATTTGATGTATTAGAAGTGGAAGACATTTTTATAGTAGAAATCGTCATTAAGATCAGTCTTTCTAATGGAAATTTATTAAAGTTTCCCTTTTTAGTGATGTTTACCAGAAAATTGCTGAACAGATTTTTTATTGTTATTCTAATAGGTATACCTTCACTGGTATTTACACGTTTGAATCACTTATAAAAATTCTAGCAAGGGGCTTCTGTGTAGATCACTTCACATTTCTCCGCGATCCCTGGAACTGGCTGGATTTCAGTGTCATTGTTATGGCGTAAGTAAAAGTCAAATATGCTCAGTGTTATTTTACTCTGGGACCATGTTCTCACAGGCATAACTGTAGGATAATGCATTCAAAAGGCAGTGTTGTGCACTGTATTGATTTATTCCTGATAAACAGCAGTGTCTTTTCCATGACAGAGGCTGCTTGGTCATGAAGAATTGAGATCAATTGTCTGAGAAATCCAAAGCAACACACACACACACAAAATGCTGGAGGAACTCGGCAGGTCAGGCAGCATCTATAGAAATGAATAAACAGTCGATGTTTCAGGCCGAGACTCTTCTTCAGAAGTGACGTGGAAGGGGGAAGACGCCAGAATAAAATGGTGGGGGGGGGTAAAGAAGAATAGCTGAAAGGTGATAGGTGAAGCCAAGCAGGTGGGAAAGGTCAAGGGCTAGAGAAGAAGGAATCTGATAGGAGAGGAGAGTGGACCGTAGGAGAGAGGGAAGGAGGACGGAATCCAGGGGAAGGTGATGGGAAGGTGATAGGAAGGTGAGAAGAAGTAAAGGGCCAGAGTGGGGAATAGAAGAAGAGGGAAGGGATTTTTTTTTACATTTCTGATTCCTCATCATTGCTTGATGACTTAGTGGGTAAATGTAAAACATTGAGCCAAACAAGAAAGTCCCAGCTTCGATTCCTGGTAAATGCTAATTAAACTATTTTCATTTGGGCTAGTGGTGAAATGCTGAGATTAAGTCTGATGCATTTTGGTTTGGAAGGGAAACAAAACAAAAATCTTCTAATTGTATGCTTTATCAGGTTACTTATCAGGCATGCAGAGCCTGTATGCCTGGCATTAATCATTGTCTGGGTTTGCACATGAAGAGTCATAACACATTTGGAGTGTCCTTGGGTGGCAGAGTGGATATTCGTCTCTACCAAAGGAGGCATAAGGGTCTCTTTCCCTCTGCTAGCCTGCAGGTCACCTTTGGGCAAGGTATAGCACCTCCCACCACCCCCAATCAGGGTTCTGTAAAACCTTGGGAGCAGGTGGTGCATATCACAAGTCCTGATTATGTGAGCACTGACGCCAGGCAAATAATTTCTAATAATGGCTGGGGTCACCCATCTTGTAAAGACACTGCCCAGAAGAAGGCAATGGCAAACCCTTCTGTAGAAAGATTTGCCAAGAACAATCACGTTCAATGAAAGACCACGATCACCCATGACACGGCACATAATGAACGAAGGAACGAACGAACCAGAGGACTGTCCGCATTCACTGGACTGCTTCCTACACGAGTAGTTAATGCCTTTACAGTGGCAAAATAAACACTGAAATAAAAATTATTATGAGTACTGCCACCAGGCTGATTGACATTCAACTGTATATAATGTGCTAACACCATAGTGCAATGGAGAAAAGGCATGAAAGAAAAATATTTTAAAATAATCCTCTGTTTAAAGTGAGCATATTTGAGAAATGATACTGAAATGTTTCTAAAGCCAAAATTAACTGTGATTTAATTCTACAGGTATGTAACAGAATTTGTAAACTTAGGCAACGTTTCAGCTCTGCGAACTTTCAGAGTATTGAGAGCTTTGAAAACTATTTCAGTAATACCAGGTAAGAAGTGAATGGTGCTCAGTGCTGGCTGGCCTGCAGTTGTATTCTTGTATGCTGTTATTGTGTTTGTCTGTTCCGTCGCCTTTTACAGAGTTTGCGGACCTGGGCAATGTGTCAGTGTTGAGAACATTTTGAGTTCTCTGAACTTTGAAAACAATTTCAGGTGAGAGCTGGGTTAAACACTGAGGCTGATCTTTCTTTATTGCAATTAAAAATAAGGTACAATGGCAGCAATCAGTAAAATATTTTGAAATTCAGAATACTTGGCTTTTCAGTGTTAATTTTGCTTGTGGCTCAACCTTGATGTTTAACAACTTTTTGCATGAGATATTGCCGCAGCCAACTTGAGCAGTTTGCTTCCTATAATGTCCATTCCCCTTCCAATCAATAAATTACTTAGTACATTCTTGGAAGCCTCTCTATTGAAATTATGCAATTTTCAACTGCACAGATGCTGCTGCTTTTCATTGTTGTTGCAAAATATCCAATCACGTGTTCTGTAATTGCCTGCTTTCTGCAAATTCTCACAAATTTAAGTTATTTCTTGCTTGAGATTGGCAAATAGAATACAGGAGGAACTGGATTAAAATCAGAAAACATTGGAAATACTCAGCAGGTCAGTTGAGGACCTGAAATGCTAAGTCAGTTTCTCTCTCCAGGTGCTGTCTTAATTACTTACTGCCCATTACACTGCTGGTGTTTAGGGCAGCAATGAAGGTCCTCCATCTCTGCCTGTCCACACTGATAAAGGATTCTTCATTGCTGTTTCCTTAAGAATTTTTTTGACCACTCAGTGTTGTTAGCCCCGAGCTGAACCCCCAATCCTGGAGGATCAGTGGACCACTCTTAGCCAGGCCTCCATCCTTTGACCTATTTGGCATGGGTAACCCTCCCAAGAGCCAAAGCAGAAAGCCCTGACTCCAGCCAACATAGCTCTCCGGGCCAATGAGGCACTCAAGATTCCAAACTACAACAAGGTTGTGGTCCTCTTGAAGGAGATGCTGTCTGACCTGTGGTGTATTTTCAACATTTTCTGTCTCTATTTCAGGTTTACATCCTTTCCAATTTTTGCTGTTTTTTTAATTATGGGAAGAACTGATATTTCCTTGTTTTAACTAAAAAGCGTGTGAATGTTAACTGAAGGACTGATGGGTTTTATTTTGCAGGTCTCAAGACCATTGTGGGTGCCCTGATCCAGTCAGTGAAGAAGCTGTCCGATGTAATGATTCTGACTGTTTTTTGTTTGAGCGTATTTGCACTAATAGGGCTACAGCTGTTCATGGGAAACTTAAAACATAAATGTGTTCAATGGCCGCCTGAGTTCAACTTTAGTACAACTAACAGCTCATTTGTTCTGAATGACACCATGGCCAATGAGACAACGAATACATTTAACTTTGAGAAATACATCCTAGACACGAGTAAGCACTTGATGTTCACATTAGTTAATTTATTTGGACCGGATTAAGTTAAGCATCACCTCTGTATTTGTTGTAAAAACTTTATTTTAATATTTATCGATGTGGAAGAATAAACAATAGAAATGATAAGAGTTTGCAGCCAGAAAGTATATCTGTGATGGTCTATTCAGTTTCAGTGTGCTCTAAAAATTTAACGAAGTCTGTAACCTCACCACTCCACCAATCACCCTATCCTATGATGCAACTGCCCAAGTTAGAACCATTAAATTCCATTTCCTGAAATAAGGAACAAAAATTAGTCAGTATAAAAGTGTACTCAGTAGGCAACTGGACTTTGTGGAGAGAGAGGGAAAGAAAATAAATATGGTAGTGTTCTTGAAAGCTTTCAGAATCAAAATCAGAATCAGGTTTAATATCACCAGTTGTGAAATTTGTTGTCTTTGTGGCAGCAGTGCAGTTCAATACATAATAACAGAGAAAAAATGTGAATTACAGTAAATGTGTGTATATATTTAAAATTGTTAAATAGGTAGTGCAAAAAAGTCATGAGGTAGTGTTCATGGGTTCAATGTCCATTCAGAAATCTGCTGGCAGAAGGGAAGAAGCTGTTCCTGAATCATTGAGTGTGTGCCTTCAGGCTCCTGTAACTCATTCCTGATGGTAGCAATGAGAACACGGCATGATCTGGGTAATGGGGGTCCTTAATGATGGATGCTGCCTTTTTGAGGCATCGCTCCTTGAAGATGTCCTGGATACTATGGAGGCTAGTCCTCCTGATGGAGCTGACTAAGTGTACAACTCTCTGCAGCTTACTTCATCCTGTACAATAACCCCCATCTCCCCCCCATACCAGACAGTGATGCAGCCAATTAGAATGCTCTGAAGTGATGAAATTTCACTGCCCTGAACTGTTAATTTTCTTTCCATCACCCTGCTGAGTACTACCAGTATTTTCTGCTTTTCAGCCAGATATAAAGCATCAGAAGTATTTTGTGTCTTTAAAATGCATTTGCCCAAATTAATCTACATACTCAACACCTTCCCAATATAGAGGAGAGAAAATTTGTAAAGAACACTATTTAACAAATTATCTCCTGTTTGGAACAAGTATCTGATAATTAAAACATCTGGTGCACTAACATTTCATATATTTTAAGAGATGTTATGAGCATAGTTTATTCAAGATCTTTAGAGTTCCTCATCAGAAATTCTACCAATGTTACCCACATCTGAACCTAACTCCCGGTGATGAATAATGGTGCGCCACATGATCCAGCCAGTGGTCCAAGAAATCATTTTCTGTATATATTGTTTGCTTTTGCACTATTTTTGATCTATTCAACACACACACACACAAACCTTATTTATTTATTTATGCATTTCTATATTATCATGACATATGCCTGTGATAATAACCCTGATTCTGATAAAGATGGTATCCAGAAGTTTGGCTATTCACGAGTTGCAGCTTCACCAAATCAGTTTAAGTTGGCTTTGAATTTTTTTGAGAGCAACCTATAGAGAAAGACAACTTGCTTTCATGCGAAGATTTTGTCTCATTATTGTTACTTAGTCACTCACTTTGCATAATTTCCCCCACGACTTTTGTAAGGATATTGATCCTGTACTGGAATTCAGTGCAACAGGTGTCAGCTCTCCAGAATATTGCAAGGCTTGGGCATTCCTACCTGCATTCAATATCTATATCTGTGATTGCAGTAGAGATTTCTAATAGTTTATGAAACCAGGGTCATCTGCCTATGATTAGCTTGTTAATTATAAATTGAGAATTCAATTTGGAATGTTCTTAGTCTATATATTTCAGCGGCACATCTGATAAACGTAATGTATTATTAGGTGAAATATGCTTCAAAGATTCAGGATTCAAAGTACATTTAGTATCAAAGTATGTATGCAGTATACAACCCTGAAATTTGTCTTACCCACAGACAACTAGGAAATGAAAAAAACTGTTCAAAGAAACTTTTTTATATATCACGCAATTTCCCTTAAAAGTAATTTCATTATTACAGTGCCCTTAATATTTCATTAATTTGCAATTTTTTCAATATTTAAAAAATAATTTTAATAATTTAATACATGTTTGAAGGGTAGGCAGACTTCAGAGCTTGATGTTTCTATCATTCATTCTCTGAGGTTCTTTTTTTACGGATATCTGTGAAGAGTACGAATTTCAGGTTGTATATTGTATTCACTAATTTGGGTATCTCATTTGTAATATCATCAATGTTTCATTTGTGTTGCTTTTGTCTGCTTTCTTTAACATCAAAGTTTTAAGATATATTTCATTGCCAATACCATAGAAAACTAATGAAAATGCCAAACAGTCAGTTTTCATTCTCTATTACTTAAACACAGCAGAGAATTGCAAGATTATTTTTAAACCCTTGACAAAAACTATATTTATCTACATGTATAGGCAAGTGTGTTTCCAGAAAAAAAGCAAATAATATTTTGTTATCATTTAATTAACAGAAAATTACTATTTCTTGGAAGGATCCAAAGATGCACTGCTCTGTGGTAATGGTTCAGATGCTGGGTGAGTTATCACATTTAATTTTGCTTTGGTTTTAGAACAGATGAATAGTTACGCTTAAAGAAATGAATAAATAATAGATTTGTTAAATAAATGCCATGTAGAATAGTGGGATTGGGATATATAAGATTGTAATAAAATTGGGCAAATTAATTAAAATCACAAAAGAGAGCTTGCAACTATCAACTTAATTATTGATGATATGTTAACTAGCAGAGCTGTGTCTGAGTATATTTGCATTTATGTCATTTCAAAGGTTCAAAGGTACAACTTAATGTCAGAGAAATGTATACAATATACATCCTGAAATGCTTTTTCTTTGCAACCATCCACGAAAAAAAAGGAGTGCCCCAAGAATGAATGACAGTTAAACGTTAGAACCCCAAAGATCCCCCCCAGCTCCCCTCCCTCCCGCGCGTAAGCAGCAGCGAGCAACAATCCCCTTCTCCCCACTGGCAAAAATAAAGTGCACCTGCTACCAGCGCTCAAGTGTGAGCAAAGCAATAGTAAAGACACAGACTTGCAGTTACACCAAAGACTACATTGTTCACCCAATAACTTGGAACTTACACAGTTCTGTGCAGAAGTCTTAGCCAAGACTTTCGCACATTACTCTATTTGTCAATGTGGATAGGAGAGTGAATTTGTAAATCTGGCAGGAGCAAGGGAGGTTGGGAGGCGAGGGTGGAGCACCTTGGGAGGGGTGTGGGATAGGTGACAGAGGAGGAGGTAGTGCAAATGCAGACACACCCAGCCTGGAGACACAGGGCAAGGTCATTTAATTCCAAACAATTGGTTTATTGATCATTACAGAATGTCCCTCCTGTGCTTCCTGCCCCCGCCCCTCTCCCTTCCTCTTGCCCCAACCATGATTCCCCTCTTCCTGCCCCTTCTCACTCTCAGTCCATAATAGAGACCCATATCAGAATCAGGATTATCATCACCAATGAAATTTGATTTTTTTGTGTGGCAACAGCACAGTGTAATACATAAATTCACTACAATTCTGTGCAAAAGTATTAGACACTCTAGCTATTTATACAGTTCCTATAAAAAGTATTGACACCCCCCCCCCCAGAAGTTTTCAAGTTTTATTGTTTTACAATATTGAATCACAGTGGATTTAATTTGGCTTTATTTGACATTTATTAACAGAATAAGACTCCTTTGTGTCTAAGTGAAAACAGATCTCTACAAAGTGATCGAAGTTAATTACAAATATAAAACACAAAATAATTGATTGCATAAGTATTCACCCCCTGCAAGTCAATATTTAGTAGATGCACCTTTGGCAGCAATACAGCCTTGTGTCTGTGTGCATAGGTCTCCAACAGCTTTGCACGTCTGGACACTGCAATTTTCCCCATTCTTCTTTACAAAACTGCTCAAGCTCTGTCAGATTGCATGGAGATGATGAGTGAAGAGCCCCTTTCAAGTCTAGCCACAAATTCTCAATTAGATTGAGGTCTGGACTCTGACCTGGACATCCAGGACATTAACTTTGTTGTTTTTAAGCCATTCCTGTGTAGCTTTTGCTTTATGCTTGGGGTCATTATCTTGCTGGAAAACAAATCTTCCAAGTCGCAGTTCTTTTGCAGATTGCATCAGGTTTTCCTCCGGGATTTCCCTGTATTTTGCTGCATTCATTTTACCCTCTACCTTCACGAGCCTTCCAGGGTTTGCTGCAGTGAATCATCCCCACAGCAGTATGCAGCCACATCAGGGTAGGGTTGGTGTGTGGTGTTTGGCTTACACCAAACATAGCATGTAGTCTGATAGCCAGAAGTTCAATTTTGGTTTCATCAGACCATAGAACCTTCTTCCAGCTGACTTCAGAGCCTCCCACATGCCTTCTGGCAAACTCTAGCCAAGATTTCATATGAGGTTTTTTTCAACAGCAGCTTTTCCTTTGCCACTCTCCCATAAAGCAGTGTGTTCTTGTATCCATCTCCTGACTTGTGCTTTTCAATAACCTTTTCGCAGAATTGCTTGGAGTGTTCTTTTGTCTACATGGTGTAGTTTTAGCCAGGATACTGACTCACCAGCAACTGGACCTTCCAGATACAGGTTCGGAAACAACAAACAATTGAAAAACCTTGACTGCTCACGGTGATCTCCATTTAAATAATTGTGTGACTTCTAAAACCAATTGGCTTCACCACTGATGATTTGGTGTGTCATGCTAAAGGGAGGCTGGTGAATATTTATGCTATCATTTAATTTTTGGTTTATATTTGCAATTAATTTAGATCATTTTGTAGAGATCTGTTTTCACTTTGACATGGAAGTGTCTTTCTGTTGATCAATGTCACGAAAGCAAAATTAAATCCAATGTGATTGAATTTTGTAAGACAATAAAACATGAGAACTTCCAATGGGGGGGGGGGGAGGCGAATACTTCCCTAAGAGTTTTTCACAATATTGTAAGTAGTTCTGTTTTTGAAACATCAGCAAGGCAGTGTGTTCTGGTATTCACAATCATAATCATGAAAGGCATACGAGTTTTTGAGGTACATCAACTTGAATTAAGTTTTCTGACAAGGGGTCTCCAGAAAATCACTTCAGATTCCAGACAAACCAGCAATGTGGGAATGCTCTTATGAATGAGAGTTTAGAAAAAAATCAACATGACAGCTGTAAATTATAAAAAGTAAAGGTGTTAAATATTTTAATTGTGCTTTCCATTATTTCATATTTTATTTTTTTCAGTCAATGTCCCGAGGGCTATACATGCCTGAAAGCTGGAAGAAACCCCAATTATGGTTACACCAGCTTTGACACATTCAGCTGGGCATTCTTATCATTATTTCGGCTGATGACTCAGGACTTTTGGGAAAACCTTTACCAGCTGGTAAGGATGGTTTATCATGTAACATCAATGGAAAATATTAGTTGCAAAATATTGTCACTGTTTTTCAGTAGTACAATCTACAGCACATTTCACTCATATAAAATTAATCATAGTCAAATTAAAGGCAATTATAATCTCAGCATTCACAACAGAATAAAGTCCTGGTGCTTCCTGAAGCACCTCAGCACTGTCCATCACGAGCAGGGTTTCCCGATGGCCAAACATTTTAATTCCAGTTCCCATTACCGTTCCAACATATTGGCCCATGGCCTCCTCTTGTGCCAAGATGAGGCCTCCGTCAAGGTGGATGGGCAACATCTTATATTCCATCTGGGTACCTTCCAACCTGACAGCATGAACATTGATTTCCCCTTCCGGTTAAAATTCTCTCACCCTCCTCTCTTCTTCTATTTCCTGCTCTTGTCCTCTTACCACTTCTCACCTGCCTATTACTTCCCCCAGATCCCCTCCTCCTTCCTTTTCTTCTATGGTCCACTCTCCTATCAGATTCCTTCTTCTCCAGCCCTTGACCTTTCCCACCCACCTGGCTTCACCTATCACCTTCCAGCCAGCCTCCTTCCCCTTCCCCACCTTTATATTCTGGCACCTTCTCCTTCTCAGTCCTGACGAAGAGTCTTGGCTCAAAACTTCAAATGTTTATTATTCCCCGTAGATGCTACCTGACCCACTGAGTTCCTCCAGGATTTGGATTTCCTGCACCTGCAGACATTAAGGAGTTTGAGAATAAAATCTCGGTTATTTTTGGCCATCTCTAAAAATACTATCAGTAATTCTTTCCCTTTTCATGTATTACAAGCTAAAACATTGAAGGTATTTCCTGTCTCCTTATTTTATATTTCAATTTACCTTTTAATGATTGATTCCTATATTGATCATGCATACAGGCACAATGTGTCGCTGAATCTGTATCTAGAAATTAAGTGGTGTTTGACAGCTGACAGATATCCATCCCTCTCTTTGGAGAAATTGGTATTTTAATGAAGACTGAGATTGAGAGGAGATTTGATAGAGGTATACAAAATTATGAGTGGTATAGATGGGGTAAATGGAAACAGACTTTTTCCACTGAGGTTGGCTGGGACCCTTCACCCAGAGGTCGTGGGTGAAGGGTGAAAGGTGAAAAGTTTAATGGAACCTGAGGGGAAACATCTTCACTCAGAGGGTCATGAGAGTGCGGAATGAGCTATCTGACCTGCAGAGGGATTTGCAGTGGGAGGGGAAAGATCCAGTTGTCCTGGTCCATGTGGGTATCAACGGCGTAGGTAGAATGAGGAAGGAGGTTCTGCTGAGGGAATTTGAGTAGCTAGGGACTAAATTAAAAAGCAGAACCAAAAAGGCGGTAATCTCTAGATTACTACCTAAGCCACGTGTAAATTGGCACAGGGTTAAGAAGATTAGAGAGTTAAAAATGTGGCTCAAGGATTGGTGTGGGAGAAGTGAGTTTGAATTCATGGGAAACTGGTACTGGTATTGGGGAAGGATGAAGCTGTTCCATTGGAATGGGCTCCACTTGAACCGTGATGGGACCTAGATCCTGCTGAGTTGTGGATAAACTAAGTAGCAGGGGGATGGGTTCAACAGAATGAAGAAATATGGATAAAGTAAAAGAGAAAAGTGTGGATAAAGATAAGTAAAAGCAAAAGTTAAAAAAGAGAAGTAAGGGTGCAGTGCAGAAAAGTCAAGTGCATAAGGGACAAAGATTACGAGATTTTAAAGGCGCTTTATCTGAATGTCCATAGTATTCGTAACAAGGTCAGTGAACTTGTGGCACAAATCAGTACAAGGGGATATGATTTAGTGGCCATTACAGAAACATGGTTGCAGGGTGGAGAGAATTGGGAATTAAATATCCAAGGATATCAGGTAAAGCGGAAGGATAGGCAGGAAGGTAAGGGAGGTTGGGTAGTACTCTTAATTAAAGATGAGGTCAGGGCGATAATGAAAGATCTAAGGAGCAGAATGTTGAATCCATCTGGGTAGAGATTAAGAATAGTAAAGGGAAAAAAAAATCACTAGTGGGAGTTGTCTTGCGGGCGCTGGATAATAACGTTACAGTGGCACAGGCAGTAAACAGAAATAGCTGAGGTATGTAATAATGGAATAGCAGTTATCATGGGGCGCTTTAACTTGCACATAGATTGGTGAATTAGGTTGGTCTTGGCAGTCTTGAGGAAGACTTCATGGAATGCATACATGATAAGATTACTGAACCTACAAGCGAACATGCTATCTTAGATCTTGTAGTTAGGGATCCTCTTGGAAAGAGTGATCACAGTATGATTGAGTTTCTCATACAAATGGAGGGTGGAATAGTTTGATCGAAAGCCAGTGTAATATGCTTGGTCTCCTTCCTTAAGGAAGGATGTACTGGCTTTGGAGGCAGTGTAGAGGAGGTTCACCAGGTTGATTCCAGAGATGAGGTGGTTAGACTATGAGGAGAGATTGAGTTGCCTGGGACTGTACTTGCTGGAATTCAGGAGGATGAGAGGAGATCTCGTAGAAACATACAAAATTATGAAAGGGATAGATAAGATAGAGGCAGAAAAGTTGTTTCCACTGGTAGGTGAGACTGGAACTAGGGGACATAGCCTCAAGATTCGGGGGAGTAGATTTAGGACAGAAAAGAGCAGGAACTGCTTTTCCCAGAGAGTGGTGGATCTGTGGAATTCTCTGCCCAATGAAGCAGTGGAGGCTACCTCAGTAATATATACTTAAGACAAGGTTGGATAGAATTTTGCATAGTAGAGGAATTAAGGGTTATGGGAAAAAGGCAGGAGGGTGGAGATGAGTCCATGGTCAGATCAGCCATGATCTTATTGAATGGTGGAGCATGATCGACAGGCCAGATGGCCGACTCCTGCTATTTCTTATGTTATTATGTACCAGTGCAAGTAGTGCATGCAAACCCGACTTGAATATTTAAAAGAAGTTTAGATAGGCATGGGTACGGAGGGTTATGGTCCAGGTGTAGATCAATGGGAGTAGACAGTTTAAATGGTATGGCACAGACTAGATGGTCCAAAGGCCTTTTTCTGTGCTGAATGTTTTTATGACTCTCTGACTCTATAAACTGGTGGTGTAGAAAGACACTGCCCAGAAAAAGGCTATGGCAAATTACTTCTGTAGAAAACTTTGCCAAGGCCAATCGTGGTCATGGAGTCCATGATTTCCTGTGTGATACGACATGGCACATGATGATGATGGTGGTGTAGAAATTAAGGAAGTGATAAAGAGCAAAACTTATCCTCAAGTAGCAGTCATTTGAATGGCATGATTACAAACAAGACACAGAACAAATTATCTTAGTTTAATCAATGTCTAGCTCTTAAATGAGGTGCTGAAGCAACCTATTTTTGATTTTATTGAAAGTGATAGACAACTTCCAGAGTAAGGTAAATGCCACTGCCGTGAGTGAAGTGATTACGTGACGGTGATGATCACATCACTCAGAGGGTGATGAGAGTGTGAAATGAGCTGCCAGCACGAGTGGTGCATACGAGCTTGATTTCAACAGAAGTTTGTAGGGGTATTATCCCAGTGCAGTTTAAATGATTTGGCATGGACTAGAAGGGCCTGTTTCAATGCTGTATTTTTCTATGACTCTATGACAGGGAATGATCTAAATATTCTGAGAAGAAAGGAAAACACCAATGTTATAAATGAATGCATATTTAACATTAATGAATTAAGCTGGGGTTGAGAAGGTGAGAATAATCCTTGTGCATTTTGTTTGAATGGAAAATGCACTTTGGTTGAGTACAATTTTGTGAATCAGTAATGCAGTCCACAACATCCCAATGTAACAACTGCTTGAATACCCTGAAAGAGCTGTTGTCTTTCAGGGCCCCTATTCCATATTCCACACATTTACCTTGCTCTTCAATAGTACAGGAGCATGTATTGCCCTACAGCACAGAAATAGACTGTTCAGCACATTGTGCACAGGCCAACCATTAAGTATATATCTATACTAATCCCATTTTCCACAACTTAGCCTGTAGCCTTCTTTGCTATGGCAATTCAAGTACTTGCCTTGATACTTGAAGGCACCGAGAAAATCTATCTCCACCATTTCCACATGCCCTGTGTTCCCAAAATCCTCTCATTGTGAAAAATATATTTCAGATCTGTCCCCTTAAATGTACAATTGCTCTCTGATGTATACACCTGTGCTGTGGCAAAAACTTGTTAACTTTATTTATGCTTCTCGGTTTCTCAGAACCCCTCACAGTTCTTTCCCTCTAGGTCAGGGGTTCCCAACCTGGGGCCCACTGACCCCTCAGGTAATGGTAGGGGTCAAGGGTATGAATCACAGTCAGACTATTGATCAAACAACAAACAGGAAGGGTTCTGGAACAGATCAATGTGATGTGATACACCACAGGTCACATGCTTCCACTCACAAAACATTATCAATATCTATCTATTTCCAAGCCAGTCATGGATCCATTTTGGTAAGGAGACAGCTGGAGTTTGTTGAAGCTAAGCGTTCTTTGTTTTCGTAGAGTTTGGAAGGTACTTCCTCTGTCTAGATTATAAATGGGCCCAGTTAACAAGGTTCGTTGGCACCCAAGTTATGTTTAACTTCTTGGAGATGAAACCAGAGAGCGATTTTGAGCGAGGCTTTGTCTTTGGGCATGAGTATGTGGTAAATTGTCAATATAATGCTGATTCTTTTTGATAATGATTTCCCTATCAATCATGCTTACCTTGTTTGTAACACATATCTTCTTGTAAAAGGGTTACCATCCTGATTGTTATTGTGCAGTTACAAGGCACACTGAATGTGGTACATTCTTTATAGTTGGTTTACAATTTATTAATGTCAGGGTCACTAGCAAACTCAAGTGCAGGAATCACAGAGACTTTGGCAACTCAAACATAACAAAAGATTTATTACAGAAATTAATCAGTAAATCTAACAAGAACTCAGGTGAACTATACAGAGTCCTGATAAACTGAAATCACTCACGAAACACAGAAGGACTTGGTCAGAGTTTCACCAGACAAGAACCAAGTAAAGAGTGGTTAACATGCCCCCCTGAAGTACACCCTGGAGCTCATAGGAATTCAGACAACCAGACAGCCCCGGTGTCCAGACAAAGCAATAACTCCCAAAGACAACAACTACAAAATCCCATGAAAATTTAATTATCCCAAATTGAATAAAAGTAATAATTACAAAGAGAGTTTAACAATCCCCATGATGCAAAATGAGACACCTGCAAAGCAAAGTGAAAAACCAGAGCTAGTCCAAAGACAAACAATTAGTCATTCATAATCCATGGGACACTGCATATCCACAAGATTACACTGAGAAAATACAGTCCACATAATAAATGACCCCAAGTTGTGACAATTCACATATAATGAATATCTAATTATTTTAATGATGACTTAAGTGGCCTTTTTCAATGCCATAAATGTTCAAGATTTCTGTGAAACATTTTCCCAAGGAAGTTTGACTTGAACTATTCATTCTCACATGAAAGTATATTGTCTTTATGTAATCTCTGATTTCTCAATAAAGACAATCTAAGAGTAATGGGGAGTTTAACACTTTATTCTATCAGACCCTGAGAGCTGCTGGAAAAACATACATGATATTTTTTGTGCTGGTCATTTTCCTGGGATCTTTCTACTTGGTCAATTTGATTCTGGCTGTTGTTGCAATGGCCTATGATGAGCAAAACCAGGCCACCTTAGAGGAAGCAGTACAAAAAGAAGCAGAATTTCAGCAAATGCTTGAGCAACTAAAAAGACACCAAGAAGAAGCTCAGGTAAGGTCCTCATCATGTCATTTTGTAACACTTGTTAAAAATGCCATGTTGCGTTTTAGTAATGATCAGTATAGTATTCTGTATTGGTCCATTTCCTGACTGTAAGCTTTTTGAAATTATTGTAGTATTGTAGACCATAAGTTATAGAAGCAGAATGGCCCATTGAATGCTCCGCCATTTCATCATGGCTGAATTATTATCCCTCTCGACCCCATTCTCCTGCCTTCTCTCCATAACTCTTGAAGCTCTGACTAATCAAGAACCTATCAATTGCTTTTAAATATATTCAATGACATAGCCTGCAATAAATTCCAAAGATTCACTACCCTTTAGCTAGAGAAGTTCCACCTCAAATCTGTGCTGAAAGAACATCCCTCTATTCTGAGGCTGTGCCCACTGCTCCTACACTCAACCCATTTAGGAAACATCCTTTCCACATCACTCTATTTAGTCCTTTCAATATTCAATAGGTTTCATTGAGATCCCCCCTGATTCCAGTGAGTACAGACCCAGAGCCATCAAACACTCTTCATACTGTAACATTTTCATTCCCAGAATCAAGTTTGTTAACCTTCTCTAGACCCTCTCCATTGCCAGCAGTCCCAAAAGTAGTTGCCCCAATACAGACTCCTGTGGACATCACTTGTCACTGGCAGCCAACTAAAAACGGCTTCCTTTATTCTGACTTATTTGCCTCCTGATGGTCAGCCAATCTTCTATCCATTCGAGTATCTTTCCTGTATTAGCATGGGTTCTTAGCTTGTTAAGCAGCCCTCATGTGCAACACTCTGTCAACAGCCTTCTGAAAATCCAAGTACACAGCATCCTGCGATTTTGCATGTTATTTCTTCAAAGAATTCGAATGGGTTTGTCAGACAAGGTTTTCCTTTAAGGAAATCATGCTGACTTTCACTTACTTTATCATGAGCCTTCAAATACCCCACAACCTCATCCTTAATAATGGATCCCAACACCTTCCCTACCACTGAAGTCAGACTAACTAGTCTGTAATTCCCTTTCTTCTTCCTCCGTCCTTCTTTAAGAGTGGAGTGGTACTTGCACTTTTCTTGTCCTCTGGAATCATTCTACAATCTGGTGATTGTTGAAAGATCAGTACTAATGCCCCTACAATCTCTTCAGCTACCTTTCTCAGAACTGTCTGGTGTTGTCCATCTGGTCCAGGTGATTTATCTACCTTCAGACCTTTTTAGCTTCCCTAACACCTTCTCATTAGTAATAGCAACTATACTTACTTCTGCCCCTGACACTCTTAAATCTCTGCCACACTGCTTCTATATCCTCCACAGTGAAGGGTGGCACAGAACACGTATTTAGTTTGTCTGCCATTTCTTTGTTCCCCCTTCACAACTTCTCCAGTGTCATTTTCCAGTGGTCCAGTATCTATTCTCACCTCTCCTTTACTATTTATATATCTGAAAAAACTTTTTGCAATCCTCTTTGATATTATTGGCTGGCTTACCTTCATATTTTGTCTTTTCTCTCTGTATGGTTTATTTGGTTGCCTTCTATTGGTTTTTAAAAGCTTCCCAATCCTCTACTTCCCACTATTTTTTGTGATATTATATGCCCCCTCTTTCCCTTTTATACTGTCTTTGACTTACCTTTTCAGCGACGATTGCTGCATCCTCCTTTTAGAATACTTCTTCATCTTTGGGATGTATCTATCCTGCACCTTTCAAATTGTCCCCAAAAACTCCAGCCATTGCTGCTCTGTTGTCATCCCTGCTAAAGTCGCCTCTCAATCAGCTTTGGCCAACTCCTTCCTCATGCCTCTGTAATTTCCTTTACTCCACTGTGATAATGATAATGATAAATCTGACTTAATCTTCTTCTCAAACTGCATAGTTAATTCTATTATATTATGATCACTGCCTCCCAATTCCAGTTCATTACGCAATACTCAATCCAGAATTACCTTTCCCCTAGTGGGCAGAACCACAAGCTGCAATAAAAAAAAACATTTTGTAAGCATTCTACAACCTCCCTCCCTTGGGACCCAGCACTGACTTGATTTTCACAATCTACCTGCATATTGAAATCCCCCATGATTATCGCAACATTGCTCTTTTCACATGCCTTTTCTATCTCCCATTCTAAATTGTAGATCACATCCTGGCTAATCTTCAGAGGCCTGTATATAACTCCCAACAGGGTCTTTTTACCCTTGAAATTTCTTAATTTCACTCACACAGATTCTACATTTTCTATGTCACTTCTTTCTAAGAATTTGATTTTGTTTTTTACCAACAGAGCCACCAAAACCCCTCTGCCTACCTGCCTGTCCTTTCAATACAATGTGTATCCTTGGATGTTAAGCTCCCCAACTATAATCTTTCATTCACAACTCAGGAATGCCCAAAATGTCATATCTGTTGATCTCCAACTGCGTTACAACCTTATTCCGTATAGTACATGCATTCAAATATAACACCTTCAGTCCTGTATTCACCACCCTTTTTGATTTTGCCCTCAAATTATACTTCACCTCATCTCACTGACTGCACTGTTGCCCTATCATCGGTCTGTTCTTCCTCACAGCTTAATGACATAACGCATTGACTAGTATATAAACTACCCAGTCCTCAGCCCTATCATTCTAGTTCCTATTCCCTGACAACTTCTTTTGAGCTCTCCAACAACAGCTCTAGCAAACCTGCCTGTAAGGTTGTTGGCCCCCATCGGGTTCTGTGGTAACATCCTTTTTGTACAGGTCATACCTTCCCCAGAAGAGATCCCAGAGATCTAGAAATCTGATCCTCATCCCCCGGCATCACTTCCTCAGTCACTCATTCATCTATACTATTATCCTCTTCCTGCCTTGACCAGCACGTGGTGCTAGGAGTAATCCAGAGATTACTACGTTGGAGGTCCTGTTCTTCAGTTTCTTCCTTAAATCCCTATACTGACTG
Source organism: Mobula birostris (assembly GCF_030028105.1). Lineage (NCBI taxonomy): Eukaryota > Metazoa > Chordata > Chondrichthyes > Myliobatiformes > Myliobatidae > Mobula > Mobula birostris. Next base: position 184,009,512 of record NC_092375.1, read on the forward strand.
CGTGGGACCTCCTCCCCCTTTCTACCCATCCCCTTCTGCTTCTTCTCCGTCTTGTTTTACAGCAGTTGGCACCCAGCTCGACGGTGCATTACCGCCACCTTCTGCTCTGGAGTGTGCAATAGACTTACATTCCAAATCTCTTCACCCAATCTCTCTCTCTCTCTCTCTCTCTCCCTCACTCTCTCACACACACACACACACACACACACACCCTAACCTACACTTTATCCTCCCATCTGTGGCCATCCTAGTACCCTATTCCTGCTTATCTATCATATCCTATAAAAAACCCCTGTACCCCTTAAGAAAGCTAAAAAAATACCCTAATCTGTGCTCTCTCACCTATGCCCAGCTACCCTTTTAATGTGAATTCCTGCACCCCCAATTCCCTCAGATTAATTCTCATCATCTCTCTCTGTATTCCATACTTCCTGCAACTCAGAAAACGACATGTTGTACTGACGCCTCTTCCTGACATTCCTCACACAATCCTGTCTGGTGTTTCCCTATCATTTTCAATGTTTTGTTTAATTCACAGTGCCCCAGCCTTAACCTCGTCCACACAGTTTCCTCTCTTCTGTATCCACTACCTACCCTAGTACCTGCAGCACTTTTTTTATATTTGATATAAATGTCTCCCTGTCCCATCTTTCTACCCGTCCACTGGCTGCTCAGCCTCCCTCTAAGGATCTTATGCAGCTGCTCGGAACATTCTGTATGTGAGCACCTGGCTGCTGCTGCAGTTCCCTGATTGGTCACTACCCCTCCCCCCCCCCCCCACCTGAATGTTGCTGCAGTTTCCTGATTGGTCACTACCCCCTCATCTGGCTGCTGCTGCAGTTCCCTGATTGGTCACTACCCCTCCCCCCCCACCTGGCTGCTGCTGCAGTTCCCTGATTGGTCACTACTCCTCCCCCCTACCTGAATGTTGCTGCAGTTTCCTGATTGGTCACTACCCCCCTCACCTGGCTGCTGCTGCAGTTCCCTGATTGGTCACTACCCCTCCCCCCCTCAACAGTATTCATCTGTGCAGTAAATTAGATGCTGAAAACTTCACAGGCAAAACATCCTGCTTCTGTGAATTTTTCACCTTATATAAATACATTTTTTCGATTTTGTATAGTACTGTGAAAAAGTACTGTCTTTGTGTATTTGCCAATGTGGAGCAAAGAGTGAGTTTAAATCTGGCAGGAGCAAAGAATGCTGGGAATGGTGAGGGTGGCGTGCCATGGGATGGGTGTGGGACAGGTGGCAGAGGAGTGCCGGGATGGGGGGTGGTGCAGGTGAAGACACACCCAGTCCTGAGACACCAGGCGAGGTCAATTGATTCCAAACAATTGGTTTATCGATCATTACAGAATATCTCTCTGGTGCTTCCAAACAATTGGTTTATTGATCTCTATAGAATGTCTCTCTGGTGCTTCCTGCCCTTTCCCTTCCGCTTTTCACAAACATGATTGCCCTCTCCCTGCCCCCTTCCCACTCTCAGTCCACAACAGAGACCCATTTCAGAATCAGATTTATCATCATTGACAGATGTCATGAAATTTGTTTTTTTTGCTGCAGCAGTACAGTGCAAAACATAAAATGACCACAGTACTGTGCAAAAATCTGAGGCATCCTAGCTATATAAGAGTTCTGCAGAGTAATGTACCTCTGGTATGATTTGGTCAGACACTCACTAAAAGCAGTGGTGCTTTTCTCCCCAATGAACAGGCCGCTGCAGCACTAGCCGCTGAGGAAGAGGATGGAAGTGGAAGAGTTGGAATATGTGAAATGTCACAGAGTTCCTCAGAAGCATCAAAGCTTAGTTCAAAAAGTGCCAAGGAAAGACGAAACCGACGGAAGAAGCGGAAACAAACGGAACTGGGAACTGAGGATAAAGATGAGGAAAAGATGCACAAATCAGAATCAGAAGACAGTGGAAGAAAAGGGAATGGCTTTCGATTTTCCATTGATCGTAACTGCCTTTCTTATGAAAAGAAAAACTCCTCTCCACAGCAGGTATGGAAATAAATTAAAGTATTATGCAATTACATATATTTTGGTGATAAGTCTACTATATTTCAAAGGAGGGGAGGGAGGGAACGTCGACTTAGACCATAAGAGGCTTGCGTCGGGCATTTTCATGCCTTACAAGGCGCGGATCGGAAGTCCGTGTGGGGCGCCACTCCTCGCACAGACACTAGAGCAATGTGTGTTTAAGGACACAAACACGCTGCCACAGCTGAGGCTCGAACTAGCGAGCTTCAGATCACTAGACGAACGCCTTAACCACTTGGCCACGTGCCCAACATTTCAAAGGAAAGACTATAATGCAGAGGTTCCCAAACCTTTTTATGCCATGGACCAATACCATTAATCAAGGGGTCTGTGGGAACCCATGCTATAATGGAACAACTGATGGATTTACTGTAAATGTAATTTTGATACTGATCAACAGAAAAGATTCTCATGTCAAAGTGAAAACAAATTTCTACAAATTGGTCTAAATTTATAACAATTATTAAACACAAAATAATTGATTGCATAATTACTCACCCCCCTCAAGTCAGAATTTAGTAGATCACCTTTGGCAGCAATTACAGCTTTGAGTCTGTGTAGCTTTGCACACCTGCACTCTGCAATTTTCTCCATTCTTCTTTACAAAACTGCTCAAGCTCTGTCAGGTTGCATGGGAATCGTGAGTGAACAGCCTTTTTCAAGTCCAGCCACAAATTCTCAGTTGAATTGAGGTATAGACTCTGACTTGGCCACTGCAGGGCATTAACCTTGTTGTTTTTAAGCTATACCTGTGTAGCTTTGGCTTTGTGCTTGGGGTCATTGTCTTGCTGGAAAACAAATCTTCCAGAGGTTTATAGATTCTTGATTGGTGAAGGGATATGGGGAGAAGGCAGGAGATTGGAGCTGAGAGGAAAAATGGATCAGTCATGATGAAATGGTAGAACAGACTTGATGGGCCAAATGGCATAATTCTATTCCTCCATCCTATGGTCTTATGGTCTAATTTGAGGAAGAATTGGGAAATGGTGATCTTAATGGTGGTCACAATATGTAGTAATGTGAAAAGAGCAGGGAAACTCAGGTTATGAATTTTTTTCCCATATTGTACATAGACCACGAAGCAGCAGGGACAGGAGTAGGTATTGCATGGTCTGCATTTCACTGTAATTACTGGTCTGTCATTATGAACCCCATCTCACCAAGTTGTCTCTTGTACACTCAGATATGTCGGGCTTTCCTGGTCTCCTACAAGAAGATGCTGTCAAAAACATATTATAATAAATTTCAACTTCATAACTCAGCAATGAATCCAAAAAAAAGTATCAGAAGATGTTAGTCAAACTAAATAAGAGGGGAAAATGGGAGAAATGACAATTGATTACCAGGAAAAGAACACAGAAGTATTTCATAAACATGAACATGTGAAAAGGATGGTCTAAGGAAAAGTTGTTAGGGGCAAAAAAAATCTTTCTTGTTGCATAGCATCCACCTTCAATAGAAGTGAGTATTGTGTAGCCAGCTCACTAGAGAAGAGGCTGGTGCCAAAACCGAAATAAATGTAGAGGAGATAATAGTGGTATTAGATCAGATGAAAACTAAGAGGCAGTGATCACATAAATGGCGTCATTCAAAGTAATGCTACCATTATGTGAGTCTGATTGATGTAAAAGATTCATATCATCATGATTCTCCCGCTCCTGCCTGTTTGGAGTTTGTACGTTTTCCCCGTGACCACGTGGGTTTCCTCCCACAGTCCAAAGATGTACTGGTTGGTATGTTAATTGACCATTGTAAATTGTCTCGTAATTAGGCTAGGATTAAAGTAGGATTAAAGCAAGGTATTGTGGGGTGGTATGGCTCGAAGGGCTGGAAGAGCCTATTCTGCACTGTGTCTCAATAAATAACCAAGTAAATAAATAATAAAATATGACATTGGCTGCAGATAATGGATGTACGTACTTCGTTCTTGTACATTTTGTCATACTGTTGCCTTTGCTTTTAGAAGCACACCCAATTTCTGTGTCATAGTTTGCACATATGCAATTGGGAGAGCTCAGTTACGCGAGAAAGAACTTACAGTCAGTCTCCTGCCACCATAATGCCCACTACCAGTCACACTGCACAATTGGCAGCATTTCTGGGGTGACTTAATGTGATTTCTAATTGTACGAAGGTGACGTAAAACCCTCATTCTGACATACTGTATGATACATCAGAGCCTTGCTTCTGCAGTTTCACAGTTGGCACTCTGGCCACTGTCATACTATTTAAATTTGTAGAACAGAATCAAACAGAATAAGTGTGCCTTTTGAAGTATTAAATAAGAATGAAGATTTCTATCAACTGTAGTAAATAATGCCTCTTTCTTTACAATATTCGATAACCAGAATGTATTTTCTAAAATAAATCAGATGGTGGCAGAAATCTTCAAACCTTAGGTATTTTAAGCTGAATGAAGAACTGTGTTATGAGCCGTATCCAACAATTTAAAATGCATATGCTTTTCAAATGTATAGACAGTCTGAAAATGTGTGTATATTAACATCAAGATGAGTGTAATTTTTGCTGTTGTTAGCACTATTGCTATTCACATTGAATTGAACTTCAAATCAGGGAGTTGAATATGAAATTGTGCCAAGCAACTTACTGAAGTGGTGTTGGATTGTTGTGAAAGTCCATTGGTTAATTCATTTCCTATATTTTCTAAGGAGAAGTTATGATCTCTGCCCTTATCACCTAATCTACAGAGATAGGTGCAGGTGGTGTTGAGGAAGCAGGGAGTTTACAGAAGGACATGAACAGATTTGGAGAATTGCCCACCCTAGCAGTCACTTATTCATCAAATTGCCATCAGGGAGACGCTACAAGACCATCACCAACATGTCATCTCCTTTCCTGTAGCTATCCAGTTTCGCAACAAAATTCACTCAGGTGTAATACCCTAACTGTCCTTGTACAACATCCACTAAATGGTCCTTCCTGCTCTCCTTGTTCTGTTGATAATTATTGAGTCTGTTCATATCTTCACATTTACCAGTATTTAAATTTCATTATTGACATTTACACATGTGACCATTCTGTTAATTGTTGATTGCTCATGGCTGTTTGCTCTATGGTCTTGTAGATTGTTGGTTGCTATTGTGTTGTCCATTGCTGTATTGTCCTGAACCACAAGCATTTCTGAGCAACACATACAAAATGTTGGAGGAACCCAGCAGGTTAGGCAGCATCTATGGAAAAGAGTAAACAGTCGATATTTTGGGCTGAGGCCTTCTTCAGGATTGAGTGGGAAGGCGTGAGATGCCTGAATTAGAAGGTGGGAGGAGGGGAGGAAGCTAGCTGGAAGGAGATAGGTGAAGCCAGGTGGGTGAGAAAGGTCAAGGGCTGAAGGAGAAAGAAACCAATAGGAGGGAAGAGTTCATCATAGGAGGAAGGGAAGGGGAAAGGAGGAATTAAAAGGCAGGTGAGAAGAAATCGAAAGCAAGCTCCAGGAAGGTTTTGTGGCTATGGTCTGGGTGAGCACATGGTTGAGCACCTCTTTCCTCTCACCCACCTCCTAATTCAGGCATCTTGCCCCTTCCCTCTCAGTTGTGAAGGGCCTTGGCCTGAAATGTTGACTGTTTACCCTTTCCCATTTGTCAATAAAGTGATTTTAATTCTGATTCTGAAAAGGCAAAGAAGATGGAATACAATGTATGGATGTGTATGTATTTCTGACAGGGCGGACATAAAGTGTATAGTACCTTTTAATTTTGCCGTTTCTGCCTAACATCATGATTATTCATGAGTTAGCTATTTATTTTGAAAACAATTCTGCTGGACATACAGCCTACAGAATTTCAGTGTGTCCAAAGGCAAGATATCACCTTTTGGTAAGAAGATTTACTCAAGTTAAAACAGTGCTAGCCTTCTTGCCAAGTCCCAGAGTTACAAGAAATTAAGTAACTGAATAAAAAGGTGCTGATGATGTGCAAGGGTTTAAAGTTGACTGAACTGTGTTCTCGTTCTTTTTCAGTCTCTACTAAGTATTCGTGGATCTATCTTTTCGCCAAGACGTAATAGCAGAAGCAGCATCTTCAGTTTCAAAGCTCGGACTAAAGATATAGGGTCAGAGAATGACTTTGCCGATGATGAACACAGCACCTTCGAAGACAACGAAAGCAGAAGGGGCTCACTCTTTATCCCACGCAGGCAGGGTGAGAGGCGCAGCAGTAACGTTAGTCAGTGCAGTAAGTCCTCCAGGATGCTGCCAGTCCTTTCAGTGAATGGGAAGAGGCACAGCACAGTGGACTGCAATGGAGTGGTTTCACTTGCCGGTGGACTTTCAACTCCAACATCACCTGTTGGACGCCTTCTGCCAGAGGTGATAATAGATAAGCCAACTACTGATGACAATGTAAGAAAGTTTTATATAGTTAGGTATGGTGGCAAACATGCAGTGAGTACAATATATGATGAGTATGTACAATGAATACGATGTGCTTGTACAGTGCGATGACAGTGAGGATGCAGGGGAGAAACATAACGCCAATCTTGCACCTGGTATATGGTTTTTAAAAAATCAGAAAGTTTTACAACTTCTGCAATGTACATTACATTTGCAGGTCAATGGGAGTTTGCAGTTTAAATGGTTTGGCACGGACAAGATGGGTCGAATCGCCTGTTTCTGTGCTGTACTTTTCTGACTCCATTTCTTAGCTATAGCATTTCAGTTTTGTTTCGCAATGTATCTCTCATGATCATCTTATCCCAATACATTAAACCAAACGTTAGCACTCGTCACTCTCTCTCTCATAACATGCATCAAATTAAGTAACTCACTACGAGCTGTGCCAAGGACAAATGCATCAGCTATGTGCAAAAGCATTGAATAATTTATTTAAGTGTTAAGTGTCTTCTTCAAGATTCAAGGTACATTTGTTATCAAAGTATGTATGCAAGTATACAACTCTGAGATTCGTCTTCTCCAGACAGCCACGAAACAAAGAAAACCATGAAAACCATTCAAAGAAAAACACACACATCAACCTCCCGCCCAGCACAAAAAAGATTGCACAAACGGAAACAAGAACATCAAACCCCCTCCCACACCAATCAACCAATGAGGCATGGATAATTGAGTGGTGCAATGCTCTACCGTGCTTGCAACCCGGGTTCAATTCCCACTGTTGCCTATAAGGGTGTTTGTACGTTGTCTCCGGGACGTACAAATGTGGGTTTTCTCCAGGTGCTCCAGTTTCCACCCACACTCCAAAGACATACCAGTTAGTAGGTTAATTGGTTATTATAAATTAGCCCGTGATTAGGCTAGAATTAAATCAGGGGATTGCTGGGTGGTGCGGCTCCAAGAGCTGGAAGGGCTATATCTCAATAAATAAATATAAGTAGGCCTTTCAAAAGTTCAAAACAGGAGAAACTAAATGAACCTCCCTTGTCATATTGTGGTTCATCTTGTCCTCTTCTCTTATTATCTTCATATAAGAAGGAATGATGAAGATAGCAAGGAATAATAAGAATAATCTTATTCACTATTGCTATCAGCCCTAAGTATGTTTATTGATAAGCAATAAAAATCCCCTGAGGAAGAGAAATTAATGTTCTGTAACCATATGAATAAAGCATTTTTTTCTCATCCTGTGACTCATGTCTTTGTTCAAGACTATGAGGTTTAGACAGACAAAGGAAATGTCCATGAACCATCTATCCTGCCAAATCTGATGAGAATCTTCCTGCTTCAGTGAGATAGCTCTCCTTCCAAACTCAGCGAGTGTGGGCCTGTTGTACTTCAATGTCTCCTGGGTTATCTCTCCTTCTCCAGCTTCAATCTGGCACTCAAAAATCCTCAGTGTATAAAAGTGAATGATGCGCTGTGGCAGACTTAGATGAATGTTAATAATAGATATAAAGGAGAGATCAAAATAATGTGGATTATCACACCGTAAAGTTCACTGGCCTTTCACTGCTCCATATCAAATGTTTTGGGATTTTCACCAAAAGAATGCAAAATAGGACTGGGATTTTGCTGCTTCTAGCAATTACCCATCTAGTGATTGGTTTGGGGACATCCTACAATGGAGGTCACATACATCTAGCTATCCGTCTAACTAACTATTTATTTATTTATATTTATTGAGATACAGTGCAGAACAGGCTCTGCCGCTGTGTTGCAATCACCGATGTAACCGCAGCCTAATGACAGAACAATGACCAATTAACCTACCAAATGGTAGGACTTTGGGCTGTGGGAGGAAATCGGAGCACCCGGAGGAAATGCATGCGGTCACAGTGAGAACGTACAAACTCCTGACAGACAGCAGTGGGAATTGAACCCTGGTTGCTGGTACTGAAGAGCATTGTGCTAACCACTATGCTACCGTGCTGCCCCAGTTCTTGAGCTATTCTGAGATCTGCTGTTTGTCTAGTGGAGGGTGGTAAATCCAGCAGTTAATGAAAATGTTGAGATACGCAAATATTTTTGACCTTTAGAAAGTGACTTTTTAACTGATGCTGAAACTTCCCATGGATCAATTGTTTATAGCCGATGTAATAATAACAGGTGTTGGCGCGTGGCCAAGTGGTTAAGGCGTTCGTCTAGTGATCTGAAGGTCGCTAGTTCGAGCCTTGGTTAAGGCAGCGTGTTGTGTCCTTGAGCAGGGCAGTTAACCACACATTGCTCTGCGACGACACCGGTGCCAAGCTGTATGGGTCCTAGTGTCCTTCCCTTGGACAACATTGGTGGTGTGGAGAGGGGAGACTTGCAGCATGGGCAACTGCTGGTCTTCCATACAACCTTGCCCAGGCCTGCGCCCTGGAAACCTTCCAAGGTGCAAATCCATGGTCTCATGAGACTAACGGATGCCTATAAATAATTACAGCCATGGTTCTCCTTGGAGAAAAGTTATCATGAATTATAGTCTAGTCGTACATAACAAGACCAATGCAAACAATATAACTATAATTCATTTTGGTTAATGTTATAAATTTAGTGTATTTTAATACTTTGTGCTTTATTTTCAAGCTATCCTATTGAGACATGTAATTCTTTGTAACAAGGCACATGATTTTCTTACTTGTGAGACAGTGGTAGACTGAACTCTGATAAAGTCTCTCATCATTGGTAATGTAGTGGTTAGCACAACACTTTACAGTACAGGCGACCCGGGTTCAATTCCTGCCACCGACTGTAAGGTGTTTGTACGTTCTCCCCGTGATAACGTGGGTTTCATCCGGGTGCTCCGGTTTCCTCCCACAGTCCAAAGACGTACAGATTGGTAGGTTAATTGGCCATTGTGAATTGGCCCCGTTGGTCGAGCTAGGATTAAATCGGGGGTTACTAGGCAGCATGGCTCAAAGGGCCGGGAGGGCCTATTCCAGGCTGAATTTTAATTAAAAACCCATCAAAATGATAGTGCATGGCAATTATCAAAAATGAATCCATTAACAATTTGTATCTTCCCCACAATGCTGTTACAAAGATTATAAATTGACTCAAATCCACACTCTGCCACTGCTTGAACAGTATTTCAAATTCCAAATGTTTTGGAAAAGGTATTATAGATTCTGTTCATTGAAGTCAGCTGTATTGTATGGTGACATGTATGAACTTTGATAATCAAATTACTTTTATTAAAGCAGCAATGATGTAACAGACACATGAGAGTAGTGGACAAAGTTCAAGGTACACGTATGTCATCGTGTACAACCCTGCGATTCATTTTCTTGTGGGCATACTCAGTAAATCCAAGAAACACAATAGAATTGATGAAAGACCACACCCAACAGGGTGGACAGACAATCAAAGTGCAAAAGACAATAAAGTGTGCAATGCAAATACAAACATAAATAATAGTAATAAATAAATAAACAATAAGTATCAAGAACATGAGATGAAGAGTCCTTGAAAGTGAGTCCAGGAGTTGTGGGAATATTCAGTGATGGGGCAACTGAATTTCGATGATGTTATCCTCACTGCTCCAAGAGCCTGATATTGAGGGGTATAAGATAGCATAAGAAAATGTTTTCTTTAAGTCATCTTATAAATGGTGCCATCAGGATAAAATATTCTATACACTAAGACATATTAAATATACATACTATAAAATACTCAGCACTAAAGCAGTCTTCAAATGAATGAAATGGTTTCATATGTTACATTCAGGCAGATTTGGATGCTTTCCGGTGCTGGCTGATGCTCAGAATTGTGGTCCTGTATGATATCTGAATATTACTTTCTTGATATGTAGTATGATACGTAAATAAAATCGGAAATACTGAAAACACTCATCATGTCAGCATCGTCTATGAAGAAATAAACAAGTTCAGCATTTCAAGCCAGTTTTTTTTTCTGAACAGAACTACCTGGTTCTGAAAACTCATCAAAGTGAATCATTAACTGACCTGATGAGTGTTTCTAGCATTTCATATTTTCATTTTAGATTTTCGGCATCTTAAACATTTTGGTTTTAAGTACTTAATTTAACCATGCTTGTTACTGTTGCTGTCAGATTTGTAAGAGAATTGTTTCAATCAAATAGTTAGTGGGTCATATGTTATCTTGCTCAACATGTGTACATCACCAAGGCTCATCAGTTCCTATTGAATGGCTGTCTCTTCCTTGCTCCATGCAGCATGTAATTTGAGTTGTCTGTTGGGGAAAAAAACACATTCGTAGATGAGAACAGTCCGCAAACTGTTTAACTGCAGATATCAGAGGTGCAAGACGTGAAACCAGCTGACTTCTTCATCAGATCCATCAACTTCTGTTTGAACAAACCTTGTCTTCTCCCTGGGTTTCAGCCATTTTCATGGAAATTTTAAAACTCAATTACATGTGGTGGTATAACACGTGCAACTTACTTACTTACAGCCCATCACCTGTATAGAGGCAGTATACACATAATGCTGGAGGTACTCAGCAGGCCAGGCAGCATCTATGGAAAAGAGTAAACAGTCGACGTTTCGGGCTGAAACCTTCATCGGTCCTGAAGAAGGGCCCCGGCCTGAAACGTTGACAGTTCGCACTTTCCCATAGATGCTGCCTGACCTGCTGAGTCTCTCCAGCATTTTGTGTGTATTGCTTTGGATTTGGAGATTTTCTGGTGTTGTGATACCCCTATAGAGGTATGGGCCACTGACATTAGCTCGCCAAAGTCTCCTTTCTCCAGGTATAGTCCACCTTATTGGTATATATTCCTCGTCTCCCAAGGATGAGGTCTTCGGAGCTTCTGTTGGCATTTCTGTAGCTCTGGGTTTTATGGGGTGTGGTTGATAGCTCCATGCCCAGCCGTCCTCCTTTCACAGCCAGGCTTGGGACCGTTCTTGGCAGAGTTAACATGTGTAACTACTGAGAGGTTAACAGTAATTCCAAGATTAACTCTGCCACATCAGCGTCAGATTTCAATCCTGTGTGTTTGTTTTTTTTCATTAATAACCTTTCCAGAACAAATTTAAGTGTAGAACAAGAGAAGTATGGGCCAAGTCTGTTAGTTACTGCTTAAATTCTTATTTCACTGTTGATGCTGTTCTTCAGAAATGTATTTGAAAATGAAAACCCAGTGAATAAAACAGAGTAATTGAGGTATTTGTAATTTGCAGAGCACCAATACAGAAGCCATCTTCAAGAAGAGGAGGTCAGGATCGAACCAAGTTTCAATGGATTTTCTGGATGATGCTATACAAAGGCAGAGAGCTTTAAGCGTGGCCAGTATTCTCACGAATACAATGGAAGGTTTGTCAGGAATTTTTATTACACTTTAGCATCTCCTAACAGTTGTGTTGGAAAACTGCAAACTCATTAGTCAAAAACAAATGAGGCAAAGTTTCCTAAGAGTATGTTTGGCGTACTGGATCACTTAGATGTACTTCATGAGGAAAACCTGTCGGCTGGGGAGGAACTCATATTGCTGTAGCAGCCCTGTTGGCTTACTTTCCATTAATTAAAATGATTTGTGAAATCAGGTGAGTACCTTTATTGTTCTGATTTCCCTCTAGGCACAAGTGTCAGAGAAAATCCAGTATGCCGAAATACTGGAGCTGTAGAATCTGCTGCAATAACATTTCATGAAACAACTACCAATTTAATTCTCAGAACATCCGGGTTTTGTATTTGTCACTGTGCTGCTGTGTTTGTGATTGAAGAGAGTATAGGCAGAATGTAAGAGTACACAGTACAGGATTTAGACTGCTAAATTGGTGCTGGTTCCTGATCTCCCAGGAGGGTAAGGTTAATTTCCTGATGCTATATGCTATGCCTCCCTTGTTGAACAGATGAGAGAGCCTTGGGGAGAAAGACAAATTGGTGCACATCATGTTCCCGCAGTATGAGTGCAATTTTCTGACTGACACATCTATTAATTCTGTCCGTAAGTTTTCAGCAGTAGAAAATGTTAGGTGGTCACTTCAAAAGTAATTTAAAGAGTTCTCCACTGTTAAATTTCAGAGAGCTGAGCAGTAAATCTCCTCCTTGTAACTAATGCAGCTCCCAGCACAGACTTAATGATGCTTCCTGCAATGTCTTAGAATGTAATTTTTAGCAGCTCTTTAGTCACCATCATCGTTATGTGCCATATCATATGACATAGTCAAACATGGTCCTATGACCATGATTGTTCTTGGCAAATTTTTCTACAGAAGTGGTTTGCCATTGCCTTCTTCTGGGCAGTGTCTTTACAAGATGGGTGACCCCAGCCATTATCAATACTCTTCAGAGATTATCTGCCTGGAGCCAGTGGTCGCATAACCAGGACTTGCGATATCCACAAGCTGCTCCTATGACCATCCACCACCTACTCCCATGGCTTCACATGACCCTGATTGAGGGGCTAAGCAGGCGCTACACTTTGGTCAAGGATGACCTGCAGGCTAGCAGAGGGAAGGAGTATCTTACACCTCCCCTTTGATAGAGACATATCTCCACCCTGGCACGCAGCTCTTTCATAAAGTCTGGGAAACAGCTTAGTTTGAATCGTAATTCAGATATTTAAATAGTGGGAATATTTGCTCCATTGCGAAGATTCGTAACTCTCCTATCTAGACCAGAGGTTGACATTTGTTACATCCAAGATCCAAGATTAAACTTAAATACTGTAAAAATATCGTAGCGTCTGAGGATTCTACCAGATGCTGAATTTTTCAGTTATTAATTCTTCTGTGCAAATCAGTAAGCTTACTGTGACAATAATTGGGGCAAGCAGACCTTAAATTTTTTTAACTGCCAATTGATTTCTGAGACTAATCCAATAATTTTGCTGGAAGTGAACAAGTTAATTCTGACTGTGCCTGTGATATATAATGACCGAGGGAGCTGATGGAAGTGTAAGCGGTTAAGAATCCAATGTAGAGTGAAAAGCCCAAATCAGGCTAACTTGTAGCCGAGGACTAAAGTTTCAAGATTCAAGGTACATTTTTATTAAAGAATGTGTGCAGAATACAACCCTGAGATTCATCTTCCCTCAGACAGCCACAAAAGAAAGAAAAACACACAAAACCCAACACACAAAAAAAGAACAAGTTGAGCAAACAGCAAAAGAGAGAAGAAGACAGAATATAAAATATCAAACCACCGATTCACCGAACAGTCCAGGAATGCTGAGTTTCAGCTCAGTTCAGTTCAGTTTAATGATGTGTTGTCCGTTGACCGCAGGCCACAGTGCCAGGCCACCCCGACCAAAATCACACAAAATAGCAACAAAAAAAGGAGTGACCAGAAACCAGAGTTGCAGAGGGAATTGAAAGAGGACTGCTAGAGGATGTCAGTGTGTGTTGGGAGGGGGTGGGGGTGAAGTGTTGGTGAAATAGGTTGAAATGGAAAAGGTGACCAAAGGAAAAGATAATCGAGCTGAACCGGTAAGAACATGCAGGTAGGAGAAGGCGAGACTGAATCTTCCAGTGTTCATACCAAGTAGGCTGGAGGCCACCTAAATGGAGTAAGAAGTGTTGTTCTTTTATTTTGTGTTTGACCTCACCATGACAGTGGAGAAGGCCGAAGACAGACAAATTGATGTGGGAATGGAGAGTTGAAATGAAACCAGAAGCAAGCTCAAGTTGAGTTCCTTTCCCATTCCTACCTACATTCTCTCTCCCTTTGTTCGCTTTTTCCATTCCTTCTCCAACCCTTCTTAGCTCGATTCATTGTCTGGCACTGAAGCATAGTGGTTAGCACTTTACAGTACCGGCTAATACAGATTCAATTCCCGCCACTATCTGTAAGGAGTTTGTATGTTCTCCCTGTGATCACGTGGGTTTCCTCCAGGCGCTCCGGTTTCCCCCCACAGTCCAAAGACCTACTGGTTGGTAGATTGGTTGGTCATTGTAAAGTGTCCTGCGATTAGGTTCGGGATTGCTGGATGGTGCGGCCCAATGGGCCAAAAGGGTGTATTCTGCTCTGCACCTTAATCAATCAATCAATAAATGCATACATCCGTCTGGTTTCACCAACCCATCCTCCGGGTTTCTTATACCTAGCCTATTTTTCCTATGTCCTCCCTTGCCTGGTTCCATCTGCCCAGTTTTCTCTGTCTCTTTCCATCTTTCATCATCTGCTGTCTCAAAAATCCCCTCTTTTCACACAAAACACCACCCCCCCATCTCTAGCTCACTTGATTCTGCCTACCAGCCCTACCCTATCCCTCCCTCTCACCTCTGTACATGGACTCTCTTCCCCTGCACCTCAGTCCAGTCATAGGGTCTTGACCAGATACGTCAACTATCCCTTTGCAGCTGCAGGTGCTGCTTGACTTGCTGAGTTCCTCCAGCTGTTTGTTCAGTGCTCCAGATTCCAACATCTGCATTTCTTGTGGTTCCCATGGGGAATTGTTGCTAGACTGAGGGTAGGTGTTTCCATTTGTGCCTCTACCCGAGACAGTGGACAATGTGTGATTCTTGTTGTCTTATTATGGACCTGCATCTACAGTACTGTGCAAACATCTTTGGCACAGTTTGTCAACGTGGAATGGAGAGCAAGTTTATAAATCTGGCGGGATCAAAAGCTTTCAGGAATAGCCAGGGTGGGGGGCCATTGGAGGGGTGTGGGACAGGTGGCAGAGAAGGAGTGCCAGGGGCAGGATATGGTGCACTTGAACTAAGGACTACATGGATCTGTGACAGACGAAGAGTTCAGGCTTGGGGAGGGTGGATCAGATATGATCACTTTGAATGGCATAGCAAGCCGGGAAAGTTGGGGGCGGGGTGCAGGTAGCCTATTCCTGCTCCTTCCCTCCGCTAGACTGCTGGTCACCTTTAGGCAAGGTGTAGCAATGGCTTAGCACCCTCCTCATCTCATCAGGGTCACATGAAGCCATGGGAGTAGGTGGTGGATGGTCGTATGGGCAGCTGGTGTACATCCTGGTTATGCGACTACTGAGGCCAACCAGACAATCTCTGAAGAGTATTGATAATGGCTGGGTTCACTCATCTTATAAAGACACTGCCCAGAAGAAAGCAATGGCAAACCACTTCTGTGGAAAAACATGCCAAATACAGTCATGGTCATGGCTCTTCTAATGGTGGTCTTGCTTGAATCCGTGCATTGGAAGGTACTACATGGACCAGGGCTTTACTTCTCTTGGAGTGAGTATGGGAACTCCCCCGCAACACACACAGAATGCTGGAGGAACTCAGCAGATCAGGCAGAGTCTATGGAAATCAATAAACTGTCAATGTTTCAGGCCGAGAACCTTCTTCAGAATCGAGAAGGGATGGGGGAGATGCCAGTATAAAATGGTGGGAGAGTGGGGAAGGAGGATAGCTAGAAGGTGATAGGTGAAGCCAGGTGGGTGGAAAAGGTAAAGGGCTGGAGAAGAAGGAAGCTGATTGGAGAGGAGAGTGGACTAGAGGAGGAAGGGAAAGAGGAGGGGACCCAGAGGGAGGTACGTGACAGGTGAGAAGAGATAAAAGGGCAGAGTGAGGAATAGAGGAATTAGTGGGGAAATTCCTTTACTGGAAGAACAGATCAATATTCATGCCATCATGCCAACCGTCTCTCTTCCTGCAACCTATCTTCCATGGCATCTCCTGTGTGTATAGCTGTTATCCGGCTACCATGGAGAGTGTTCTGATGACCTTTAGTCATCGGTGTGCAGCAAAGTATACACCATATTGAGTATCATGATTTTAGGAAACGCATGTTCCTGTTTTAATGCGTGTTTTTGGAGTAAACGATGCAAACACCTTTTGTCCAGTTGTATGATTTTTGAGGAGCCCCAAGTAGACACTAATGTGAAATACAGTGGAGGTTTCGAACACCAAAAAAAAGAGTGAAATCCAATGTTCTGGCCAGTGCATAAAATTCTAGGCTGCTCTTGGCATTTTCTAAACTACCTCTTTGCTTGAATGGCATTTTATAACCTTACTTTGTCTGCATTTCGTAGAATTGGAAGAATCTCGACAGAAATGTCCGCCCTGCTGGAACAAATTTGCAAATACGTACTTGATCTGGGACTGCCATCCACATTGGCTAAAAGTAAAGAAAATTGTCCATTTAATTGTGATGGACCCCTTTGTGGATCTCGCCATCACTATTTGCATTGTGCTGAACACTCTTTTTATGGCTATGGAGCATTACCCCATGACAGAAAACTTTGAAAATGTACTCTCATATGGGAACTTGGTATGTATTCACCTGACCTGGCTGCCTTACAAGGTCAGATTGTTTTTTTAAGTTTTTGTTCGCTTTTTTTAGTAGAAAGATAATAAGTTCTTTATCGTTGAATATTCTGTTAGTGTTACAGTGTAATATTCTAAAAGTGTAGTCAATTTATATTGAAACATACAAAAATACAGTACTGCTGGATATCATCTTGATTTAATACTAAGAAGCTCTCAAGACCTTCTGAATAAACTTATTTGTCCTATTTTAGTACCAACATACATTAAAGTAATGGGATTGATAATCTATCATCAGAACTTCTCCACAGATGCTCAGTATTTTCCCCTACTTTCTACTTTTGTTTCAGATGTCCTGCATCTGCAGAATTTTACTTGTGCATTAATATAATTCAGCTCTATCTGAATATAATCAGTACATTATTGTATATAACATTGGACCATGTTGCATGCTATACAGTAGAATTTTGTTCCATGCGTAATTATGTCCTTGAATCAGAATCAGGTTTATTATCATCGGCATGTATTGTAAATTTGTTAACTTAGCAGCAGCAGTACAATGCAATACATGATAATATAGAAAGAAAAAAAAGTAAATCAATTTCAG
The DNA here is from genome assembly GCF_030028105.1 of Mobula birostris. Taxonomy (NCBI): domain Eukaryota; kingdom Metazoa; phylum Chordata; class Chondrichthyes; order Myliobatiformes; family Myliobatidae; genus Mobula; species Mobula birostris. Next base: position 184,026,724 of record NC_092375.1, read on the forward strand.
TAAGTATATATATGTATATTAAATAGTTTTAAAATTGTGGAAAACTGTAATTACATACATATATTTTTTAAAGTGAAGTAGTACTCATGGGTTCAATGTCCATTTAGGAATCATATGGCAGAGGGGAAGAATCTGGTCCTGAATTGCTGAGTGTGTGCCTTCAGGCTTCTGTACCTCCTTCCTGATGGTAATAATGAGAAGAGGGCATGCTCTGGGTGATGGGGGTCCTTAGAACTAGATGCCGACTTTCTGAGGCACTGCTCCTTGAAGATGCCGACTTTCTGAGGCACTGCTCCTTGAAGATGCCAACAAGAGAAAATCTGCAGATGCTGGAAATCTGAGCATCACACAGACAAAATGCTGGAGGAGCTCAGCACACCAAGCATCATCTATGAAAAAAGTACAGTCGACGTTTTGGGCCGAAACCTTTCGGCAGGACTGGAGAAAAAAAGCTGAAGAGTAATTTAAGAGATTGGGGGAGGGGAGAAAGAACCACTAGGTGAAAGGTGAAACCTGGAGGGGAAGAGATGAAGTAAAGAGCTGAAGTGAGAGAGGGAAAAGGGAATGGGAAATGGAGAAGGAGGGGGAGGGATTGGGAAGGCATTACCAGAAGTTTGAGCAAGCGGAACAAGTGCTACACCTCCTCCCTCACTACCATCCAGGGCCCTAAACAGTCCTTCCCAGTGAGGCAATACTTCACCTCTGAGTCTGTTGGGGCCATGTACTGAGTTTGGTGCTCCCGGTGAGGCCTCCTGTATGTTGGTATGACCCTACGTAGATTGAGAGACCGCTTCACCGAGCATCTACGCTGTGTCCACCAAAACAAGTGGGATCTCCCGGTGGCCACCCATTTTAATTCCACTTCCCATTCCCATTCCGTTATGTCCATCCATGGCCTCCTCCACTGTTGTGATGAAGCCACACTTAGGTTGGAGGAACAATGCCTTATATTCTGTTTAGGTAGCCTCCAACCTGATGGCATGAACATTGATTTCTCAAACTTCTGTTAATGCCCCCCAATTCTCCCCCCGTTCTCCATTTCCCAACCCCTTTTCCCTCTCTCACCTCATCTCACCAATCAACTTCCCAGCTCTTTACTTCATCCCTCCCCCCTCCAGGATTCACCTATCACCTGGTGGTTTTCTCTCTCCTCCCCCCTCCCCCACCTTTTAAACCTACTGCTCAGCTTTTTTGGGGGGATTCGGCCTGAAACGTTGAATGTACTTTTTTCCATAGATGCCAGGCCTGTTGAGTTACTGTAGCATTTTGTGTGTGTTGCTCTTTGAAGATGTCTTGGATACTATGGAGGCTGGTACCCAAGATGAAGCTGACTAATTTTACAACTCTCTGCAGTTTCTTTCGGTCTTGAGCAGTATCCCCCACCCCCCCGTACCAGACAGTGATGCAGCCAGTCAGAATGCTCTCGGTGGTACATCTATAGAAATTTGCGAGTGTATTGGGTGCCAATCCAAATCCTAATGAAATAGAGCCACTGTCTTGCCTTCTTTATAGCTGTATCAATATGTTGGAGCCTGGTTGGATCCTCAGAGATCTTCATACCCTGGAACTTGAAATTGCTCACTCTCTCCACTTCTGATCCCTCTATGAGGATTGGTGTGTGTTCCCTCATCTTACCCTTCCTGAAGTCCACAATCAGCTCTTTCGTCTTACTAACTTTGAGTGCAAGGTTATGGCTGTGATACCATTCAACTAGCTGGTTTACCCCATCCTGTACCCCTTCTCATCTCCATATGAGTTTCTACCATCAATGGTTGTATCATCAGCGAATTTATAGATGGTATTTGAGCTACACCTATATATGAAAGAGTATTTTTCTGTTGATCAGTGTCAAAGAAGCCAAATTAAATTCACTGTGATTTAATGTTGTAAAACAATAAAACATGAAAACTTCCAAGGGGGTTGAATACTTTTTATAGCCACTGTATATATACTTACTGTAATTCAGTTTTTAAAAATTATTATATATTGCATTGTACTGCTGTCGCAAAGTCAATAATTTTAATGACATATGCCGGTGATATTGAACCTGATTCTGATTCTAATTCAACACCCACTAATCTCTACTTCCTCCACCCATCTTCTCCAGGTATTTACCGGAATCTTCACTGGAGAAATGATTTTCAAAATCATTGCCTTGGATCCTTTTTATTACTTTCAAGAAGGGTGGAATATTTTTGACAGCATTATTGTAAGCCTTAGTCTAATGGAACTTGGTCTTGCTAATGTGGAAGGACTCTCTGTGCTACGATCATTCCGATTGGTAATTATGTATATTTTATGTCTCCCTGTTTCACATTATCAACATTATAATATACAGTACTATGCAAAAGTTTTAGCCGCATATATCTATAGTTAGGGTGCATCAGACTTTTGCACAGTACTGTAGTGATTTTATATTTTGCATGTATTTCTGCCACAAAAAAACCCACAAACTTCATGACATATGTAAGTGATGATAAACCTGATTCTGAATGGGTCTGTACTGTGGACTGAGAGTGGGAAGGGGGCAGGGAGAGGGGACAGATTAGGAAGTACCAGAGATATGTTCTGTAATGATCAATAAACCAATTGTTTGGAAACAAATGACCCTGCTTGGAATCTCAGGGCTGGGTGTGTCAGCACCTCCCCGGCACTCCTTCTCTGTCACCTGTCTCACTTCCCTACTGTGGCGCTCCACCCTTGCCATTCCCAACATCCTTTGCTCCCGCCAGATCTACAAACTTGCTCACTGCTCCACATTGAGAAATACAGTATTGTGCAAAAGATTAAGGCACCCTGGCTATATATAGATACAGTATGTGTCTAAGGCTTTTGCGTAGTACTGTATCAGCATTACAGTTGATTAAAAGTGTATTGTTTTGCTTATGTGAGTTTTATTCAAAACAGATAAGAATGTAATAATAAAATATTAAACTATTGACACAAGTAATATAATGCTGGTTTTATTTTAATCAGAAACTATTGTTTTTTCAGCTCAGAGTGTTCAAATTGGCAAAGTCGTGGCCAACACTGAACATGCTAATTAAAATTATTGGCAACTCAGTAGGTGCTTTGGGAAACTTGACCTTGGTATTAGCCATTATTGTCTTCATCTTTGCTGTGGTTGGCATGCAACTCTTTGGTAAAAGCTACAAGGAGTGCGTCTGTAAAATTCAGGAAGAATGTAAATTACCTCGCTGGCACATGAACGACTTCTTCCATTCCTTTCTCATTGTGTTCCGAGTCTTGTGTGGAGAATGGATTGAGACGATGTGGGACTGCATGGAAGTAGCGAGTCAGTCGATGTGCCTCATCGTCTTTATGATGGTCATGGTAATAGGTAATCTTGTGGTACGTAGTAAATTATTTTTAAAACTACTCTTTTTGGTTATTGTCGTAAATGTCAAGTTAAAAGCACAAAAGACAGAAGAATTGATAGTGCGTTCCAAAAATAAGTTTTTAAATAATTATCAAGACTGCTCACTGTTGATGTATCTGCAAGTTATGGCTCATCATATTGCATGTTCATATAATCATCTTGGAAATAACAATGGAAGAAAATGTGTTGTCTATTGTTGGATCTTCAGTTATTTTCAATCGCTGGGTTCTTTTAGGAGTTCAGGAATGAGTGAGAAATTTTGACTCATTGATTCTTCATGGTCATTTATTTTAATGTTTAAACAAAGATACAGAGCATTTGAATCTAAGTGAGGAGCTGAGGAAGAAAAGAAGAGATTCAATAATTTCAATATAAAGAAGATGGCACCTTTGAAAATCTATCACCTTTATACTCGAGGGAACAGAAATTCTTCAGATAAGAATAAACCAATCAATGGTTGCACAATTATAGCATATGGGTTATGTGCTAATACTCAACCCATCACAAAATGAAAAGGAATATGTAACTGCTATAACGCCTCCTGCCAGTAAGTGGCAGTGGGGGGGAGTGAACCACCATATGTTGTGAAAAATACATAAGGTGAAAATGTTAATGAAAATTACGATTTTGGTCTTGCATCAATTCAACTAATAGCTCAAATGGTTCAACTTAATATCAGAGAATGTATACAATATACAACCTGAGATTCTTACTCTTCACAGACATCCAGAAAACAGAAAAAAAACCCAAAGAATGAATGACAGAAACATCGGAACCCCTAAACCACCCCTCCCGCCTCCCACGCACAAGCTGCAGCAGAAGCCTCGACCCTCCCCCCACCTGAACCAGCAAAAGCACCAACCCTGCCCCCCCCACCATTCAAGCAATAGCAAAAGCCCCCAGAGAGATCTTGATATCGAGTCCGTCAAAAAATACTGTCCATCCTAGCACTTCAGTGTGTCAGACAGGCTCTCTCTCACCAGTGAGGGAGAGAGAGGTCACTCCTGCAATGAGAGCAGGGGACCAGCAGCTCGCTTACGATGTTACAGACTTCTGTGTAACTTCTCTGAGTCCCCCCAATCGAGGACCAACTGGCTCTTATTCACCATCAAAAAGAGAGAGGGAGAGAGGAGATTGCTCGATTATCATATAAGAAAAGAACTGATTCCAACGCTATGCATGGATGATCAGTTATAAGATTAACTTATTTTTTCTTTCTTCGATCTTCAGGTACTGAACTTATTTTTGGCCTTGCTATTGAGCTCATTCAGTGCTGACAATCTAGCTGCCACAGATGACGACAGTGAAATGAACAACCTACAGATTGCTGTGGGGAGGATACAGAGAGGCATTGACTATGTCAAAAGAAATGTGCAAGAATTCTTTCAGAAAGCCTTCATCAGGACCAAGGTCACAGAAGATATCAAACCTCTTGATGAGCTACACAGCAAGAAAGATATCTACATCTCAGATCACACAGGCGTCGAAATTAGCAAAGACTTGAACTACCAGAAGGATGAAAATTGCACCACCAGTGGGATTGGCAGTAGTTTGGTGAAATACAATATAGATGAGGGTGACTACATGTCCTTTATTCACAATCCAAGCCTGACTGTTACTGTGCCAATAGCTGTGGGGGAATCAGACTTTGAAAACCTAAACACAGAAGACTTCACCAGTGAATCAGACCTAGAAGGAAGCAAAGAGGTAAAGATATTTGCTATTTTTCTGTCACATTAAACAAATTGAGGTTCACGAATGTGATTCCAGGATTGAAAAGCTTGTCATATGAGGAGTGTTTGATAGCTCCGGGCCACTTCTCACTGGAATGCAGAAGAATCAGAGTGACTTCGTTGAAATCTATTGAATGTTGAAAGGCCTCGATAGAGTAGATGTGGAGAGGATGTTTCCTATGGTTGGCGGGGGAGGTCTAAAACCAGAAAACACAGCCTTGGAATAGACAGGTGTCCTTTTAGCATGGAGATAAGGAAGAATTTCTTTAGCCAGAAAGTGGTGAATGTGGAATTTGTTGCCATAGTTGGCTGTGGAGGCCAAGTCATTGGGTATATTTAAGGCAGAGGTTGATAGCTTCTTGATTGGTCAGAGCATGAGGGGATACGGGGATAAGGCAGGAGATCGGGGCTGAGAGGGAAAATGAATCAGCCATGATGAAATGGCGGAGCAGACGCAATCGGCTAAATGGTCTATTTCTGCTCCTATAACTTATGTTCTTCTTGTTCTATGGAATTACTGTTCTAATGCCATTATCTTTCATATAAAGGTAAGACTTCTATAGACAAATTTTTCCAGTATTTATGAAGAACATTTTAGATCACACCACTGAAAACTGTTTAAACTATGATATCTGATTGAAATACAATGAAATCATAGCTGGGATTTTAAACATACAGCTTTATTTTAAATAAGAAATTTGACTGCAATTATAGAATGAGAATATTTGTCTTCAGTTTTATTATTTTCTCATAAGATGTGGTGGCATGGTAGCGTAGTGGTTAACACAACATTTTACAGCACGGGCAGCCGGGTTCCATTCCCAACACTGCCTGTAAGGAGTTTGTACCTTCTCCCCGTGACTGCGTGGGTTTACAACTGTAAGGAGTTTGTACGTTCTCCCCGTGATCGCGTGGGTTTACAACTGTAAGGAGTTTGAACCTTCTCCCTGTGACTGTGTGAGTTTACAACTGCAAGGAGTTTGTACGTTCTCCCCGTGACTGAGCGGGTTTCCACCCACAGTCCAAGGACAGGTTAGCTGGTCATTGTAAATTGTCCTGTGATTAGGCTTGGGTTAAATCACGGGATTGCTGGGCGGCGCCGCTTGAAGGGCCGGAAGGGCCAACAGGGACGAATCAACGTACAGAACCGAGGTACAGAACTTAGTGAGCTGGTGCTCAGAGAACAACCTATCTCTTAATACAGCCAAGACTAAGGAGCTAATTATCAACTTTGGAAAGTCATGGGATGACGAGTACGGTCAGTCTACATTAATGGAGACATAGTGGAGAGAGTGTCCAGTTTCAGGTTTCTGGGAATACCTATCTCAGAAGACCTTACATGGTCCACTAACACCACTACAATAGTTAAGAAAGCACAGCAACGCTTGTTTTTCCTCAGGATGCTGAAGAAAGCTGGTCTACCTGAACAGGTGCTGGTGACCTTTTACCGCTGCACCATAGAGAGCATCTTAACATACTGCATCTCTGTGTGGTATCTCAGTTGTACAGCAGCTGGTAGGAAAGCACTTCAGCGGGTCGTCTCTAGCGCACAGAAGATCATTAGGACACAGCTCCCATCCTTGGAGGATGCCTACAGCTCTCGCTGCCTAAGGAAAGCTACAAGCATCTGTAAGGACAATACACACCCATGCAATCATCTGCTTGAACTTCTTCCATCTGGCAGACATTATAAGATTTTCTATGCCCGCACTTCCAGACTGAAAAATAGCTTTTTCACCAGAACTGTAATTACTCTGAACCAATTGATCAAGTATCATCCATAAATTTGTTATATTGCTACTTTTAATACTGGTTTTATGGCTGTCATGCACCTGAATCGTGCTTTTGTACTGCTGGACGTTGCTTGTACTGGCTGGTTACTTGATTTTATTTTATTTGTTGTTTCATAGCATTAAGTACAAGAGTTGCAAACTCATTTTTGGTGTATTGATGCATGACAAATTGTACTATGCAATGACAATAAAGATATTTCATTCATTCATTCCGTGCTGTATCTCAATAAATAAATAAGTAAATAAGTAAATAAATAAAGATATATGCAAATACACTGTTACAAGTAACATGAGCTTTCATGCAATAATGTATTTCTTTTTTAATCTTTCCAATATTGCTTTTTAGAAAGGTGATAAGATATAGGACTAGTGGGTGAGTGAATAGTTAATCTGAGTAAGTGATGCAATAATGTGTCGGTTCCAGTTCTTTGTCTCAGCCATGGTAGAAAAAAATGAAAGATGTTCCTGAGGTAGAATAATGACTAACTTATAAAGCAACTTGTGGAACAGGGGTTTTGTGGCATAGACCCCAACCATTAACTGTTGGAAACCCTGTTGTAGATGTGGCCCTTGTCCCTGAGGTCATGGGTTTGGGAAGCGTTGTCAAATACACATGGCCTGTTGATGTTCAATGCCCTGTACTGATGATTGGTCAAGTTTTAAAAGTTTTTGATGAATGAGCTGCGTAACTGAGTGTTCAGGAAACCAAAGCACATGGGATTGAAGGAATGGTATAACATGGACAATAACTTGAGGATCTGTGGCAAAATCCTTCGTACTGTAGTGCCTACTTACTGCTCTGAGTAGAACTAGGTCCACTCAGGGCAGTAAGTGGGCACAAGAATAATAAGTGAGAGCACAAGTCAGCATTTGAACCCACTAGTGTGCTCCCATTTAATATGGTCATGGCCAATCAGTTCCAGGTCTCTTCTTTCTGTGCCTGTTCTCCAGAGACTTCAATTCCCTTATCTTTCCAAAGAATTGTGTACTTCCATTTCAAATTCAAGTTCAAGTTTGTTTATTGCCTTCTGACTGTACATATACAGCCAAACAAAACAACATTCCTCCAGACCACGGTGCACCCACAAAACATGTAACTCACAGAGCATATAACCCAAAATATGATACCATAAATAAGTTAATAAAATATAATTCAGAATGCATGCAGCACAGGCAAACAATAAATAGTACAGTAAATAGTAAGCAGCACACTGACCTAGTGACCAGACCTCGGTGGTGCCAGGGTATTCATTAGTCTCAAAGCCTGAGGAAAGAAGCTGTTACCTAGTCTGGCAGTCCTAGCCCTGATTCTTTTGTACCTCCTTCCTGATGGTAGTGGGTCAAAGAGATTGTGGGATGTGTGAAGGAGATCCTCAACCCAGAAATCTAGTCTCCAGAAACCTCTATGAGAAGGTTTTAAATTAAAGTCCCCAAATATTGTAGTTTGTTCTCTTTGTTTGAGATTCTTCCACTAGTGAAATCATCTGTACATCTACCCTGTCATGCCCACAGTGATCTTACATGTCTCATTAAGACCACCTCACTGACCTCCAGAGAATACAGATCTAATTTCTTTAGCACTGGGGATAGAACAATCCTTCATCCCAGTGATTATACTAGTGAATTTTCTTGGACTGCCTTCAATGCTGGTACATCTTAACAAATTGATCAAAACTGTGCCCAGTGCTCCAAGTGTGGCCTCACTGGTAACCGGAATTGCTGTGACTACCATTATAAATTAATAGTCCAAACATGCATCTTTGGTTGCAATTTTGAGGTTGGTGGCAACATTAAACTTGACAGCAGTGGAAGTGAACAAGAAAAGAGCGGATTTCTGGACGATATAAAAAGGTAGTATAGCCACGAGTTTATGATGGATTTGTTTGTACTATTAGATTTAATCTGGATTTATCAAATTTGACATGGTGAGATTTCAGTGTCTCCTGTCTGATTTGACACTGTGGACTTGGTAATTGGGCTGCACTTGAGCTGAATTGTGACCGTGATTGACTCCTTATAAAATGATCACAAGGTTTTCCACTGAAACAAATTCGCAATCCTTAGAGAAGAATGGAAAGAGATCCCTGTTACATGCTAGTCAAGGAAAAAGACATGCCCACAGCTCAGACAAAAGTTTTAAAGGTAAACCTGAGACATTAGAAAGAGATGGAGTTGAGACTAGCTCAAGGAGACCAAGATCTTTATTAGGATCGGCATTTAGACCTTTTGTTTTTTTAAAGTATTTATGATCTCTTGTCTAATCCCACTTGGCATCAATCTCATAACAGCTCAATCTCACAACCACTAAAGGGGAATTAAACTTTTTGACAATAGATGGAAAGGATAACTTGAGTTCAAATCAGGTTCCAGACATTACTGATCTAACTTCATGCCAAACCTGCAATATCAAAGGAGATAAGTAGGACTGCATGGCATCCTGCCTGAAGCCTTTAGTTATCAGTGAGGAATTGCACTGTGGCCTCATGAATTCTTTCCTTAAATATGGAATAATGAAGAGATTGCTTTAGAATTGAGGAATTCCAACCTTAAAAGTCTTTTTAAGAAGGACAGTACACCAGTGATTGCAACCTATTACTCTGATGGCCATCCAGGGGAAAAATATTGCCTGTATGTTTCTGAACCACCTCCGGGTTGTTAAAGTCTTGCCAGAAACTTGGTCTATATTTAAAACAAATTTTCTAACAAAATTATGTCACCCTCATTATCCAGGAGATAGTTACAGAAACAACACCAAAACCTTGGTAAACTTTTTGATCAATTTGACGCACTTTCTTCTTCTAGGCTTCATGATTTATGTAATTGCTGGCTAGATTTAGTGGACCTTCAAAATTTGTTCAGTTTTGAAGCTCTTGCATGACCAAGTGATTTCCCATATACACAGACAGAGCATTCATTCTGCAAAATGGAGTCGAGGAAGAGCGTACAATTATGCAAATCTTAAGGAGGGTATAGATGGACACATCGGAAAGGGAATGGGAATGGGAATTGAAGTGTTTGGCCTCCAGCAAGTTCTGGACACAATAGACAATCCCAGCAGATTCATAGGTGAGGTGTTGCCTCACCTGCAGGACTGTTTGGAGCCTTTTGCGGAGGTGAGGGAGGAGGTGTATGGGCAGGGTAGCAATTTAGCTGCTTGCAGGGATAAGTGCCAGGAGGGAGATTATTGGGGAAAGGTGAATGGACAAGGGAATCACGAAGGGAGCAGTCCCCATCGAAAGTGGCAGGGCGGTGGGGGGGGGGGTAGTAAAGATATGTTTAGTGGTAGGATCTCTTTGGAGATGGTGAAAGTTGCAGAGGAAAATGTGTTGGATGTGGAGGCTGATGATGGGTTGGTAGGCAAGGACAGTGTATATTTCAGGGACACAGACATGGACAATACATGGTGGTTATCAACTGACATCAATAACCCTCTTGAATCAGTGAACCATAACAGATAGTGAGGTTTTTTTTTGATAGGAGAGTCATGCAATCTGATGCAGAGTCCCTAATGGGACCACATTGTCCCATTGAACAATACTGCACTGACGATGGTCTTTTAGATTATAACACAAGATACTGCAGATGCTGGAACCTGGAACAGCAATCAATCTGCTGGAGGAACTCAGTGGAAAAAAACTTGTGTTTTGTCCAGAAATCTCCTCTCCTCCCAAAGAGGCTGCTCAACCAGCTGGGAAAATGGGCTGATAAATGGCAGATGGAATTTAATGCAGCAAGTGTGAAGTGTTGCACTTTGGGAGGACAAACCATGTTTAAGCTTACACAGTGAATGGTAGGGTTCAGAGTTGTGCCGTAGACAAAGGGACCTGGAAATACAGATCCATAATTCTTTGAAAGTGGCAGCACAGGTAGATGGAGCTGTAAAGAGAACTTTTAGCACATTAACCTTCATAAGTCATTGAGTACACGAGTTAGGATATTATGTTGAAGCTGTACAAGATGTTGTTGAGGTTGAATTTAGAGTATTGTGTACAGTTCTGGTCATCTACCCACAAGAAAGATATTAGTAGATTTGTAGGAGTACAGGGAAAATTTACAAGGATATTTCTGAGATTTAAGGACCTGAAATATCAGGAAAAGTTAAATAGGTTCGTACTTTATTCCCTGAAGCACAGGACAATGAGGGGAGATCTTTAGAGGTATGCTAAATTATGATGGGTATAAACAGGGTGAATGCATGCACGTTTTCTCTCCTCAGGTTGGATGAGACTAGAATTAGAGGTCATAGATTTAGGATGAAAGGTGAAATATTTAGGGGCAATCTAAGGCGAAATTCACTCAGATGTGCTACCAATAGAATTAATAGATGAGGATTCAATTGTAACATTTAAAAGTTTGGAAAAAATGCATGGATTGGAGGGGTTTATGGGGAAAAAGTCTAGGCACAGGTACATGAGACTAGATAGAAGATCAGGTTGGCATGCATTAGATGGGCCACAAAATGTATTCTTGTGCCAGACTGCTCTGTGACTCTGTGAACCAAATATATGCGGCAAATATTATTCAGCCGAACTAGAAGAAAACTATCCACAAGGATCCATGAACATCAACTGCCTGTAAAGCACATGACCAACTCTCCCTAGTCTCCTCCCATGAAGATCGAGAGGGGCACAAATTCGACTGGGCATCAGTGAAAGTCATGGCGCAAGCAAAGACGCGGCTTGCAAGAGAATTCCTAGAAGCTTGGTTTTCCGTAAACAATTCTGTAAACAAACATGTAGACCTCAAACCTATTTATGAGCCGATGTAGGCAAAATTCCAGACCGCAACACATGGAAATTCACTACACAACCAGTCAACAGTGGGATTTTTTCCCCACATCACAACTGAGTTTCTGAAATGATTCCCAATCTGCTGATTGAAAAATATCTGAAGGCCAAGCTTTCAGAAAACATAGCACAATCAACAGTGCATTGATGATGTCTCTTCACATGGTGATGAAACATTCGCAAGTAAATTGCCAAAATTGGAGAGCAACTCAACCCAAGTCTATGAACCATTGAGTTCCTCCAGGAGATTTTCCGTCTTTTACATCACCAGGTCTCTGCCAACTCTGTAGAACAACTTTACAACTAAACTTAGTGAATGTTTTCCCGAGTATTTATCTAGCCTTATTTCCGAAGGTTAGTCTTGAACCAACAACTATTCATGTTATCTGCCAGATAACAATAACTTGCTGTATAACACCATCTGCCTCACTTCACCAAAGGTTCTTTTGCTAATTACCTTAGATCCATGTGACCCATCTTTTATGGGATACATTTTTTCCCTAATTTAGCCAATCAGTATCCTCTCAGGTATAGCACAATTTTTTTCATTGCTTTTGTGATGAACATCCCAAGTGTATCAGGTCTGCCCATATATCAGAAGCTACCATTCTGGTAAATTCTCCTCTTGACTCCTTGACGTATTTTCTGAAATATGACTCCAATACCACAGATTGATGTCGGATTGATGAATATTGATCATGAGAGCATTAATCAGATTGATGAATATTTAAACTTGTTTCTTTGCTTTTGCATCCAGTGCCCAATCACACATCGCGTGGAGTTGTTTAACATGCTCTCTCTCCAGGGATTTGTCTCATTTGGCCTTTCTTCAATCTTCTGCAGTAAACTTAATGTAACACCACATTGACTGGCCAGTGGTGTAGTGGCATCAGCACCAGACTTTGAGGAGAGTGGTCCCGAGTTCGAATCCAGCCAGCTCCTTGCACACATTCTGTCCGTGCTGGGTTGAGCATTGATCAGGCATAGAAACATAGAAAACCTACAGCACAATACAGGCCCTTCAGCCCACAAAGTGTGTCCTTACCTTAGAAATTACCTAGGATTACTCATAGCCCTCTATTTTTCTTAGCTCCATGTACCTATCCAGGTGTCTCTTAAAAGACCTTATCGTGTCCGCTTGGCCTTGTAAAAAACAGACAAATGCTAAAGAAACGGGAAGGTTGTGGCCCAATGTGCCGCAAGACGTGGAAAGGACCAACAACAAAAACACCATATTAAGAGTCTGCTGCCAAATAACAATTTCACTCTGTCAGTGAAGGCTACAGTAATTTTCCTCAATATTTATGTGAATTATTTTGATGTTTCTAAAATATTGAAAAGAGCTACAATAGTTAAACCATCAATCTGATTAATGCCCAGCGGTAGTGGCTAGTTCAACCACTACTACATGTTCTCTGCTTGTTGCAAAATCCACATATTCTTTTATTCTGTCCTTCCAATGAATTACATACACTTAGCATTTTGTCAAAATGGCTTTTATTTTGCTAATGTCCCTTAATGATTATCCTATCAAACATCTTTGAAATGATGAGGCCACACTCAGGATGGAGGAGCACCACCTTATATTCTGTCTGGGTAGCCTCCAACCTGATGGCAAGAACATTGATTTCTCAAACTTCTGGTGATTAAACTAACAACCCCCCCCCCCCCACCTGCTCCTTCACCATTCCCCATTCTTGTTTCCCTCTCACATCTTCTCTTCTTACCCGCTCATCACCTCCCTGTGCTGTTCCTTCTCCTTTCCTTTAATTCATGGTCTTCTGTCCTCTCCTATCAGATTCCCCCTTCTCCGGCTCTTTATCTCTTCCACCAATTAACTTCCCAGCTTTTTACTTCACCCCTCCCCCTTTCCCAATTTCACCGATCACCTGCCACCTTGTACTTCTCCCTTCCCTTCCCTCCTACTTATTCTGATTTCTCCTCCCTTCCCTTCCAGTCCTGATAAGGGTCTCAGCCTGAAATTTTGACTGTTTACTCCCATCCACAGAAACTGCCTCACCATTGGAGCTCCACCAGCACATTCTGTGTAAATATCTTTGGAAAGTTCATATACATGGAAATTATGTTATTTTCATCACTTTTCTTTGTTGCTTCTTTAAAAATACATTAAAATTTGTTAATCATAATTTACCTTTCATATTTGTGCACTGGATTTCAAATCTGTTTTCAAATGATTTGTAGGCATAATGACGTTAATATCTAAATTAAGTAACAAGTCTTTCAACTGAAGGCTGGATGGGACTTCAAGTGGATGTCATGGGTTAAAGGTGAAGTGAAAAGTTTAAGGGAGCTGTTATGTTTTGTAACTTCCAAAACATTAGACTAATTCAAAGAAAACACAGAGTCTGGGAATATAAGCTTAGATCGTTCTTTACATATATCCCGTGGTAGTGTGATGACTAATTTTAACATACAACCCGTAATTAATTATTTAAAGGAACAACGATGCATAATCAAACTCTATATATATTGTGTGTGTGTGTGTGTGTGTGTGTGTGTGTGTATATATATGTACAAACGTGTTTGTATATAATACAATGTTACTCAAATATTATTGAAATATTAAATACACAAGAGGAACAAGAGGGGAACCTTCTTCACTCAGGGAGAGTGTGGAACGGGTTGCCTGCACAAGTGGTGCGTGTGAGCTCGATTTCACTGTTTAAGGGAAGTTTGGATGGGTATATGGATGGTAGGGTTATGGAGGGCTATGATCCATTTGCAGGTTGATGGGACTAGGTAGTTTAAATGGTTTTGCACAGACTAGAAGGGCCGAAGGCCTGCTTCTGTGCTGTACCTTCCTATGACATTTTTTTTCATCAGCAAAGAACTGGTGGGTATTTGATTTCCCATGTGAACAAACAAAAACAATATTCAGTAATGAAACACCCCATTGATTATGTCAGATGGCGTCAGTGACGTTCTTCACTTGACTTCATCACTCATCAGATAGACTCATGCAGGAGGATGTAGACCATGTGCAGGCAAATGGGATTAGTTAGATTGGCATCATGGTCGGCACAGACATGAGATGAAGGGCTTGTTTCTGTCTGGTTTTATATTCTATGAAATTAGTTACGAGAAACCTTTTAAAACAAAAACATCTTGGAACTTCGATAGCTAATTTGCAGATTTTATTGGTTATTGAATGAAATACAATTAATATTCATATGGATTTTAATTCACTGATGTAGTAAATTTTCTAGTGAACCAAGTGAAGTAAATCAGGGGTTTCCAACCCATTTTACGCCATTGAACCCTACCCTTAACTGAGGGGTCTGTGGACCCCAAGTTGGGAACCCCTGGTTTGAATAGTGAGCTGGAATGGTGCCTCTATGAGTTTAAAGGGAGCACAAGGCACTTGGCCCAGGTGAGCCAGATGCTGAACCACCAGGACTGTTGAACAATTTGATACAGGACTATCGGCGTTTTGTACTATCAGTCAACGTACTAGCTTGCTGACAACAGGGGATAAATTTAAAGGAATAAATAGAGGCAGTGAAGTTTATGCATTGCAGAGGTTAAGACCTTTGATAGCTTGGATGCTAATCAGAATCAGAATCAGGTTTATTATCACTGGCATGTGTCGTGAAATTTGTCAACTTAGCAGCAGCAGTTCAATGCAATACATAATATAGAAGATAAATAAATTAATTAATTAAAGTATATGTATATTGAATAGATTTAAAACCGTGCAAAAACAGAAATACTGTATATGGTAGCAGTGAGAAAAGGGCATGCCCTGGGTGCTGGGGTCCTTATTAATGGACACTGCCTTTTTGAGACACTCTCCTTGAAGGTGTCCTGGGTACTTTCTAGGCTAGTAACCAAGATGGAGCCAACTAAATTTACAACCCTCTGCAGTTTTTTTTTCGGACCTGTGCAGTAGCCCCTCCATACCAGACAGTGATGCAGCCTGTCAGAATGCTCTCCATAGTACACCTATAGATGTTTTTGAGTGTTTTTGTTGATGTGCCAAATCTCTTCAAACTCATAACGAAGTATACTCACTGTGTTGCCTTCTTTATAACTGCATCGATATGTTAAGACCAACTTAGGTCCTCAGAGATCTTGACACCCAGGAACATGAAAGTGCTCACTCTCTCCACTTCTGATCCCTCAATGAGGATTGTTATGTGTTCCTTCGTCTTACCCTTCCTGAAGTCCACAATCAGCTTTTTTGTCTTACTGACATTGCTGTTACAATGGGGCGTTGGGGCAGTGGAAGCGGACCCAAGAGCAGGACACAGACACGGAGGTAACATTAACAGAAGTGTATTTTATTAGTAGTTGCCATGAAGGCTGGAGAGCAAGGATTAGATGCTTACATGGATGTAAACATTGGACAACAAACCGGAGGAGCCTGGACTCAGACACGGAACCTGGACTTGGACTCAGACGCAGAACCTGGACTTGGACTCGGACGCGGAACCTGGACTTGTACTCGGACTTGGATGCGGAGCTTGGACTTGGACGGACTTGGACACTGAGCCTGGACTTGGACTTGGACTCGGACACGGAGCCTGGACTTGGGCATGGACACGGAGAGACAGAATACCTAACTCAGAGTAGCAGCAAACGGCCGGACCTACTCAGCGGGAAATGAGGCGACCAAACCAAACAACAACAGACAATCCATACCTTGACATGGAGTAGCTCATGAAGCGGCAAACAGCCGGCAATCACTCAGCTGGAAACGAAGAGACAGAATTCCCAACTCACAGTAGCGGCAAACGGCCGGACCTACTCAGCTGGAAACGAGATGACTAAACCAACCACCGACAGACAATATGGATCTTGACACGGAGTAGCTCATCAAGAGGCTAACAGCCGGCAATCACTCAGCTGGACACGAAGAGACAGAATTCCCAACTCGGAGTAGCGGCAAATGGCCCCGACCTACTCAGCTGGAAACGAGATGACAAAAACCAAACAATGACAGTCCATTTGTATCTTGGCTCAGAGTGGCAGCAGTCGGCCCCCAAATCTCAGCCAGACATGAAAACGACAAAATTCGCATCTTGACTCGGAGTAGCAGCATAACGGCCAGCAACTCAGCTGGACACGAAAACGATTGAATTCACTAAGCAACCACGGGCACTAAAGCAACAGAGTTCACGATTCTCAGCGGCTCCAGGATGAGCATAGCCACACTGGCTGCGGTAATGAACCAGCAGCGAGTAGATGTAAGCCGGAGTGTTTATGCTGCCAGTTCGGCTGAGGATCAGGTTCCCTAATCAAGGAGCCCAGTGGAACACGAGGAGAAGGAAATTAACTGAAATGAAGAGTCAATGGACCAGACCGTGACAAGTGCAAGGTCATTGCTGCAACACCACTCCATTAGTTGGTATACCTCGCTCCTATACACTCTCTCATCTCCATCTGAGATTCCTCAGTTGTCTTGTGTGTTGTGTTATGGAAACTAAAAAGCTATATGATCTCACATAAACAGAAGATGGTTGGTATTATGTTTTGTAACTTCATAGCTTTAAACTAATTCAAAGTAGACACGGGAGTCCAAAATGCAGGTCTAGGTTTGCGTTTCCTTAAAGTGAGGTGCAAATGTATTATGTGGTGGTGTGATGATGTATGCAATTAAAATATTTTTATATATTACTCGTAATTAGTTATTTAAACAAAAGAATTTCAAACATAACTGAAATATTAAATATATAACAGTTGGATGCTCAGCAGGCCAGGCAGTATCCATGAAGAAGGAAACAGTTTTGGTGGAATAAAAGTGTGCTGAGCTTCAGAACTGGATTGGCTGGTGATCTGAAATTATTTAATTTGATGAAAATTGTTGCCTGCCACTTTAGATTTCCATTCTACTTTGAATGCACACTCTTTGGCCATCTGCACTATTTCAATGAAGCTTAATGCAGACAGGTTAATATGGAAACACAGCCACTGGTTAGTGTGGTTCGTGGCCCATTTCTTTGCTGTATGATTGTATGATTCTGTGTCAACATAGAAATAGGCCCTTCCACCCATCTGTACCTATTCCATTTACCAAACTTGGTCTGTAACCTTCCATGTTTGGCAATTCAAGTGCTTGTCCAAATACTTCAGTGCCTCTGTGATTCAATTGCTCTTCTTAATAAGTTGACCCCGAACAGTTCACAAATGTTTGTAACGTAGGTCATCGATGAAATGTTTGGTTGTTCACGAAACCGTTGATTGAGTCTCAGTGTTGAAAGTTGGTATTGAAGCCAACTGGTTCCAATTAAGGCTACATTTCTGCTGCCTACTTTGTGCTGTTAGTTTGTGCTGCTATTTTTACTTTCAGAATCAGAATCACTTTATTGCCAATATGTGAAACATACCAGAATTGATTGTGGTTCAGTGCCAAGCATAAAACATTGGACAATACCATAACGGATAATACAATAGCAACCAACAACTTACAACAACCAGGAACAATCAACAATTAGCAGAATGGTCACAGGCACAAATTCAGGGATTCAAAGTGCATTTACTATCAGAGGATATATAAATTATACAGCCTTGAGATTTGTCTACTTACAAGCACCCACAAAGCAAGAAACCTGACAGAACCCAATTTAAAAAATAAAGAACGACACCCAATACACAGTGATAAAGAAAACACAATAGAAGCGAGCAGATGGCAATAATCAAACTCAAATACATGTTAGATAACTAAAATCAACTTCACTGGCTCCCACAACCAGTAATCTCATTTTCAAGAACTCTATCTTGTTCTCATTATTTATTGCTATTTATTTATATTTGCATTTGCACAGTTTGTTGTCTTCACTCTGGTTGATCTTTCATTAATCCTGGTATAGTTACTGTTCTATGATTTGCTGAGCATGTCCACTGTATAAGCAACACACTATCCACCCTATCCCATCCCACCTCAAAATCAGAATCACTTTATTGCCAGTCTGGGAAACATACCAGAATTAATTATGGTTTGTTGCCAAGCATAAAACACAGGACAATACCATAAAAGACAACACAATAGCAACCACCAATTTACAGACAATAGTACAAACAGCCATAAGCAATCAACAATTAGCAGAACGGTCACATGCACAAATGTTAATAATCAATCTTAACTAAATGTGAGCATATGAACAGACTCAATAATTATCGACAGAACAAGGAGAGCAGGAAAGACCAGTAACGGATGTTGTGCAGGGACAGTTAGAGTATTACACCTGAGTGCAGTGCAGGCTTGTCCAATCACTATCTCTTTGTTCCAATTTCAGAACACTAGAATTCTCTTTCCCAAATCATTTGCATTTTCCCTAATTTCAAAAGTACAGCAAGCCTAGTACTTTTACCAGAATATTCAGAAAACTAGAAATAGAAAATAAAATAGAAATCATTTGTTTATTAAGCAATGAGTTCCAATTTTTTTGCATGTCATGTGTGCATTTTAAATCAAATTGGTAAATGGGAATTATATTGATTGGCATTTTGTTCTGTTGGCAGACTGCACAAGAGCAAATCTTGTAAAATGTACAATTGTAGTTAATGTATTTATTCCAATGAAACACTCCATTGTAAATTAAGTCGGTTTCATAGTCTACAGGATATTGTTCAAATATATTTTAACAATGTTTTAGCAACATTCAAGTGCGCTGCAGTAGCATAGTGGTTAACGCAATATGATTACAGCTTAGGGTGCTGGGGTTCAGAGTTCAATCCTGGCGTCCTCTGTAAGGAGGTTGTTCATCCTCACTGTAGAGTGCGTAGGTTTTCCCCAGATCCTCCTGGTTCTGTCCACAGTCCCATGACATACTAGGTAGGTTAAATGGTCATTGTATATTGCACCATGATAGGGTTAGGGTTAAATCGGGGTTGTTGGGGTTTGCTGGGGTGATGTGGCTCGAGGGGTTGGAAGGGTGTATTCCACGCTGTATATCTACATAGCTAAGTAAACAAACAAACAGAAATAGATAAATAAATAAATATTTCTTTCTTTTTTCATATTATTTTACTACTCTGCTGATCTAAAGAAAAAAGATCCAGATGTAGTGATGTACTGCTTAGGAAGTTTAGTAACAGTTTCTTCCCCTCTGCCATCAGATTTCTGAACGGTCCAGGAATACTGCCTCATTATTCCTCTTTAGTACTGTTCATTTGATTTTGTAGCTTATTTTTATGTCCTGCACTGTACTGTTAACAGAAAGCAGTAAAATTCATGACACTTGTCCTGCATAGCATTAAATTTCTTGAAAGTTACTGGGGTCATCCAGACATGTTAAAGGCCTTGGGGTGTAAAGGGCTCAGCTATATAACCATGTCCCTAGTAGCCACAGAATTTATGTGGCTGTGCCATATTTCAGTCTACTTGAAGTTTAATTTTGAAATACATGTCAGTTAGGAAAGAAAGCGTATTGTTATAGTGGTATTGATATTTTTGAATATTTCTGAACTTAAAGCCAAAAAATAGCACTATCCAGAACCAAAACCATATGATGTAGATAATAAAGTATTGATTTTCTTTTTAAAGTTATATTTCTTTGGAATATTTCCCACCTTTACAGTTAATATTAAATGTTAATATTTGAATATGATTTTTCTTAATTTCTTTGTAGAATGTAGGCAAAACTGTGAATAAGACCATAAGACCCTTAGATATAGGAGCAGAAGTAGGCCATTTGGCCCATCAAAATTGCTCCACCATTCAATCATGGCAGATCCAATTCTTCCAGCCATCCCATCTGCCCATACCCTTTGATGCCTTGGCTAATCAAGAACCCATCTATCTCTGCCTTAAATGCATCCAATGACTTGGCCTCCACAGCCGCTCGTGGCAACAAATTCCATAGATTTATCACCCTCTGACTAAAGTAATTTCTCCACATCTCTGTTCTACATGGACATCCTTCAATCGTGAAGTCGTGCCCTTTTGTTCTAGACTCCTCTACCATGGGAAATTACTTTGCCATATCTAATATGTTCAGGCCTTTTAACATTCGGAATGTTTCTATGAGATCCCCCTTCATTCTCCTGAACCCCAGGGAATACAGCCCAAGAGCTGCCAGACATTCCCCATATGGAAAACATTTCATTCCTGGAATCATTCTTGTGAATCTTCTCTGAACCCTCTCCAATGTCAGTATATCCTTTCTAAAGTAAGGAGCCCAAAACTGCACACAATACTCCAAGTGTGGTCTCACGAGTGCTTTATAGAGCCTCAAGATCACATCCCTGCTCTTATATTCTATACCTCTAGAAATGAATGCCAATATCGCATTCATCTTCTGCACCACCGCCTCAACCTGGAGGTTAACCTTTGGAGTATCTTGCACAAGGATTCCCAAGTCCCTTTGCATCTCTGCATTTTGAATTCTCTCTCCATCTAAATAATATTCTGCCGATTTATTTCTTCCACCAAAGTGCATGACCATACACTTTCCAACATTGTATTTCATTTGCCACTTCTTTGCCCATTCCCCTAAACTATCTAAGGCTCCCTGCAGGCTCCCTGTTCCCTCAACACTACCCGCTCCTCCGCCTAACTTTGTATCATTGGCAAATTTAGCCACAAATCCATTAATCCTATAGACCAAATAACCGACATACATCATAAAAAACAGTGGTCCCAACACCGACCCCTGTGGAACTCCACTGGTAACCAGCAGCCAGCCAGAATAGGATCCCTTTATTCCCACTCTCTGTTTTCTGCTGATCAACCAAAGCAGAATGTAATTCCATGGGCTCTTATCTTGCTAAGCAGCCTCATGTGCGGCACCTTGTCAAAGGCCTTCTGGAAATCCAAGTACACCATATCTACTGCATCTCCTTTGTCTACCCTGCTTGTAATTTCCTCAAAAAATTGGAGTAGGTTCATCAGGCAGGATTTTCCTTTCAGGAAACCATGCTGGCTTTGACCTCTCTTGTCAAGTGCATCCAGGTACTTCGTAATCTCATCCCTAACTATCGATTCCAACAACTTCCCAACCACTGATGTCAGGCTAACATGTCTATAGTTTCCTTTCTGCTGTCTCTCACCTTTCTTAAATAGCGCAGTAACATTTGCAATTTTCCAGTCATCCGGTACAACGCCAGAATCTGTCAATTCTTGAAAGATCATCGTTAATGGCTCCGCAATCTCTCCAGCTACTTCCGTCAGAACCCAAGGGTGCATTCCATCAGGTCCAGGAGATTTATCCACCCTCAGAGCATTAAGCTTCCTGAGCATCTTCTCAGTTGTAATTATCACTGCACAAACTTCACCTCCCTGACACTTTTGAATGTCCGGTATACTGTAGATGTCTTCCACTGTGAAGACTAATGCAAAATACGCATTCAGTTCCTTTGCCATCTCTGCGTCTCTCATTACAATATCTCCAGCATCATTTTCTATTGGTCCTACATCTACCCTCGACTCTCTTTTACCCTTTATATACTTAAGAAAGCTTTTCATATCTTCTTCGATATTACTTGCCAGCTTCCGTTCATAATTCATCTTTACCTAACTAATGACCTTCTTAGTTTCCTTCTGAAAGTTTTCAAAATCTTCCCAATCCTCTTATCTTCCCACTGGCTTTGGTTTCATTGTATGCCCTCTCTTTTGCTTTTACTTTGGCTCTGACTTCACTTGTCAGCTGCGGTTGTGTCCTTCTTCCATTCAAAAATTTCTTCTTATTTGAAATATATCTGTCTTGCCCTCCCCTCATTTTTCACAGAAACTCCAGACATTTCTGCTCTGCTGGCTTTCCTGCTAGTGTCTCTTTCCAGTCAAGCTTGGCCAGTGCCCCTCTCATGCCGTTGTAATTTCCTTTAATCCACTGAAATACCGGCAACTTAGGAGTTTAATTTTTCCTTCTCAAATTTCAGTCTGAACTTGATCATATTGTGATCACTGTTCATCAAAGGTTCCTTAACCTCAGGCTCTCTTATCACCTCCGGATCATGGCACAACACCCATTCCACCACAGCCGATCCCCTAGTGGGCTCAACAACAAGCTGCTCTAAAAAGCCATCCCTTAGACATTCTACAAATTCTCTCTCTCGAGGCCCAATACTGGCCTGGTTTTCCCAATCCACTTTCATGTTAAAATCCCCAACTATTATCATGATATTGCCCTTCTGACACGCCTTTTCTATCTCCTGCTGTCATTTGTAATCCACATCCTGGCTGCTGTTTGGAGGCCAGTATAAAACTGCCATTAGGGTCCTTTTACCCTTGTCATTTCTTAACTCAACACATAGAGACTCTACACCTTCCGATGCTATGTCATCCTTTCTAATGATTTAATATTAATTCTTATACACAGGGACACACCACCCTCTCTGCCTGCTAACCTATTTTTCTGATACACCGTATATCCTTGGACGTTCAGCTCCCAATGGCAGCCATCCTTTAGCCAAGTTTCAGAGATGGCCACAGTGTCATAATTGGCAATCTGTAGCTGAATTTCAAGATCGTCCATTTTATTTTTTATGCTGTGTGCATTCAAATATAAAACTTTCAGTCCAATAGAGGATTTGTTGCTGAACATAAAATTGTCCAGGCAGCAACAACAAAATAATGGTGGTATCTATTAATACCTTCATGGATGTTAGGAAATAACTAGTTCAGAAATGTTTTCATAGTTATTTCTTTTGTGTTCTCCCACAAAATTACCGAAGTTATTGAATCTGGTTCATGAGATACATTGTAGAATATAACTTTTGAGCTACTAATTTATTTCTGTACCCCAAAACAGTTCTGGCTATACACGATAGATCAGGCAGTAGCAGGGGAAACATTTCAAATCTCATTGCTACCATCAGGGCGGAGGTCTAGGGGCCTGAAAGCACACACTCAACCATTCAGGAACAGCTTCTTTCCCTCTGCCGTCTGTTTTCTGAATGGACGTTGAACCGATGAACACTACCTCACTGCTTTTTACTCTTATTTACACTGCTTATTTAATTTAAATATATATACATATATAGTTACTATAATTTAGTATTTATTATTATTGTGTATTGCAATTTACTGCTGCTGCACAACAACAAATTTCAGAACATATGCCAGTGATATTAAACCTGATTCTGATTCAAGTTTCCCACCCTCCATTAGAATTATACCTGCTTGGTCATGCAATCTAAATTAGTATATCTGTAGTTAATACAAAAGCACTTATGTCATTTCTGGATGCTGTAATCTTTTTCCTTTCAGCAGCTTTATTGGCACATGCTTATTTTCTATGTACTGAGGGTGTGGTGAGAAAGATCTGTGGCCAGGAATGGTTAGAACAGAACAAATGGACACAGTGGAATCAAAAACTGACAAAATCAGAGAGGAGGGATAAGAATGAAAGTAGTCCTGGAGCTATAGCAGTCAGGGAAGGGACAAAGTTGCAAAATAAATGGAACATGGAGGGAATCACATTCAAATAAAGCAGCAGAATTCAGAAGATGTGTGAATCAAAGACAAATGGTTAGCTGAAAAATTATCAGTGAAACAACATTAGTAGCTGCCCAGTATTAAACACTTCATAGAAAGAGCCCAGCAATTTACACAATATGAATTGATGAGAACAAACACAGCAAATCAGTTTTGAAAAGGCTTCTTCCAAATCAAATTGGCAGAAGATATCTGAAATCACGACAATCTCTAAGTGTGACATTTCTGAATGGTAGCTGCATTTAAGAATGAAGCAAGTTTTCGGAATAGATTAATGAATAATTTGTGATCAGATGCTGTCTAATGTGATGTAATTCTTGTGGACTGTTTTCCTTAATTGATTTTTTAAAAATATTCTATCCAGAATTCAATGTGATTCATGTGATTATTGAGACCAGTCAAAAAAAGTAAGGAAGTGGGTGTTATCTTTAATTGAGTTTTAAGTTGTGCAGTGCATGCCCAGCTTACATTTTAGAATGATTTTGATGAATACTGCAGCCTCGTGGAAGAAAAATGCACTATATGTAGTTGAAATTGAACGGAATGCAAGTTGTGATTGCGTAGCAGTTATTTAATTCAGGGGGATAAAGTAGGAGTCTCTGGTACTTCAGATGATCCTGCTCTTTATGCCTTGTCATCTTGCCTTGTTGATTCATTTGTCATAAACTGAACAAGAATAGATTGTAGGATTGAGAGCAGGAGAAGTCATACTATCTTAGAGAATCAAATCGGGTAAAAGCAGTGTAGACATTACACAAGTCTCCACTCTATGTTAGAAGACGGAAGATGTTCGGCTCATTCATGGTGTGGCTTTAACCAGCTATTGGGTGTAAATTACCCAATAGATGAATATATACATGAAAATTCTATGTTGTTGTATTTTACTGATATTCTGTATGGGTTTGTTGACTCATATTTGCAAGAGCTGGGCATCAAGTCACGGTGTCGTTGGGGGAGTGACTCTTATTATGTAACTGTGATCTTGTGTGTGACTTTTAGTAGTATGCCTTTGCACCTTGATGCCGTAGTAAAGCTGTCTTGTTTGGCTGTATTCATGAGTATTCATAAATGGTTAAATGACAATTAAACTTGAATTGAATTGAATTAATTAATTTAGCTATGATAGCAAAATGTAAAATTAGAAGTAACAGAAATATTCTAACTGTGTAAAGAAATAACGCAAATATTGTGCTTTTGTGACCAAAGTAGTTCAACATAACTATGTGCAGTGTACAATGTATAGATCCTTTAAACCTTTAGTGGAAGATCATCTTTAAAAATTCTGTTTCAATTATACTAATTTATGAGGAAAGAAAACTTGTAATTTTTTTCCTTTTCCTTGGCTGGCTAAATAATGTAGAGTCATATGCAGTAAAATCCAAGATTTGAAGCAACTTAAAATCTGTGTCGACTTCAGGTCTGCGGTTTAATCTGAGAGCTATAATGAACCTAGCTCAATGTATTAAAAATGTAGCAACTTTAAAGATGCATTTTGTACTTTCTTTTCCAGCCTTAGTATTAATCATTTTCTTTATGAATGATAACTGTAAAGTGCACAGGTATCTTTCCCTCTGCCACTTACCTGGCCTAATCTATTTGGTTATTATTACAGCTCTATTCCAGAAGCAGACCTGTTTTCATTAAGAAGAGAATTGTAAGACCAATTTGTTGTACCTGAAAAATAATTGCTGCTCATTGCTATGAAAGTTTAAAAAACATTGCTAAAGGTTATTAATTCTTGTTATCTAACTAAATAACATTTGATTTATTTTAATCTTTATTTCCTTCTGATGGTCCTGCGTTTTAGACATCAGATGACTTTAAGTTCAGCATTAGCTTCTTGGCATTTTTAATCGACTCTGCAAACAATGAGTGTTGTTTCAGCTCACCCACTGTGTGCAGTTTGCAACAGATCTGATTTGCAACAGATTTGGTGTCCTGTATTTATGTACAATGATATACAAAGTCTATATATCAATAAATTCTAAATAATATAATATGAAACATCTCTGCAAAAATTAAGTTACACAGAAAGAGATCCTATTACGGCCATTCAGCATTGAGACATGGGCAGCTGAACCAAGTCTACCACAAAGCTGGTTTAGGATTTGTAAATTGGTTAATCTTTCAAAAACTGAAGATCAAATTACAGTGAAAGAAACAGAATGCCCATATGCTATCTGGCTAGTGCCAACTTAAACTGCATATTTTGCACTTTTAATGCAGGCAACAAAAAGATCAGAAACATTTGATCTTGGACAGAAACTAGAACTGCAATGTTTTTTTGGCACATGGAGCTTCAGATTACCCAGATACAGTAGTCCCTGATGGAATGATGCATGCGGTGCTGGTAATCTAAAGACATTGTGGTTCCATGAGTTTTTTGCAGCAACGTGCGCATGTTAAGACGTGTGCTCATCTTAAGTCAAAAGGAGAAAGTATATTTAAAGCAGTGGTTCAGTTGAGTTATTATGCAGGAGTCAGTGACAACTTTACAAGTAATTTCTGAACAACTGCTTATTTTGAACATCATATAATTTCAATTCCTCTTATGAAGATTGAAGACAAACTTATAGCAAAAATGCATGGTTGAGTTTACAGCTATAATCAAAGTGAATAATCTAAAATTTTGAGAAAAATTGTAAAAATGGTTGCAGTATGCTGTTTGTTTTTAAATAGATTAGCATATACACATGGACCATTTTTTATATATAAAGAAAATACCAAATGGATTTACTTGTACAACATTCTTTGAAAGTTGAGAAATCATCTTCAATGATTCAAAGATTCCAATTAATATCAGAGAATATATACAGTATACAATCTGAAAATCCTACTGTTCACAGACAGCCACGAAATAGCAGAAAAACCTGAAAGGATGAATGAAATGAAAACGTTGGAGCCTTAAAGCCCCCTCTTTCCTCCCACGCACAAGCAGCAGCAACCCTCAACGACCTGCCTCAGCCCCCCACCACCACCACCACCCATTATGCAAGGAATAGCAAAACCCCCAAAGAAACTATGATCTAAAGTCCATCAAGGACCACGGTGCATCCCAACAGTTCGACATGCCACAGACTCTCTCTCATTCCAACAAGGGAGAGAGGGTGTGGTTCCTGTCACAGCAAGAGGGAGTCCAAAAACTCACTGTTCCAGTGTCACAATCTTAATTCATTTGTAAGTTCAGCCAGTTTTACATGTAGTGTGTTGCAGCAAGTAGAAATAGGATTTTAACATAGAAAATAAACTCTTAGGTTAAAATATACTTTAACTAGTGACTAAATTTGAGGGGTTCAACATTATAATGTAGTGTGCAGGGGTATGTAACAAAAATCACTAAATTATTTTAAATAGGCTAGTTCAAAAATCCCAATGTCATTCATATTGGAGTCCGGAAATTCCTTCTTCTTTCCTTCATTGTGTCAGTAGCTTCCTGTCGGTCATGCAAGTCCCAGGCAGAGACACAAAGTTAGAAGGATTCTTCATTGCTGTTTCTGTAACAATTTTGTTTTACCACCCAGGGTTGTTAGCCTTGAGCTGAACCCCTGAACCTGGAGGACCTGTGGACCACTGTGACTTTAGCCTCTACCCTTTCACCTGTTTGGCAAGGGTGACCCTACCAAGAGCCAAAGCACAAAGCCCTGGCTGCAGCCAACATTACTGTCTGGGTTATTGAGACATGCAAGCCTCCAAACCATGACAAGGTTGTGCTCCTCTTGAAAGAGGTGTTGTCTGGGAAAGTATGGCTGTAATTCACAAGCACTTCATTCCCAGTACTCAGTGCTCAAATCTCACTGACAGCTACATGTAGTCCAATGATTTTCAAGTTAAGTGAATGAAGTTTTATATTTTTTTCTATTTTGTTCAAATTAAAACACTGTACTTCAACAGGGTTCACTTACTTGAACACATTCAGATTGCTTTCTGTCAGAGTACTGTGGAACACTACATCCTCAAGATGTCCTATCATGTTGGTTTTGAAGCTCAGATGCAATTTGACATGCTAATGGTGGTAAATGAAAAATAGAGGACATCGTTATTACAGATAAGTGTTGATAGCTTAGTCGAAAAAGTTGCAATGATAATCAAAATTACTTGTTGCAAATTGGAAATTCCTGCTGGATAGAAATGGAGGATGAAATCTGCATATGGATCAAATTTGTCTTATCTGGCTTATTTGGAGGGACTTAAAATTTCTAGAGCAAAGTTGTAAAAAACCGTATCCATGTCCATTTTGAGATCAAAACAGCAGCATTGTCCTTCCTTTAAGCTTTAATTTAATTTTACAAAACATTTTTTGTTGTAATGGCTCCCATTTTGAATTTTTGAGGAAACATAGCTTTTATTTGACATGATTTAAGTAGTAATCTTCCATGTATTTGCCTGCTTACATCATCTTTTTTTGTTCAGTTTGTCAGAGCAGTCATGAATGCTGTAAGAGATAAATGTGTGCAAAATATCTTTTATTCCACAGTACACAACTGGAATGCCAGCTACTAATTCTCATATTTCAGAGTGGTACCCAGGTTTGTTCACTGTTGATATACAGACATTGTTTTGTCATTCAATAAATTGAAACAGAATTGAAATGGAAGTAAGTTTTCTATATAACGGAGATGTGAGATTCCTGACAGAAATGTGCACTCTGTGTAAAGTTGCTGAACAGGTGTGTGTACCACTTTGATTCATGAACACTGCTGCCTTAGCTCATCCATCTTAGTAGCAAGCAAAACCGTGTCACAATGATCCTAAAGCTAACGTACTGATCTTCCTTCCTGATGCTCAGAAATTGCAGAAGCTTGGAGTCCTTTACACACTGAATGGTAAAGTGTATTTTCATGTCACTGAAGATTACACCTGGATTGTCAGATTAAATGCATATTTTTCATAAATAATTCATGCTGCCTTCAAAATTGTTGTAAATGTTCTTTTGGATTTAATGACTATGATATGTCTATCAATTTGTGTTATGCATATTCCCACAAGCAATTTCATTGTGTTAAAAGCTTTTATATAAGTCATTTCAACTTAATTTCAATATAATAATTAAAGAGTCAGCAACTTCCAACCTACAGAGGCAATCACCAGTTTGGCAGCGGGATACTTGTGACATATCACAATAAATAACATGAATTTGGGTTTCCTTGACAGAAATTGGCTGAAAGCAGCTCATCTGAAGGGAGCACAGTTGACATCAGTCCCCCTGGACAGGGGGAACAGCCAGAAGAAACACCAGAGGAATCCATGGAACCTGAAGCGTGCTTTACTGAAGGTAGGATATTGATAATGTCAAAGACTATTTTAATGCCTGGGTGGCACGGTGGAGCTACGTCTCTACCAAGGAAGGTATACAGTGCTCCTTGCCTCCGCTGGCCTGCAGGTCACCATTGGGCAAGGTGTAGCACCTGCTTAGTCCCCAAACAGGGTCATGTGAAGTCATGGAAACAGGTGGTGGATGGTCGTATGAGCAGCCGGTGCAGATCACAAGTCCGGGTTATGTGACCACTGACGCCAGGCAGACAGTCTCTGAAGAGAATTGATAATGGCTGAGGTAGCCCATCTTGTAAGGTCACTGCCCAGAAGAAGGCAGTGGAAAGCGCTTCTGTAGTAAAATTTGCCAAGGACAATCATGGCCATGAGGCCATGATCGCCCACATCATACAACATGGCATGTAATAATGTTGATGTTTTAATGCCTAAATATATAAAGTGGATGTTTACATTCTTTATATTGAAGATAACTTAGAAATAGACTTGTGTTCATTTCCTCATGTAAATGTGACTACTGTTTGCTATTCTGCTGTATGAGAATATATTCAAGTGTACTTGGTCCCAATGCTCTGGACATTTATTCTGCTTTTTAAGATTCAAGATTATTTCATGTCATTTCCAGTACACAAATGTGAAGGGGAACAAAATAATTGTTACTCCAGTTCTGATGCAGCACAAAAAACACGATAAGATAAAGTATACACTAAAAAACGCATTAAGTGTAATTACTTAAGGAAGCTTATATTCAGTACATTGATTGTATGTCCATAGAGTGACACTAGGCATAGGAGTGTCTGTACATAAGCTAATTGACAGGAAATGGTAAAGTAGTGGTGGCTGGGGGTGCGGAGGGCTGGGTTAGTGGGTGAAGGTGGATGCTACATAGACTCTTCCTTGATGGGAGTGGGGCAAACAGTCCATAAGCAGGTTGGTGGAATACTTCAGGATGTTACGGGCCTTTTCCGGCACCTTTCTGTATATATGTCCTTGATGGCGGGTAGGCTGGTGCAGGTGATGCGTCAGGCAGTTTTGACCACACATTGTATTGCTTTCCTGTCCTATGCGGTGCATTTCCATACCATGCAATGAATGACTATTTCGTGTTGGCTTTCACAGTGGAGGACACATCTAACATGCCAATGAGAGATGATACTAACAGGTAGAAAGCAGAGAATTGGGATACATGAGTGTTTCTCTGGTTGGCAATCAGTGGTGAGTGGTGTGCCACAGGGGTCAGTGCTGGGCCCACAACTGTTCACGATATACATTAATGATCTGGAAGAGGGGACTGAGTATAGTGTACCTAAGTTTGCTGATGATAATAGATTGAATGGAAAAGCAAATTGTGCAGAGGATATGGAGAGTGCAGAGAGATATAGATAAGTTAAGTGAGTAGGCAAGGGTCTGGCAGATGGATTACAATAATGGTAAATGCAAGGTCATCCACTTTGGAAAGAAAAATGGAATATCAGATTATTATTTAAATGGTAAAAGACTGCAGCATGCTGCTGTGCAGAGGGACTTGGGAGTGCTGGTGGATGAATTGCAAAAGATTGGTTTGTAGGTGTAGCAGGCTATGGAATATTTGCCTTCATTGCTAGAGGGATTGAATTTAAGAGGAGGGACGTTATGTGGCAACTGTACAGGGTACTGGTGAGGCTGCAGCTGGAGTACTGCGTGCAGTTCTGGTCTCCTGACTTGAGGAAGGATATACTGGCTTTGGAGATAATGCAGAGGAAGTTCACTAGGTTGATTTCAGAGATGAAGGGGTTAGACTATGAGGAGAGACTGAGTCATGGGACTGTACTTACTGGAATTCAGAAGGATGAGAGGAGATCTTAGAGAAACATAAAATTATGAAAGGGATAGATAAGATAGAGGCAGGAAAGTTATTTCCACTGGTAGGTGAGACTAGAACTAGGGGAACATAGCCTCAAGATTTGTGGGAGTACACAGAACATGGAACATTGAAATCTACAGCTCATTACGGGCTCTTCGGCCCACAATGTTGTGCCGACCGTGTAACCTACTCTAGAAACTGCCTTGAATTACCCTAGCACATAGTTGTCTATTTTTCTAAGCTCCATGTACCTATCTAAGAGGCTCCTAAAAGACCCTATTGTATCTGCTTCCATCATCACCATGGCCGGCGGTGCATTCCACACACCCACCACTCTCTGTGTGAAAAACTTACCCCTGACATCCCCTCAGTACCCATTTCCAAGCATCTTAAAACTATGCCCCCTCATGTTAGCCATTTCAGCCCTGGGAAAAAGCCTCTGGCTATCCACATGATCAATGCTCCTCATTATCTTATAACCCTCTATCAGGTCACCGCTCATCCTCTGTCACTCCAAGAAGAAAGGCCAACCCATTCTCATAAATTACGTCCTCCAATCCAGGCAATATCCTTGTAAATATCCTCTGCACTCTCTCTATAGTATCCACATCCTTCCTGTAATGAGGTGACCAGAACAGAACACAATACTCTATGTGGGGTCTGACCAAGGTCTTATATAGCTGTAACATTACCTTACGGCTCTTGAACTCGATCCCACGGTTGATGAAATCCAAAACACCATATGCCTTCTTAACAACACTGTCAATTTGCAGCTTTGAGTGTCCTATGGACATGGACCCCAGGATCTCTCATATCCTCCACACTGCCATGAATATTATATTCTGTCTTCAAATTTGACTTATCAAAACGAACCTCATCACGCTTATCTGGGCTGAAGTCCATCTGCCACTTCCCAGCCCAGTTCTGCATCCTATCAATGTCCCATTGTAACCTCTGACAACCCTCCAGACTATCCACAAGTAGATATTGGATGGGGATGAGGAGGAACTGCTTTTCCCAAAGAGTAGTGAATTTATGGAATTCTCTGCCCAATGCAGCAGTGGAGGCTACTTCGGTAAATATATTTAAGACAAGGTTGGATAGATTTTTGCATAGTTGGGGAATTAAGGGTTATGGGGAAAAGGCAGGAAGATGGAGATGAGTCCAGGAGCCTACTCATGCTCCTATTTCTTATGTTCTTGTGTGCAGTGTTGCAGCTTGTTAGGATGTTCTCTACTGCACACCTGTAGAATGACAGAAGTAATGATGTGCATAGTCCAGCTCTCTTCAGTCTCCCCAAAAAATGGTGAGCTTTCCTGATTGTGTGGAATGGTTATATGTGTAGATTTTGTTCAGATTGAAAAAATAATCTGACCAGTAAAAGGAAATACTTAGAGAATCTAGTGGACACTAATGAGTTGACAATAACGACCTTGCAGTCAGTGTCAGTAAGTCCAAGTTATTGATTGTGGATTCCAGGACAGGAAAGTCAAGGGAACACACACTAGTCTTTATCAAGGGGTCAGCAATGGAAAGGGCAAGCAGTTTCAGGTTTCTGAGTGTCAACATCTTGCAAGATCTATTCTGAGCCCAACATATTGATGCAATTACAAAGAAAACATAACAATGTCTGTATTTCATAAGGAGTTTGAAGAAACTTGGTATAACACGAAGGACTCATAGATTTTTATAGATGTACCGTGGAGAGCATTCTAACTGGTTGCATCACCTACTGATATGGAGGGGCCACTGCACAAGATTGGAAAAAGCAGCAGAAAGTTGTAAATTCAGTTAGCTCTGTCTTGGGCGTTAGCCTCCCCAGCATCCAGCACATTTTCAAAAGGCGATGCCTCAGAAGGGCAGCATCCATTAATAAGGACTCCGTTACCAAGGTCATGCCTTGTTCTCAAAGCTACCGTCAGGGTGGAGATGAAGGAGCTTGAAGACATATACTCAATGTTTGAGGAACAGCTTCTTCCCTTCTCCATCAAACAATGGACCTATGCACACCGCCTCATTTTGTCCTTTGCTCACTTTTGTACTAAGTATTTAATTTAATTTAATTTAAAAAAATATATTTATTATTGTATTGCAGTCTGCTGATGCCACAAAACAACAACTTCACAGCATATGCTGTTGATATTAAACCTGATTCTGATTCTGATTCTAATGGGTATTTAAAGTGTAATAGTGCCATTGATGGCAGTATTAAATGGAACAAAAATAGAATTATCAAATATCAAATAAAAATTACATCATTCTGATTTTTGTGATCTTACTCTCAAGCAAGCATTCCCAATCTGGTGTCCAAGGACCCCTCTGTTAGTGGTATGGGTCCATGGCATAAAAGAAAGTTGGGAACCCTTGGTCTACAGCCTGCAGATCTGTGTGTGAATAAGATGGTGGAATATATAAGGATTTTGTGAGGTGAGAACAACTGCCCTTGGTTTCCAGGCTGAGTTCAGCTGAGAATGGTACCACGATAACCTGGTAAAATTGAATCCAGTGGGAAGCAAAGTGAAAACACATCAGTGGTTGGTTTGATATCTCAACACACAAGGAGAGGGTTGTAGTTGTTCGAGATTAAGCAGCTTAATATCAGATCATTTTGGCAGGAATGCATCAGGCAGTTTCAGAGGCATCCTCATCTACTTCATTGGTAATTTTCCTTCATCAATGACTTCCTTTCCATCAGAAGTTGGAAGTGAGGATGCTTACTGATGCAATTTTCAGTTCCCTTAGCAACTCTTCCGTCACCTGCAGCAATAACCACATGTACAAAAGTGATTGCAGTTGTTAGTCACACTAATCAAACACCTGACAAACTGATAGAGGGTCTCGGCCTGAAGCATCAACTGTTCCTTTCCATTGATGCTGCTTATCCTGTTGAATTTCCAGCAGTCTGTGTGTGTTGCTCAAGATTTCTGGCATCTGCAGAATCTCTTGTGTCGTCATTCAGTGTGACATCGCATTTCTTCAGTATTTCTGGCTGAAATTTAATGATCTCTCGCTCTGAGAGGTCTGGAGTTGGCACCTCACCAACCAGCCAGTTTTTGACAGTGCTGCCTGACTGAGTAACTTCAAGGGTCAGACACATTCTCACTTCCAGTTTCAGCAATCAGCTGCGCGGCATTTTGTAAAATGGCTGCTTACTCTGAAGCCTATACTCAGTCATTGTCGTCATTACTGGAGTCATAGACTGCTGCAGCACAGAAACAGGCCCTTTGGTCCACCTAGCTCATGCTGAACCATCACTCTGCCTAGTTCCATCAACCTGTACTGGGACCATAGCCCTCCACATGGGAAGATGTGGCAACTGTGGCTGACATGGGAAGTCAAGGACAACATAAGAGCAAAAGAAAGTGCATATAATACAGCAAAAATTAGTGGAATGGTTATAAGGTTTTCTAGTCACTGTGGAAGACACGAGCAGAATGCAAGAAATGTGAGAGTGTCAGGGGACAACAGGGAGTGACGTTGCTATCACTAAGGAGAAGTGCTTAGAAAGCTGGAAGGTCGGAGGGTAGTTAAGTCACCGGAGCCAGATAGACCACACCCCGGGGTTCTGAAAGAGGTGTCTGAGGAGATTGTGGAGGCATCATGATGATCTTTCAAGAATGACTAGATTCTGGAATGATTCCAGAGGACTGGAAAATTGCAAATTTTATTCCACTTTACAGAAAGGGAGGGAGGCAGAAAAAGGAAATTATAGGCCATTTAGACTGACGTTTTAGTGGTTGGAGACATGTTTATTATAAGGATGAGGTTTCTGGGTACTTGAATGTGCATGATAAAATAGACCAAAGCCAACAAGGTTTCTGTTGGAATTCTTTGGCAAATAACAGGCAGGATAGACAAAATGGAGCCCATGGGTGTTGTTCATTTGGATTTTCAGAAGGCCTTTGACAAGATGCCACACATGAGGCTGCCTAGCAAGATAAGAGCCCATGGTATTACAGGAAAAATGCTAGTGTGGATAGAAGACTGGGAGTCAAAGAGTGGGAATAAAGGAGGCCTTTACTGGTTGGCTGCCGGTGACTAATGGTGTGCCACAGGGGTCAATGTTGGGACTACTTCTTTTCATGTTATATGTCAGTGATTTGGATAAAGGAATTGATGGCTTTGTGTCCAAGTTTATGGATGATACAAAGATAGGTGGAGAGGCAGGTAGTATTGAGGAAGCAGGGTATCTGCAGGAGGACTTAGACAGATTAGGAGAATAGGCAAAGAAATGACAGATAGAATACTCAGTCCCTCAGAATGCTCAGAATACTCAGAATGACAGAATTTTCTAACTGGGAAATATTCAAAAATCCAAAGTGCAAAGGGACTTAGGAGTCCTCATGCAGGATACATTCAAAATTAACTTGCAGGTTAAGTTGGTGAGAAGAAAGACAAATGCAATGTTAGCAAACATGAGGAATTCTTAAAAATGGTTAGTCCTGACGAAGGGTCTCGGCCCGAAACGTCGACTGTACCTCTTCCTAGAGATGCTGCCTGGCCTGCTGTGTTCACCAGCAACTTTGATGTGTGTTGCAATGTTAGCATTCATTATGACAGGAATAGAATACAAAAGCAAGAATTTAATGTTGAGGCTTTATAAGGCACTGGTCATACTGCACTTTGAATATTGTGAACAGTTTTGGACACCTTATCTAAGAAAAGGTGTGCTGACATTGCAGAGTGTCCAGAGGAGGTTCACGAGAATGATTCCAGGAATTAAAAGGTTAACATATGAGGAGCATTTGATGACTCTGGGCCTGTGCTTGCTGGAGTTTTGAAGAATAAGGGGGATCTCATTGAAACCTATTGAATATTGAAAGGCTAGTTAGAATGGATGTAGAAAGGATGATTTCTTTAGTGGTGAAGTCTAGGACCAGAGAGTATTGAATAGAGGAACATCCATTTAGAGCGGAAATGAGGAGGAATTTCTTTAGCCAGAGGGTAGTGAATCTGTGGAATTCATTGCCACAGACAGCTGTACAGGCCAAGTCATTGAGTATACTTAAGGTAGAGGTTGATAGGTTCTTGATTAATCAGGGTGTCAGAGGTTTCGAGAAGAGGCAGGAGAATGGAGTTGAGATGGACAATTGATCAGCCATGAGGGAATGGCAGAGCAGACTCGATGGGCTGAATGGCCCAATTCTGCTCTTATGTCTTATACTCCTTTTACTCCTCCCATCCATGTACCTGTCCAAATTTCTTTTAAATGCTGAAATCCACCACTTCCGCAGGCAGCTCGTTCCACACTCTCACCACCCTCTGAATGAAGAAGTTCCTCCTCATATTTCACTTAAGCATTTCACCTTTTACCCTTAATCCGTGACCTCCAGTTCTAGTCCCAGTGGAAAAAGCCCACATTAATACATTACAAAATAATACATTATTTTGTATACCTCTATCAAA
Source organism: Mobula birostris (assembly GCF_030028105.1). Lineage (NCBI taxonomy): Eukaryota > Metazoa > Chordata > Chondrichthyes > Myliobatiformes > Myliobatidae > Mobula > Mobula birostris. Next base: position 184,063,330 of record NC_092375.1, read on the forward strand.
TCTCCCATCACTCCCCTATGTTCTAGGAAATAAAGTCCTAACCTAGTCAATCTTTTCCCATAACTCAGGTCCTCAAGTAAATTTGCTCTGCACTCTTTCAATTTTTTTTTTGATATTTTGCTGTGACCAGAACTGTAACATTACTCCAAATTAGGCCTCACTAATTCTTAAACAATTTCAACATAACATCCTAACTTCTGTACTCAGTACTTTGATTTATGAAGGCCAGTGTGCCAAAAGCTTTCTTTATGACCCTATCTACCCGTGTTGCCACTTTCAAGGAATTACTGTGTTCTCAGATCCCTCTGTTCCACCGCAGTCCGCAGTGCCCTACCATTCACCATGTATCCCAAAGCTCAACAACTTACACTTGCTGCATCAATACTGAACCACTGAACTTCTTTTAGAACTTCCAGCCAATTAACAATGAGTGCTTGGATAGCGCTCTTTCTACTTTTACTGAAAGATGTAGAGCTGCATTAAAAAAATGGAGATGCTAATGCCTTATCCAACAGATGCTCCACTGAGATCCTAGCTCTTACCTTGACATTTCTAACAATAGTACTATGGTGCCTAAGAATTTGCAACATATTCATCTCAGGCTTCTACAACTCTCTGGATCCTGAATTCTAGCCTTAACTGTTCAAACATAGAACATAGAGCAATACAGCGTAATATGTGCCCTTTGGCCTGCAAAGTTGGGCTGACATTGTAGTCTACTCCAAGATCAATCCAACCTTTCTCTCCTTTGCAGCCCATTATCCTCTACATTTTTCTTTTTTCTACGTGCGTATCTAAGCATCTCTTAAATGTTGATAATGTATCTGCTTTCACTACCATCCCCTGCAAAGTGCCTACAAGTCTTAGTTCAGTAGGAACTACCTTTGACATCTCCTCTTTCCTCTAATGTTTTCTGGTATGAGCTGGTATTAGCCATTGCCACCCTGGGATAAAAATGGACTGGCTGTCCACTCAATCTATGCCTCTTATCATCCTGTACACTTCCATCAAGTCACACCTCACCCTCTTTCACTCCTTAGGGAAAAGCCTAGCTCACTCAATCTGTTCCACTTTTCCAGATTATGGTTGCTGACATGATCACCTTCCTAGCCTTAGAGTCATTCAAAGTGGTCTCAGCTGATATTTCTCACCTTAGTTCACTCCTCACTGAGGTCTGGAGTGCAGGAGAAAGAACGCTTCTGTTTCAGGGGAGAATATGAAGCAGGGAATGCACAAGTTTTGCCAAGATTGCCAGATTCTATAATTCAAGTCGTAAGAAACACTAGTCATTTAATGTTGTGTTTCCATTCAAAACCTGGAGTTCATCTTAAATCAAAGGGACTTCCACTCTCTCAATATTCAGACTATTGTCAGCCTTTAGAAGAATTTGGTGAACATCAGTGGCTGAGGAGGAAAGGATGGTGAGACATCACTTTCAGGGAGTGTTGGAGAGTGAGGACAAGGGCTGTTCACTTTGATAGCCATTGACTGTGGCTGGTAGGTTTGGGGGCTCTGACCGGCTGGTTAAGTATGAATGGAGGAAGGGAGAAGGATTCTGCCTCTAAATTGCACAAAACCACAAAACACTAAAGTCCTTTTGGCCCATCAAGACCATGCCAGATTTTCACAAGAACAATTTCACTAGTATCACCCGCTCCCCAGAGCTCTACAATTGATTTATTATCCATTCCTTTTGGAGCTCTGAATCTGCTTCCATTGTTATCACTGTCAGTGCATTTCTGGTTTGAATCATGTGTGGTGTAAAATGATCTTTCCTTAAGTCACATTTGATTTGTTTGTGAATTACTTTAATTTCAGGTCTCCTAGTTCTTCAACCTTCCTCTACCTTTTCTGCCTAGATTCTGTTTGATTTTGAATACCTTTGCCAATCCCACTCAGTTTCTTCAGTTGCGATGTGACCAGCCCCAGCTTCTCTAGGATATGACATTAGTGCCATCCGTCATCCTGGAATCACTCTCATAAGGATGCTCTCTACACTCTCTTGAAATGTGTTGCCTAGAACTGGGTGCAGTACTCTAATATGGCCAAACTAAATGGGTCACTGCCACAACTTCCTTACCCTTGCATTAAGGAAACCCAAAATCAGTGATGCTCTGTAATCATTTTAATTGCCCTCACTGTTACTTGCAATGAACCATGGCCATTTGCCCAGAGGCTTTTCTGTTACTTAGTCCCTTTTAGAGCTGTGCTGTCTGACTTCTATGTCTCACTGTTGTATTAAAGTGTAACACCTCAGTTTTGTATATTAAATTTCATCTTCCATGTGCCTACCCATTTCACCAACCTGTCTATATTTTTTTTTAACTCTATTAGAATTTTCCTTTTGGATCTCCATACTAGCATATTCCCTCATAATTTATGCTTCCTCACAGAGCAATCCATGTCCCATGCAACGTACTCTGCACACAATTTCCCATCTACCCCTTACACCCTCTTTGAACTATGCACCTGCATACCAGGGGTAGTTACCAAACCTGCACATCATTATGATGTAATAAGGAACCAAAGTACTTGGAGGAAATCCCCATGGTTACCAGGAGAACTGGTAACCATGGGGACTTGTTGCCACGGGCAGCAGTGGAGGCCAAGTCATTGGGTGTATTTAAGGCAGAGATTGATAGGTATCTGAGTAGCCGGGGCATCAAAGGTTATGGTGAGAAGGCGGGGGAGTGGGACTAAATGGGAGAATGGATCAGCTCATGATAAAATGGCGGAGCAGACTCGATGGGCCGAATGGTCGACTTCTGCTCCTTTGTCTTATGGTCTTATGGTCTAACTTACAAACTTCATACCAACAGGCTCAAGAGGGCAGGATTGAAGCTCAGCTACTGCTGCTATGTACTACTGAAAAAGAATATGCCCTGTGCAACCAAGTTGATGTCTTTAAAAGAAGGAAAGTAGTGGTCCAAATACCACAATATACCTTGTTCTGTTTAAAAAAATACCTATAGGATCATAAGTCATAGGAAGAGAATTAGGCCATTCAGCTTATAGAGTCTACTCCACCATTACAACATGGCTGATTTATTATCCCTTTCAACCCTATTCTTCTGCCTTCTTCCCATAGCCTTTGATGCACTGACTAATCAAGAACTTATCAACCTCTGCTTTAAATATGATTTGGCCTCCACAGACATCTGTGGCAATGAATTCCACAGATGCACAGGCTAAAGAAATTCCTCCTTACCTCTGTTCTACATGGGCATTCCTCTATTCTGAGACTGTGCCTTCTGGTCCTAGACTCCCCCAATATAGGGAACATCCCCTCCATCCACTCTATCTAAGCCTTTTAGTATCCAATAGGTTACAATGAGATAACCCCTCATTCTTTGAAACTCCACTAAGTCCAGGCCCAGAGCCATCAAACGCTCCTCATACATTAACCTTTTCAATACCAGGATCATCCTAATGAACCACTTTGGGACCGTCTCTTTCTTCTGCCTCCCTCCTGTTTTAAAGAGTGGAGTGACACTCCATAATAAACAGCAATTCATTAATTCTCTGTTTTTAATCTTGATGATAAGCCTTGAAAGGAAAAAAGTACTCTAGAAAATGAAATTCTGACACAGAAACAGAAAATGCTGGAAATGGATATAGAATTAATATTTCAGATGAATGATTAATTCTCTGTTAAACAAGTTAACATTTCATTATTGTTAAAATTATAAACATTAAAATTTAAAATATTAAAATGTTGAATGTTAACTCCCTACCCCGTTTAGATACTGCCTGACCTGCTGGCTATTCCCAGTATTTTTAGCTTTCATTTATGACAGTAAGATCTCAATTTTGTTATGAAACATTTATTTTCAATTACAAGTCATTTAATGTTAACTGTTGAAGTTGTCTGATGAATTAACTATACACTGTTGTTTACCTTTAAGATCAGATTTTTAACTTTAAAGGCTGTTCAAAACATAGGTCTACCATTATCTTACTTGCTTCATAAAAACAGTTTTTAACCGGTATTAGGTATATCACAAGTTCTGGTATGCAACCACTGATGCCAGACAGTCTCTGAAGAGTATGATAATGGCTGGGGTCACCCATCTTGTAAAGATGATGCCCAGACGAAGCCAATGGCAAACTGCTTCCGTAGAAAAATTTACCTAGGACTATCATGGTCATGGTCTATGATCATACGACATGGCACGTAATGATGATTAGGCATAAAATTGGTATCCAATTCAGTATACTCTGTTCAATTGATACTTTTATTCACCACCTTATTAACAAGGAAATGCTTGATCATTTTTCTTATTCATATTTGTAAAGATTATGATAGAATAGGAAGACAATAGTGCTTGCTGTCAGTGTTCCTCTGAGCTAAGATGGTGTGCCTGTTCATGTCATCATTTATATGTTCTAGCTGACCTACTTTCACAAGCATTTCAAAATGTGTCATCTTCTGTAGTGTCTAAGAATAACTTGAGGCGAGTAACATTTGTAATGTTAAAATACAATATATGTTTATAAACTGAGCCAAAATCATTGAAAATGTAAATATGGAAAACTGCTGAATCTATACCTTAAAACAAATATCAGTTCAACTACTTAGACAATCTAATGGCCATTTCTAAGAAGTTCAACTCTGATATTTGGGATGTTATTTGCATGTTCAATGTATCTGGGTAATTTCAGTTCATCGGAGATGGCGAGTAGGTCATTTGGAACAAACTCGGTTAACAGAGTCTTTTTTGAAATACATTGCATTGAGGTGGTGGGGGTGGTGGTTTAAAACATTTGATTTAATTGAATAACTGGAAACCAGATGAACAGAAGGTGGCAAAAACTTCAGAATAAACCAGTGTGTTTCATCCTGAAGCTGTGTACTAACACCTGCAGGAGATCGCCATAGTAATTCATTGGAAGTGTGGAAAGAAATGAAACCATTCTTTAATTAATAACTTCTGCTTCTCTTTCATCTTGGCCATTTGCTTTCAAGTGCAACAACTTTAACTGGAAATAATTCTGAATGTATAGCTTGGATGGTTAACTTTAATTTTTAGGTCATGGTGTAAAGGTGCAGTCTGTCACATCACTACACTTCTGTCTTTTTATCATTGAATTTGTCAAAAAAAATTCAAATGTTGATTTTAATATTGATCGATGTCCATTTAAAAAGGCAGGTTAATATAGACTCAGTGGCCACTTTATTAGGTACACCTGAACATCTGCTTATTAAGGCAAATATCTGATCAGCAATCATGTGGCAGCAACTCAATGCATAAAAGCGTGCAGACTTTGTCGAGAGGTTCTAGCGTTACTGAAACTGAACATCAGATGGGGGAGAAATGTGATCTAAGTGAATTTGACCATGGAATGATTGTTGGGGCCAGATAGGATGGTTTGAGTACCTCAGAAACTGCTGGTCTCTTGGAATTTTCACGGATAACAGTTTCTAATGTTTAGAGAATGGTGTGAGAAACAAAAAAAAATCCAGTGAGCGGCAGTCCTGTAGGTGAAAACGCCATGTTAATGAGAGATATCAGAGGAGAATGGCCAGACTGTTCAAGCTGGCAGGAAGGCAACAGTAACACTTGTTCAGAAGAGCATTTCTGAATGCACGACATGTCAAACCTTGAAGTGGATGGGCTACAGCAGCAGAAGACCATGAACATACATTCAGTGGCCACTCTATTAGGTACAGTAGGTTCTTAATAATGTGGCCACTGTGTGTACATTCCCTTTTACCCTGGTAAATGATTTCAGCCATTTTCTGTCTCACTGTGAAAGCAATTGTTGGACATATGCCTTGGGTTGTGAATATGGAGATGTATTTTTTTTAAAAAAGGGGCAATCTGTCAGATTCAACAAAGACTGTTAAGTTGAATCAAGTTCTAACAAAACACTCAGGAGAGTAAAAAAAAAGCTTAGCTAATGAGTTATATTTGTTAATCAATTAGATGATTTATTAACTTGTGAATATGGACAAGTTCTATTCAGCCAAAATAGAAATGTAACTTACTTGTGGAATAAACTTACCTATTAATTTCCACTTGGCCTTATCCAGGTTCAAGTTTAACTGTCATTTGACCAAACATAAATACCCAAGAATACAGCCAAAAGAAACAGGGTTACTCCAATGCCAAGGTGCAAAACACAGTGCCAACAGTTATACATAGCACATACGAGATTACAAACACGTGTACTGTATGGTCGTAAAATACACTCACACAAGAGAAGTATATAGTCCAAGACCCTGAGTCCATGAATGTTGCAGCTCATCTTTTGCTGAACGAATACTGGGGGAAGCACCAACTCTCATTTGGACGCTGTGCCACACCACCCCTGGCACTCTGGTGGAGCATACCAACTCCATCGCCTCGGTCCTGAGCAGCTCTAAGTAGACAACACTGCAACATTCCACATTAACAATGTCCAACAGGGTCTTGTGATCACTAGAAAAGTGAGACTGTACAGCACCTTTGAGCACTGACTCCTCGGATGCTTCTCTGACACATGCAGCAGCATGATCTGCACCAAGTCCAGCTCCTTCAGTTTCTCTGCCAGCGGGCAACTTGCTGATGGTGTAGACCTGCAGTACATTAACCATTGAATCTTAGAATCATAGAAATCTATGGCACATTACAGGCCCTTCGGCCCACAGTGTTGTGCCGACCGTGTAACCTACTCTAGAAACTGCCCAGAATTACTCAACCACATAGCCCTCTATTTTTCTGAGCTCCATGTACCTATCTAACAGTCTTTTAAATGACCCTATTATGCTGCTGGCAGTGCATTCATAGTCATAGTCATACTTTATTGATCCCGGGGACAGTTGCACCATAAATAATTAAATAATAATAAAACCATAAGTAGTTAAATAGTAATATGTAAATTATACCAGGAAATAAGTCCAGCACCAGCCTATTGGCTCAGGGTGTCTGACCCTCCAAGGGAGGAGTTGTAAAGATTGATGGCCACAGGCAGGAATGACTTCCTATGACGCTCAGTGTTGCATCTCGGTGGAATGAGTCTCTGGCTGAATGTACTCCTGTGCCCGACCAGTACATTATGTAGTGGATGGGAGACATTGTCCAAGATGGCATGCAACTTAGACAGCACTCTCTTTTCAGACACCACCGTTAGAGAGTCCAGTTCCATCCCCACTACATCACTGGCCTTACGAATGAGTTTGTTGATTCTGTTGGTGTCAGCCACCCTCAGCCTGCTGCTGCAGCACACAACAGCAAACATGATCGCACTGGCCACCACAGACTCGTAGAACATCCTCAGCATCGTCCGGCAGATGTTAAAGGACCTCAGTCTCCTCAAGAAATAGATATGGCTCTGACCCTTCTTGTAGACAGCCTCAGTGTTCTTTGACCAGTCCAGTTTATTGTCAATTTGTATCCCCAGGTATTTGTAATCCTCCACCATGTCCACACTAACCCCCTGGATGGAAACAGGGGTCACCGGTACCTTGGCTCTCCTCAGGTCTATCACCAGCTCCTTAGTCTTCTTCACATTAAGCTGCAGATAATTCTGCTCAGACCATATGACAAAGTTTCCTACCGTAGCCCTGTACTCAGCCTCATCTCCCTTGCTGATGCATCCAACTATGGCAGAGTCATCAGAAAACTTCTGAAGATGACAAGACACTTACCACTCTCTGTGTAAAATACTTAACTGTGACATCTCCCTTGTACCTACTTCCAAGCACCTTAAAACTATGCCCCCTCATGTTAGCCATTTCAGCCTTGGGGAAAAGCCTCTAGCTATCCACACAATCAATGGCTTGAATTCCTAATGTGCAGCAGGATCCTGCGATCATAAAAAATACATTTAAAAAAAGACAGTAACACTTAGGTTGGCCCCGTAGAAGCCACTGTGACAGAGCACACCACCCTCTTCCCAGAACCCAAGCAGTTATCTCTATCTTACCATGTGGTTTGTCAACCGTATTTATTACCTTTTTGGTTACATCATCAGGCCATCCTTTACATAAGTGTAGATTACTTATTTTATAAGAACTTGTTATTCATTGCTGGGATGTAGCCGAGGCTTATACCTGCTTATTCTTGGATGTGTCCCTGGTTGTCTTGGACTGCTCCATTATAGGGAGAAAGTATTCTCCATTGGTATTAATTTGGAGATGTCAGAATCTTACTGGGTGACAGTGAGGGTATGGTAATAGCAGGAACGGAAGGGAACTTAAATACAATAAATGTGAAGTGGCTTTAACTGGAGAAGTGCATTATATTAAGCCTATAATAAAGAATTATAGATGTGTCAGACAGTACAGACAGCCCAGATTCAATGCTAATAATTTAATTTGTATTTCTAGATGTCCTGAATTTTCGGTACAGCCGTGTCTTTTTGAGAGCCTTAATATGGCCTTACTTAATATCAGAGCTTTAGCTGATAAGACATTTTATGTAAAAGAGCTTATTACTGTAATTGAGTCAGAGTCATAGAAAAGTACAGCATAGAAACAGGCCCTTTGGCCCATCTAGTCCTTGCCAAACCATTTAAACAGCCTGCACTCATCAACCTGCACCTGGACCGTAGTCCTCCATATCTCTACCAACCATGTACCTATCCAAACTTGTCTTAAACGTTGAAATCAAGCTCACATACACCACTTGTGCTGGCAGCTCTCACTACCCTCTGAGTGAAGAAGTTTCCCCTCATGTTCCCGTTAAATTTTTCACCTTTCAACCTTAACTCTTGACCTCTGGTTGTCCTTCCACCTAACCTCAGTGGATAAAAGCTTGCTTGCATTTATCCCGTCTGTATCCCTCATAATTCTGTGTACCTCATCCAAATCTTCCCTCAATCTTCTACTCTTCAAGGAATAAACGTCCTAACCCATTCAATCTTTCCTTATTACTCAGGTCCTCCAGTCCCGGCAACATCCTTGTAAATTTTCTCTGTACTCTTTTAATCTTATTTAACACTTTGTGTGAAAGTTGGCGCAGTAGCAATGGTGCTACTGATTTAACTTCAGCAACCCCCATGGATTATAATTTTGTTCATTCTGTCCATCAAGGGGTGTGGTGGCCTGGTGAATATTTTCTTGAGCCGCCTAAATTATAAAGATATCAATCTTGGTAGCTTGATGTCGTTTGAGTATCTTGCCATAGTTATCCAAATAGTGCCACATTCTCTCCTTACTTAACATTTATCGTCTGCCAAAATATAATGTCTCTTTGAGTGATGGTTTACTCATTTATTTTCTGTAATAATACCTAGTTATGATAGGTTTGTAATATAAATGACTTAAATTTCCAAATAGGTAATCAATGTGACTCTAAAGCAAGAGAGTTCATGAACCTTCTGCAATATCACTCACTCAGCCAACACACAAGGAGGCCATAAGTTAGACTGAGTCATATAAAAAGGACTTAACATTAACATGACTCAAACCTAGACATTGGCATATTGGATCATTACTGTGTTTTCTTTAACCATAATAATATCTGTTACTAGAACTAAACTGGAGCACATTGTTAAGATTTTTTTTGATACCATAGCTGCTTCTAAGTTTCCTAGTATTCTTAACAGTCAGTCTGAATTCACAAGAATGATTCCAGAAATGAAAGCTTTTCATATGAGGAGCATTTGATGGCTTTGGGCCTATACGCACTGGAATTCAGAAGACTGAGGGGGGATCTCACTGAAACCTCTCGAATGGTGAAAGACCTTGACAGAGAAGATTTGGAGAGGATGTTTCCTATGGTGGGGGAGTCTAAGACCAGAGGACAAGACCTCAGACTAGGAGGACACGTATTTAGAATGGAGATGAGGAGGAATTTTTCTAGCTAGAGAATGGTAAATCTGTCGAATTCATTGCCACAGGCGGCTCAGGAGGCTAAGTCATTGGGTATATTTAAGGTAGAGGTTGATAGATTCTTGATTAGTCAGGGCATGAGGGGATACAAGGAGAAGGCGGAAGATTGGGGCTGAGAGGGAAATGGATCAGCCTCGATGAAATGGCGGAGCAGACTCGATTACCCGAATGGCCTACTTCTGCTCCTATATCTTATGGTTTTATGGTCTAAAAATAACACATAAAATTGATGTTTCAGCCCTGAAAATAGTCATTTACCTGTGGTTAAATTTTCAATTTTGCACCAGTCTGTTCCATTTGTCATGGTTGTGTGCCAAAGCCTGGGTCACTGCAAATGTTTTCCCTGTCCATTCCAGACATCCCACCCTGTAAAAACTCATTTCAGGGAGTTAGTACCCCCGCCACCCGTAACCCCATATCCCTCCCCACCACCGGGTCGACCTCCAAGGGTGTATGTAATACTTTGTTTAGTGATCTTATCTAATCTGTAAACCAAATTGGGTATATGCAGAAAATGTGACATCAAAATAACTTACATTATATTATCATGGAGTCATTTTTTTTTATTCTATTACAACTTTAAGCAAGTCTACAGGGAGTTTAGCCTCATCATGTAGGACATCAATAGAGTAGCTCCTTAGCAGCTAGCCAGCTAGTTTAAATAACGTTAGCTATGCTAATGAACGAATGACACCTGTTAAACTCACCTCAACATGTCTTTTACATTTTAACCCACCATGGGCAACAGAAAAGTCACTGTTGCAAACAGCGCAGCGAGCAACACTGTCATTATTTTTGAGGTCGACTGTAAAGCCTGCCCACAGAGAAAATTGATAGGTCTATTTAGCATGAAGAGAGACCAATCAGGATGCTCCCTCTCGCTCTCACTCTTGCTCTCCCTTTCCCTCTCAAAAAAAATCAGTTTCAGGGATATTGTATATAATTTGCAGGTGTCAGGGAGCTGCCATCAACATGCAGGAGACTTCCGGAACTTCCGGGAGAGGTGGGATGTCTGCCATTCTTTAATGTTGTCCATACATCTTCTCCTCTGTCTACCTCTCCTTCTTTTCCCCTCCACAGTTCCTTGTAGAACGGTCTTTGAAAGGCCACTGGATCTTGTTATGTGGCAGTACCATCTCAGCTTTCTCTTCTTCACCAGTGTGGTGCTGGATGATCTTGCGGACCTGCTCGTTTGTGATGTGGTCCAAGTATGAGTTGCCCAAGATGTTGTGATAGCATCTCATTTCCAATGCCCGTATCTTCCTCTGTAGCTCTGCTGTGAGGGTCCATGTCTCACATGCGTACAGGAAGATTGAACAGATTGGTGCAAAGCTTGTCATGATGGTGCCCGGACAACTCCACCAGGAGTTTAGGGCACAAGGCAAAGCAAGGCAAATTTTCAATTAACAAAATTACAAAGTTCAAAATAAATTTATTATCAAAGTACATATATGTCACCATATACAACCCTGAGATTCATTTTCTTGTGGGCATACTCAATAAATCCATAATAAAATAATAACCATAACAGAATCAATGAAAAACTGCACCGACTTGGGCATTCAACCAGTGTGCAAAAGCCAACAAACTGTGCAAATAGAAAAAGAAAGAAATAATCATAAATAAAAGGACGTCCCTCTATTCTGAGGCTGTGTCCTCTGGTCTTAGATTCTCCCACCATAGGAAACATCCTCTCTACATCTGTTGTTTTGAGGCCCTTCAACATTCAATGGGTTTCAGTAAGGTCACCTTCTTCTTTTGACGGATTAAGACCTAAACTAAACTATCATTGAGAAAAATCTATTGATTTACATGTATTTAGCTTAAAGGGAATTCATATGTGATGTGCTCTGCTGTCATGTGCAATATCTGACATCGATTAGCATAGAATAATTTATGGGTCCTGTGTTTCTGAATCATGCAGAACTGATTGGGAGGGGGATGAAATAATTTACTGTAATACATACTTTCCATATTCTTAAAGTATTTGCAAAAAGAGCCTTGTTACTGTGTGACAAATTAGCGATCAAATAGCATTCCATAACTGACTTAAAATGCATGGTAGCAAGAGAAAAAAAATGCAGGTGCAGAAAACCTGTTCCCATTAGGTCATTTATATTTCTGAACTATGTCATGTTGTATTGTTCAGTGTTGTATATGGTGACATATATGAACTTTGATCATTTACTTTCGGCTTGTACAATGGTGCTACGCGTTTCCACATGATTCCAATTTGCTGCTGTTTCTTTTCACGCCTTGTGGTGTATCGGGCGGCATTTTTTGCAATTTCCTTTGCATTTCTCAGTTCTTTATGAGGCCCAGTTGCTAGCCCAACGCTCACGCCAGCACAGATGGAAAGTGTGCAAGGAGCCAGATGGGTTTGAGCCAGGGGCCATTGCCCTCAAACGTCCAGTGCTGATCCTACACCACCACCAACCGGCTATCCCAACTCATAGTTTGCAACAAATCCTCCCAAACTAAATCCATGATTGGTTTATTTTTCATAGCTCGAGTGTTTGAAAGGCATATGATGTAATAAGCACCTGACTCAGATTTCAATATAATATTAACCCGTTCACTTTCATGACTCATCTATGTCATAATGAACAAATCTGATCTTTACTCCAAGATCTTAAAATTGCCAAAATAAAATTAAAGTAATATGAGTATTATTTCATCATATCAAGTACTTTATACTTAGACTAGTAAGTAGCCATCAATGGTGAGAACTGTAAAATTAAGAGTACTGTGCTGTGTCTTATGACATAGACAATGCTAGACTTTCCATGACCATGGTTGTTCTTGCAAATTTTTCGACAGAAGTGGCTTGCCATTGCCTTCTTTGAGCAATATCTTTACAAGACGGGTGACTCCAGTCATTATCAATACTCTTCAGTGATTGTCTGCCTGGTGTCAGTGATCACATAACCAGAACTTGTGATTTGCACCAGCTGCTCATACGAACAACCACCACCTGCTCCCATGGCTTCGCGTGATCCTGATCGGGGCAGGGTAGGGGGTGGTGGGGGATGCGAAGCAGGTGCTACATCTTGCTCAAGGGTGACCTGCAGGCTAGCCAAGGGAAGGAACACCTTATACCTTACCACCACCTGTGTATTTCATATCTGTTAAATATGCAAAACTAAAAATACATCTTCAACAATGGTAAAGCCCTGCATATAGTGAAGGTCTGAAACTAAAACAAGAAATGCGATAAATGTTTGGCTGCTCAGTCAATATGTACTTTACAGTGAATAATTTGGACACACTTCAGTTTAGCATTTGTTAAGTATGAAGATCAAACTGCTTTATGGAACATCTTCATTCAGTTCAGGATTTTGATCCCAAATATCCAGACTATATTGAATTGAATTGACTTTATTACTTACATCCTTCATAAACATGAGGAGTAAAAATCTTTACATTACGTTTCCGTCTAAATGTGCAATTTATAGTAATTTCTAATGAATAGTATGTACAACAGGGCAGTCAGTATAACATAGAAATACACTTGTGTCAGCATGAATTTATCAGTCTGATGGCCTGGTGGAAGAAGCTGTCCTGGAACCTGTTGGTCCTGGCTTTTATGCTGCAGTACCGTTTCCTGGATGGTAGCAACTGGAACAGTTTGTGGTTGGGGTGACTCAGGTCCCCAATGATTCTTTGGACCCTTTTTACACACCTGTCTTTGTAAATGTCCTGAATAGTGGGAAGCTCACATCTTGTCTGCACCACTCTCTGCAGAGTCCTGCGATTGAGGGAAGTTCAGTTCCCATACCAGGCAGTGATACAGCTAGTCAGGATGCTCTCGATTGTGCTCCTGTAGAAAGTTCTTAGGATTTGGAGGCCCGTACAAAACTTCTTCAACCGTCTGAGGATGAGAAGAGAGAAACAGTATTTTTTCAAGTCAAAGGCCTTTAATCGAGAGATGATAAAAGCCAGGCAACTAATTGTTTACTTTCAAGGACAGAGCCAGGAGAAAAAGGAAAGAAGAGAAGGGAAGGTACAAAGTGGGATTTAAAAATAAGAATGATGAAATAAAAGAAGTAATAATGATAGCCCAAGGTAGAAGGGAGATTTTCATGGCTATCAGTCTGGAGGAAGTAAATAAAAGAAGCAATATCATTTCCTCATCAAAAGAAAGCGTGGCAATTAAAAATTGAAGTTAAAAGCCCCAAATTCTGGAAGACAGTGACTGATTTTGAGCCCAGTACTGAGCTGACAGTGATATCTAGTCAGTGCAGAGCATGCTGTAGAATGGGTTTACAAAGAATAGGATAGAATAGAACTTTATTGTCATTGCTCAAGACAACAGGATTGTGGTGCTACTCCAGTCAGTGCAAAACATGTATTTACAATGCATACAGTATAGCTTAATAATAAAAATCCAATTTTTACATGAAAAATTGACTTTAATAATCCGTAATGCTCAAAGGCCATTGGCAAGCCGGGATGTAGCATTATTCAGCTGCACAACAGCCCTCGGGAAAACACGGGAACCACAACTAGTCTAACTGTCTTGAGTAAGACGTTTCTGTATCTCCTACCAGATGGCACGAGATTGAACAGACAGTGTCCAGGACAGGATGGGTCTTTAATAATGTTAGTAGGCATCGAGAGTTTTAGATTGTCTGCATGTCCGATAGTTGAATCACAACGACGTGCTGAGCTGTCCTAATCACCCGTTGGAGTGCTTTGTGATCTGTTGTGCCACGCTGCCATTCTGCTTGTCAGTATGCTCTCTGACGCACATTGATAAAAGATGACCAGCAATTCTGGGGCAGATTAGCACTCCTTAAGCAGTTGTGCCTCCCCTACTATTGAGGTTGTGTTGATGGACCAAGAGAGCTCCTTGGAGATCTTCATCCCTAAAAACATGAAACTGGAGACGCTTTCCACTACCTCACCATTTATGAGTAGTGGAGCTTATTTCAAACCTCTTGCCTCCCGAAGTCAATTATCATTTATTTTGTCTTCTTCATGTTGAGTGATAGGTTGTGGTTCCTGCACCAATGGGACAGTTTCAGCACCTCCTCCCTACATGCAGATTCGTTATTGTTTGTGATTAGGCCAATCACCATTGTGTCGTCTGCATATTTGAACTTCATTGTTTGTGATTAGGCCAATCACTGTTGTGTCCTTCGCATATTTGAACTTCATTGAAAATGTGCAGGACACCAAGAACGGCAGAGACTGGGAAATTTAAATTTAAAGCAAATTGAACGTTTGTGATCATCTTTCAAACTGAACAGCAGGCCCCACAAAGCAATTACCCAGTCTTTGTTTGGTCTTCTGAATGGCCATATTGTGCGCAGAGTGAACACAAATAAAGGTAAATGAAGTACAAATAAATCAGTGCCACACCTGGTGAGGATGTTTGGATTTTGGGAAGGTAAAAGAGCAGGTGTTGCATTTTCTGCAGTTACATGGGAAGGTGGAGTTATGATCTAGTGCTCCTGTGGGAAGGTATCTCCCCTGGGAAGGAGATTCAGCATGACATCTAAAATGCTAACAAAATCCATAGTTGTGCAGTGGAGAGTGAACTGAGTGGCTGCATCATGGTCTGGTATAGAAACACCAATGCCTTTCAACAGAAAATCCTCCAAAAAGTAGTGGGTTCGGCCTAGTACATCATGGGTAAAGCCTACCCAAACATTGAGTACATCAACATGAAGCACTATCGTAGGAAAGCAGCATCCAAAATCAGTGATCCCACCACCCAGGCCATGCTCTTTTCTTGCAGCTACCATCAGGTAGAAGGTACAAGAGCCTCAGGACTCTCACCATCAGGTTCAAGAACAGTTACTGCCCTTCAACCATCAGGCTGTTGAACAAAAGGTGATAACTACACTCAGTTGCCCATCCATTGAGATGTGCCCACAACCAATTATCTCACTTTAAGGATTCTTTATCTCATGTTCTTGTTATTTATTTTTATTTATTTATATTTGCATTTGCACAGTTTGTTGTCTACTGCACTCTGGTTTATCCCTCATTGATCCTGTTATTGTTACTGCTCTATAGATTTGCTAAGTATGCACACAGGAAAATGAATCTCAGGGTTGTAAGTGGTGACATATGTACTTTGAACTTTGAACTTACCTATGGAATACATAGAGGAAGGCGTGTTTGATGGCAACATTGCATTCAAAGTGCCAGGAAATGGCACTATAGCAAAAAAAACAGAAGTTGTGAGTTGAAGAATTACTGTACTTGTGGTATGTCTTGTGCTAACATTTATGCTCATCTTTGTCAGGATGTGTAAGGAAGTTCCCATTTTGCTATGTCAATATAGAAGAGGGCTCAGGCAAATCCTGGTGGAACCTGAGAAAGACCTGCTACAAAATAGTGGAACACAATTGGTTTGAGACATTCATTATATTCATGATTCTTCTCAGCAGTGGTGCCTTGGTAAGAGGATTTTACACTTCCTATGTATGCATTCTTGTTCTATTTGTGCATGCTCCTGTTGTATGCATTTTCAAAAAAGAAGGAAAATAAACTGCACACTACATTTTGAGAATTAGTTTTCTATTTTTTATTTATTTATGTTATTGTCATTAAAGCCGTACCATCCAGCATCCCCCAATTTCACTCTTAGCCTAAGCATGGGATAATTTACAATGACCAATTAACCTACCAACCAGTACACCTGTGGAATGTGGGAGGAAACCCACGCAGGGAGAATGTACAAACCCTTTGCGGGACTGTGGCGAAAAATGAACCCGGGTTGCCTGTACTGTAAAGTGTTGTGGTAATCACTATACTACTGTGTTGTAATAAACAAGATCATTCAATCCGTCAAATATGATTCAATGTATAGCCAGTATTTCAGACAGGAATCTACACTATACAATAGATTAAAATCAGTCACTTTACATCTTTCAAGTTCTAAGACCAGTAAGGCCAATTCAACTAATTTACAGTATACTTACTTACTGCTCATAACACCACTGATATGTAGGGCAGCAATGAAGGTCCTCCATCTCTGTCTGTCCATACCATCACACACAGATATAGAAGGATTCTTCATTGCTCTTTTTGTAACTTCTTTTTTTGACCAGTCAGGGTTATTAGCCCAGAGCTGAATCCCTGAACCTGGAGGACTGGTGGACCACTCTTAGTCTGGGCTCTACCCTTTGACCTGTTTGGCATGGGTCACCCTACCAAGAGCCAAAGCACCAGGCCCTGACTCCAGCCAATATAGCTCTCTGGGTCATTGAGGTACACAAGTCTCTAAACCCAACGACAAGGTTATGGTCTGCTTAGAAGGATCTACAATAGAGTGAAACCAAAATTGATGGTGTTGCTGACTGATGGGGATAATTCATTTGATGTAAACAGAAAGGAAAATAAAATGGTGTGAGACTTGATTAGAAGATTCAGCTTGACCTTTGTTAAAGTACTTACATTTTTATAATTTGTTTCAGGCTTTTGAAGATATTTATATTGAACAACGGAAAAACATCAAATCAATGCTTGAATATGCTGACAAGATCTTCACTTACATCTTCATTCTGGAAATGCTGCTGAAGTGGGTGGCATATGGTTTTGTGAAGTACTTCACAAATGCTTGGTGTTGGCTGGACTTCCTCATTGTTGATGTATGTATCTTTAATATCTCGTTTTGTTGATAACCTATGGTCTGATGACAAAATATGTTTGATTTGGCGTAATACACATAAAAGTTGCTGGTGAACGCAGCAGGCCAGGCAGCATCTCTAGGAAAAGGTACAATCGACGTTTCGGGCCGAGGTGTCGACTGCACCTCTTCATAGAGATGCTGCCTGGCCTGCTGTGTTCACCAGCAACTTTTATGTGTGTTGCTTGAAATTCCAGCACCTGCAGATTTCCTTGTGTTTGATTTGGCATTATCATTTCAGCTGACTTAATGCTAAGATGCAACTGTGTATCATTAAAATTTCTCGGGGGGGGGCAGAGATAGCAGTAACAAGATGTTATGCTGAAGTTGTGTAAGACCTTGGTGAGGCCTAATTTGGAGTATTGTGTGCAGTTTTGGTCACATACCTACAGGAAAGACGTAAACAAGGTTGAAAGAGTACAGAGAAAACTCACAAGGATGTTGCCAGGTCTGGAGGACCTATGAGGAAATATTGAATAGATTAGGACTATATTCCTTGGAATGTAGAAGATTGGGAGGAGATTTGATAGAGGTATGTAAAATTATGAGGGATATAGATAGGGTAAATGCAAGCAGGCTTTTTCCACTGTGATTGGGTGGAACTGCAACCAGGGGTCATGGGTTAAGGGTGAAAGGTGACACGTTTAAGGGGAACATGAAGGGAAACTTCACTCAGAGGATCGCGAGAGTGTGGAGCAAGCTGCCAGCATAAGTGGCAAGCTTGATTTGAACGCTTAAGAGACTTTGCACAGGTACATGGATGATAGGGGTATGGAGGGCTATAGTCCCGGTGCAGGTTGATGAAAGTAGGCAGTTTAAATAGTTTTGGCAGTTACTAGATAGGCCAAAGGGCCTGTTTCAGTGCTATGACTCTATGACTGTATGATTAATCAGATTTTTTTGAGATAGTGGAATGAATGAAGACTAAGAAACAAGTGTTCTGTTTCTGGAGATGCTTGATAATGGCAGTATTACCAAAAGTGGGAAAACTTCTCAATAACTATTGTCAACAATGACGACCCTGAGTTTCATAAATAGAAGAGCTACATTAGATATTTCTGTAGGTGAGAACTATGCCAGTTAGAAACAGTAATTTAAGATGGCCTGAGTAATGGCTATAGGTCAGGTATAAGGTACAAATTTAGAATGTTAGTTGAAAATTGCTGCCCCAACCTTGTAAATTTCAGATTCACAGACTTTGGGTGGCACAGTAGAGATATGTCTCTACCAAAGGAGGTGAAAGGTGCTGGCCTGCAGGTCACCCTTGGGCAAAGTGTATCACCTGCTTAGTCCCTCCCCAATCAGGGTCACGTGAAGCCATGGGAGCAGGTGGTGGATGGTCATACGAGCAGCTGGTGCACGTCACAAGTCCTGGTTATGTGACCACAGACACCAGGCGGGCAATCTCTGAAGAGTATTGATAATGTTTGGGGTCACCCGTCTTATAAAGATACTGCCCAGAAGAAGGCAATGACAACCAACTTCTGTAGAAAAATTGCCAAGAGCAATCAAGGTCATGAAAAGATCAGAATTGCCTATGTCATATGACAGACTACATAATGATGATGATCACAAACTGTTGATGATAATATGAAAGGAGCTAGTAATATTTTAAATGCTTTTTAATTCTATACTGTTTGGATAATCATTTGGTCCACTAGAGGGCTGCATGTTGTAGGAATTTGGCTCAGTCCGTCACGGGTAAAACCCTCCCAACCATTGAGCACATCTACATGAAACAGTGTCACAGCATCCATCATCAGAGATTCCCAGCATGCAGGCCATGCTCTTTTCTCACAGCTGCCATCAGGTAGAAGGTACAAGAGCCTTAAATCTTGCACCACCAGGTTCAAGAACATTTACTACCCATCAACCATCAGGCTCTTAAACAAAATGGGATAACTAAACTCACTTGCCCATCCATTGAGATGTTTCCACAATCAATGATCTCACTTTAAGGACTCTTTATCTCATTATCTCATGTTCTTGTTATTTATTGCTATTTATTTATATTTGCATTTGCTCAGTTTGTTGTCATCTGCACTCTAGTTGAACTTCCATTGATCCTGTTATAGTTACTATTCTGTAGGTTTGCTGACTATGCCTGCAGGAAAATGAATCTCAGGGTTGTATACAGTGACATGTATGTGTTGTACTTCTACCTTACTGTATGTGAATATTTGACAAGCTCATGGTGATATTACATAAAACTATTGTGGAACCCAACCAATTTTAATGCTGTTTTTATTTATCTTCTGTAAATTTGTTGCAGCCAATTCAAAACAACATTGCCAATGCTGATATTGATGGGCTAGATAATTTTCTGAGAAGTATATGAAAAATTTACATCATGTAAATTTTTATAGCATGTAAACCTCTTTCACGGTTTGAAAAGCTTCCTGACTCCAATCTGCCCCTCCATCTGCTGTAGCAGAAGGAGCCTATCCAGTGGTCCTTCCCCACAGAGCCGCAGGATTGGCTGCACCGTGTTTCCGTTTATCCCTCAACATGGCACGGTAGCATAGTGGTTAGCACATCGCTTTACAGTACCAGCGACATGGGTTCAATTTCCGCTGTTGTCTGTAAGGAGTTTGTACTTTCTTCCTGTGACCACGTGCGTTTTCTTTCCAGTACTCCGGTTTCCTCCCACAGTCAAAAGATGTACTGTTTCATAGTTTAATTGATCATTGTAAATTGTTCCGAAATTAGTTAAGTCGGGGGATTGCTGGGCGGCGTGGCTCAAAGGGCCTATTCCGTCTATGCTGCATCTCAATATGTAAATAAATAAATAAATATACACCTGCAGCATTCACTTATAGACGTTTTGTTGTGCTTGAAGACTGACAAGTTTGTCAGACTGAAGGGCTTTGTTCACCAAGTTGATGACTTTCCAGTAGCACCAGATGTCTGTCTCATTGTGTGTGTCCAGGGACAACCCACAAATCAGGGATTCCTCTGTTATGCAGCTGCTCAGAAAGAACCTTTCCATCTGTCTCCACACTCCCTTAGCAAATCCACAGTACGCAAAGAGATGGATGATTGTTCACTTCCCAGCAGAGTCACCCAAAGAGCAGCTCTCATTGGGAGTGATATATCATCTATAGAGAAAGGCAATAGCTGGAAGGGCACCTCTCATCACCAGCCAAGAGAGGCCTTGGTGCCTGACAGATCTGTCAGTGAGAGCATTCCACCAGATAGATTGGGCCATTTGCTCAGGGAACAGACCCACAGAAGCCATATTGTACCCGTCCCTCAGAGTCAGCCGTACATTCCATGTTGACCATTGCCTTGTAACACACACAAAGTGCTGGAGCAACTCAGCAGGCCAGGCAGTATTTATGGAAAAAGAGTAAACAGTTGATATTTCGGG
This sequence comes from Mobula birostris, assembly GCF_030028105.1. Taxonomy (NCBI): domain Eukaryota; kingdom Metazoa; phylum Chordata; class Chondrichthyes; order Myliobatiformes; family Myliobatidae; genus Mobula; species Mobula birostris. Next base: position 184,084,159 of record NC_092375.1, read on the forward strand.
CCAGGGTCCTTCTCCAGTCCTGAAGAAGGTTCTCAGCTCAAAATGTTGACTGTTTCCTCTTTGCCATAGGGGCGATAATGGGGCAAAGCATCAGCTACCCTGTCCATGCTTGATGGTGGTGGAGAGCGATAACAGGGTAGTCACAGTAAGTAACTGCAATACACAGTGAAACAGTGGTAGTGAGAGTGAATATTAAGAGGCTGCCAATCAAACAGCCTGCTTTATTTCCTGGATAATATCAGCATAGCTGAACGGTGTTAAGCTGCACTTGCACAGACAATTGGAAAGTATAGAAAGTGTTGTGAAAGGATCTAGCACTTTCACAATGTATATGTCAAATAATCTCTTCTTGTGCTTTCAGCCGGCTACCGGTATTGATTATATGTATCTCCTGATTAGTTAGTCCTCAACCAATCAGATTTCTGCTGTTCCACCTTGTTAACAGTCGAATTCCAGTTCTTACTTCAAAAAACCCTTCATCTTTTTTAAAATTCTTTTTCTCCAGTTTTATTTCAATGGGTTCCTTTACCAGGCGGTCCCAAAAACCATGGACACAGCACAGTATTTATGTGCTGTCAAAGTCAATCCTATGGCCGTTGCGAATGCAGTGATCTACTACTGCCGATTTTTCTTTATGAAAAATCTTTATCATTCTTTATAGCCCGGATCTGGGTCATACCCTCCAAATATCCGGACCTGTCTCTTGGTTTTTTTTGCACTACCTTACTTTCCATTTTCTATTTTCTATTTATGATTTATAATTTAAATTTTTAATATTTACTGTCGATTTGTACTCCAGGGAGAGGGAAGCACAGAATCAAATATCACTGTGATGATTATATGTTCTAGTATCAACTGTTTGGCGACAATAAAGTATTAAGTATAAAGTATTATAGTTAGTGAAAGACTTTGGGACAGTGAGTCACTTGCCTAACAATATGCAGCCTCTGATGAATTCTGCTGGCTGCAATATAACCGATTTTTGTTTCTTGTCAATGGTGACTACCGCAGTTGTTGAGAATGGGAGACTGTATTAACTGCTTTGAATTATTTTATATTTTCTTTTTTATTGTTAAGGTCTCTTTGGTAAGCCTCACAGCTACTGCCTTGGGCTACTCCGAACTTGGTGCCATTAAATCCCTCAGGACACTAAGAGCTTTGAGACCTCTAAGAGCATTGTCGCGATTTGAAGGCATGAGGGTAAGATGGAGCTCAAGTTATCTCTGTCTCAATGATGCATGTAGAACAGAACAAACAGGTGAAGTTCGATCAAGTTACAGAAGTGTCCCTTTCACAATTTATACATCGTCTTAAATGCATTTGAACATTCAATTATTAGTACCACAGTGCATAAAATGAACAGATGCTCTTTGATTTAGCATTCTTTTCAATGGACTGTTCTGTTCTCAAATAATTTCCAAATACCTGTAAAATGATTAGAAAGATACTAAGAAAAGTTTGATTTGAGAAAGTAAGTCATCACTAGGAAGGAAAATGTCATTTTTTGTGTCACAGTGCAGGGGGTTCGAGTACTGAAGAGGGATATCTTACTGAAATTGTCTAAGAATTTGCTTAGAGCTCAGTAAGATCACTATGTGTTTCTTTATAACTAAACTCTGCAGATATCTTTACAAATGTCGCACACTTTGTAGCATGATTTTTCTGTGAGGTCACTAAAATAATTATCATTAGTTTTACACCTGCCAAACATGATATCACATCTGCCAAACCAAGACAACTCATTGTTTAATTTCATTTTCAATATTATGTCACTACCTTTGATTTTATGGTCTGCATTTTACTTATAATCTTGCTTTTCTCTTCTTCACAGTAATCAAATTCTGTGACATCATCGGTCCACCACAAGGTTTTTTCTTTCTTTTGCTTTTTGATACATGCATTACCATTTAGCAAATGCCTTCCGTTAATTAATTTATATTGTTCCTTTGATCTTACTTGTGATTGCTTTGTCTATTCCTTTTCACAAGAAATTTTATTTCCATGGAATAATTTTTTTATCAGCTGCAAGTATAAATTGTAATATGCAGCATGCTTTAAAAATCACATATTGGCTATAAAAAAACAATATAAGTGATTATTATATTGTAATAGTATTACAATATAAAAATGTAATATTATTATATAATAATTATACAATATAATTATATATTAATTACAATTAATTCTGAAATTGACATGTTGACTAATGTATTTTTCCTCAAAACATTGACTTTTAGGTGGTCGTGAATGCACTGCTTGGAGCAATTCCGTCCATCATGAACGTGCTGCTTGTATGCCTGATATTCTGGCTCATTTTCAGTATAATGGGTGTGAATCTGTTTGCTGGAAGGTATTATCACTGTATCAACACCACTGACGGAACTAAGTTCCCTATCGAAATTGTTGACAATATTACAGATTGCCTTCAGCTTAATACATCTGCACGATGGAAGAACGTAAAAGTAAACTTTGACAATGTTGGAGTAGGCTACCTTGCTTTATTACAAGTGGTAAGTTAACTTTAACCTCATTGAATAGTTCAGAGGAATAAACATACTATAAGTGCAGCACTGTGCAAAAGTCTTAGGCACATGTATGTGAGATCCTTTGGAGTGTGCAGGCCTCTCCTTCACATGTTCTACCAGTCTGTTGTCACCAGTACAGTCTTCTATCTGGTGGTGTGCTGGGGCGATGGCATCAACATGGGTGATGCCAACAGGCTCAATAAACTGATTAGAAAGGCTGGCTCTGTTATAGGAGTCAAACCGGACCACTGGGGGCTGTGGCAGAACAAAGGACCCTACAGAAAATCCTGGCAATTCTGGACAGTGTTCCTTCCCCTCTGCATGCCACCTTGGCTGAACAGAGGAGCACTTTTAGTAATGGACTAAGACAACTGCACTGCTCCAAAGAGCACTATATGAGGTTACTCTTCCCGTCGGCCATTAGGCTCTGTAATGAGTCAACCTATAGCCAGGGAAGTGATGACCCTCTCCTGCTAGACTGTCTGTGGAAATTTATTTTTTATTCTTTCTACTTCTCTTTTAATATTTATATCTGTGCACTTGTAATGCTGACACTGCAATTTCCTTTGAGATCAATGAAGTATCTATCTGTCTATCTCTATATAGCTAGGGTGCCTAAGAATTTTGCACAGTACTGTATTTGTCAATGTGGAGTGGAGAGAGAGTTCCTACATCTGGCAGGAGCAAAGGATGTTGGGAATGGCGAGGGTGGAGCAGCACAGGAGGGGTGTGGGACAGGTGGCAGGGAAGGAGTGCCAGGGAGTGGGGGGGGCCGTGGGTACAGATACACCCATCCCTGAGACATCACCCAAGGTGATTTGATTCCAAAAAATTGGCTTATTAAACATCACAGAATGTTTCTCTGGTGCTTTGCACTCCCTCCCCTCCCCTTTTCCCAACTATGATTCCCCTCTCCCTGCCCCCTTCCCACTCTCAGTCCACAATAGAGACCCAGATCAGAATCAGGTTTATCATCACTCACACGTCATGAAATTTGTTTTTTTTTTGTAACAGCAGCACAGCGCAATGCATAAAATTACAACAGTACTGTACAAAATTCTTAGGCTTGTGTGTGTGTGTATATATATATATATATGTATATATATATCCAAGACCTTTGCACAGTACTGTATAATTTCATAAAGAATATCCAAAACCTGTGATGGGTTAGAAATGGCAGGCCATAGTTAGTTATCTTATGGGCCATAGATAAACTTCAGATGAATTTTGCTTCTCAGCAAGATCTGATTCAGATTATGTTTCTAGCTTACCTTTTTTATGCTGTCAGAATAACAAATGTGTGAAATTACTGGGCCTTACATTCTGTATTGAAGATCAGAGGAATGTGCACAACTTCCACATTTGCGATTAGCTCTGTCTACTTCTTGCTGATGACTGTAACTGGATGAATTTATATCGACTGGTACGCTGCAGCCTCTGGATTTTCCGGCCCATTGCTTCCCCTCTGAGAGTGAAAAACCATATTGAGCCACCATTGGAACAAATTCTTTTGTAGCTTACAAGTAGCATCACAGATCGTTGGGATCGTAAAGGGAGCTTTTGGCACATTGGGCTTCATAAATCAGAGCATTGAGTACAGGTGTCGGGATGATAGAGTATAAAGCAAGGCTGTAATGCTGAGGCTGTATAAGGCACTGGAGGGGCCTCACTTGGAGTATTGTGAGCAGTTTTGGGCCTGTTATTTAAGAAAGGATGTGCTGACATTGGAGAAGGTTCAGAGGAGATATGTTGAGAATAATTCCAAGAATGAAAAGGTTATTATGTGAGTAGCAATTGATGGCTCTGGGCCTGTACTCACTGGGATTTAGAAGAATGGGGAGGAGAGATCTCATTGAAATGTCGAATGGCCTAGATAGACTGGATGTGAAGAGGATGTTTCCTTTGGCGGGGTAGTCTAGATCCAGAGGGCACAGCCTCAAAATAGAGGGATGTCCACTTAGAATGGAGATGAGAAGGATTTTTTTAGCCAGACAGTGGTGAATCTGAGGATTTCTTTGCCACAGACAGCTGTGGAGGCCAGGTCACTGGGTGCATTTAAAGTGGAGTTTGATAAGTTCTTGACCAGTCAGATCATGAAAGAATATGGGGAGAAGGCAAGAGATTGGGGCTGAGAGGGAAAATGGATCTGTCATGTTGAAATGGTGGAGCAGACTCGATGCCCGTATGGCCTAATTCTGTTCCTATCTCTCATGGTGATGTTGAAGTTGTGTAAGTTGTTGGTGAGACCAAATTGGGAGTATTGTGTAACAGTTCTGTTCACCTACCTACAGAAAGGATATCAATAGAGTGCCGGGAAAATTGACAAGTATGTTGCCAGGACCTGAGAGCCTGAACGATAATAGTCACAGTCATACTTTATTGATCCCGGGGGAAATTGGTTTTCGTTACAGTTGCACCATAAATAATTAAATAGTAATAAAACCATAAATAGTTAAATAGTAATAGGAAATAAGTCCAGGACCAGCCTATTGGCTGAGGATGTCTGACCCTCCAAGGAAGGAGTTGTAAAGTCTGATGGCCACGGGCAGGAATGACCTCCCATGACACTCTGTGTTGCATCTCAGTGGAATGAGTCTCTGGCTGAATGTACTCCTTTGCCCAACCAGTCCATTATGTAGTGGATGGGAGACATTGTCCAAGATGGCATGCAACTTGGACAGCATCCTCTTTTCAGACACCACTGTCAGAAAGTCCAGTTCCATCCCCACAACATCACTGGCCTTACGAATGAGTTTGTTGATTCTGTTGATGTCTGCCACCCTCAGCCTGCTGCCCCAGCACACAACAGCAAACATGATCGCACTGGCCACCACAGACTCGTAGAACATCCTCAGCATCATCCGGCAGATGTTAAAGGACCTCAGTCTCCTCAGGAAATAGAGGCAGCTCTGACCCTTCTTGTAGACAGCCTCAGTGTTCTTAGACCAGTCCAGTTTATTGTCAATTCGTATCCCCAGGTATTTGTAATCCTCCACCATGTCCACACTGACCCCCTGGATGGAAGCAGGGGTCACCAGTACCTTAGCTCTCCTCAGGTGTAAAGAGAGGTTGAATAGGTTAGAACCTTATTACCTGGAGTGCAGGAGAAGGAGGACAGACCTTATGATGGTCAACAAAATTGTGAGGATGAATGTATGCCAGCTTTTCCCCCCTCAGATTGGATGAGACTCGTATAGGAGGTTATAGGTTTTGGGTGAAAGGTGAAATATTGAAGGGGAAGTTGAGGGAGAATTACTTCATTCAGCAGGTGGTATGAGTGCGGAATGGGCTGCCAGCAGAAGTGGTGGATGTGAGTTCAATTGTAACATTTAAGACAAGTGTGGATAATTACATGGATGAGAGGGGTATGGAGGGCTATGGTTTATATTCAGGTGAATGGAACCGGGCAGAATAGCTGGCTGATACAGACTAGATGGGCTGAAGGGCCTGCTTCTGTGTGTAGTGCTCTATGTCTTTGTGATTCCAATTAGTTCATATATATATTGTTGCATATAATTCTATGTTGACATACAGTAATGTGCTGGGCACATATACATCTGTGGAATTCTTTGCCACAGGCAGCTGTGGAGGCCAAGTATTTATGTATATTTAAGGCAGGGATTGATGGATTCTGGATTAGTCAGAGCATGAAGGGATACAGGGAGAAGGCAGGAGATTAGACCTGAAAGGAAAATTGGATCAGCATAATGAAATGGCAGAGCAGACTCGATGTGCCAAATGGCCTAATTCATAGTCATAGACATTTACAGTATTGTGCAAAAGACTGCTTTGGAAAGATCTTGTAAAAAATAGTATGTTTGTAATTAAAGGTCATTATTGGCTTTTTGGAAGGTTGTAAGTATCTTTTCTGTTAAGCACTTCTGCAATTTTCAGTGATCAGGATAGAAAGTAAGCCCAACAAATCCAAGACACTCCGGATGTCAAGTGAAATCAAGGGTGGATGAAGAAAATTGCAGCATGTGTCAGCTGTAGAGAAATGATACAGGAGACATTTCTCAGAGAGATAGAAGGCAGAGGGAGTATCTGTGGAAACATGACGCAGATAAAAAGGACATAAGTATCAGTGGCTTCAACAATGTAAGGAGAATCCCAAATCATCTTATGAGTATATTAAAGGCAAAGGTAAAAGCATGGAAAGAGGAGTGAACATTAAGGACTTAAAATCTAGTCTGGGTGTTAAGCAAGAGGACATGGGTGGGGCATTAAATAGAAAAAGCATGATGTCATTGGAGAACTCAGAAGGGAGTCCGGTGAAATTTTAGATCAGGTTATAATTAAAAAGGAGGTGGTTTAAAAGTGGACACGTCTCCAGTGCATGATCAAATGTATTCCTCTCTGCAATCGCATGTAAGGGAGGAGATGGAGTTAGGGTTGACACAGATTTTCAAATCTTCACTCCCCACAGGTGAGCTGCCAGATGATTGGAGGATTGCAAATGTGCCATCTATAGTCAGGAAGGGCAGTAGGGTTAAACCATTCAGTCTAACTTGAGTGGTAAGGGGGTTAATATCACCACCCTGGACAAGAAGGCACGGCAGTGTCTCCACTTCCTAAGGAGATTGAGGAAAACGAGGCTCCCCCACCCCATATTAACTGCATTTTAAAGGAGCACCGTTGACCGTGTCTTGACAAGTTACATCTCTATCTGGTATGAGAGCAGCCAAGCATTGGAATGGAAGTTCCTTCAAAGGACTGTGAGAATGGGTGAGAGGATCACAAGACCATAAAAACATAGGAGAAGAATTTGGCCATTCAACTCAATTCCACCATTCCATCACAGCTGATCCCGGATCCCACTTGACCCCACACACCTGCCTTTTTGCCATATCCTTTGATGCCCTGACTAATCAGGTAAAACTATCAATTTTTGCTGTAAATATTCCCACAGTCTTGGTCTCCACTGCAGTCTGTGGCAGAGCAGTCCACAGATTCACTACTCTCTGGCTAAAAAAATCCTCCTTAACTCTGTTCTGAAGGGTTGCCCCTCAATTTTAAGGCTGCGCCCTCTAGTTCTGGATACCCCCATCACAGGAAACATCCTCTCCACATCCACCTTATCCAGTCCTTTTAACATTTGGTAGGTTTTCAATGATATCCGCTCTCATTCTTCTAAATTCCAATAAGCACAGGCCCAAAGCTGCCAAACACTCCTCATATGTTAACCTTTTCATTCCCAAAATCATCCTCCTGTACCTCCTCTGGACTCATTCCAATGCCAACACAATCTTTCTGCGATATGGAGCCCAAAATTGTTGACAATACTCCAAGTGCAGCCTGACTAGTGTCTTGTAAAGGCTTATCATTATCTCCTTGTTTTTATATTCTATTCCCCTTGAAATAAATGCCAGCATTGCATTTGCCTTCTTTACCACAGACTCAACCTGTAAATTAACCTTCTGGGAGTCTTGCGTGAGGACTCCTAAGTTCCTCCACATCTCTGAAGTTTGAACTTTCTTCCCATTTAGATAATAGTCTGCATTATTGTTCCTTTTACCAAAATGCATTATCATACATTTCCCAACACTGTATTCACTCTGCCACTTTTTTGCCCATTCTTTCTGTTTGTCTAAGTCCTTCTGCAATCGCATTGCTTTCAAGTACTACCTACCCCTCCAGCTATCTTCCTATCATTTGCAAACTTTGCCACAAATCTAAATCACTGACAAACAATGTGAAAAGTAACAGTTGCAAGACTGACCCGTGAGGAACACCAGTAGTCACTGGCAGTCAACCAGAAAAGGCCACTTTTATTCCCACTCGCTGCCTCCTGCCTGTCAGCCATTCCTCTATCCATGCCAGTACCTTTCCTGTAATACCATGGGATTTTATCTTGTTAAGCAGCCTCATGTATGGCACCTTATCAAATGCCTTCTGAAAATCCAAATAAATAACATCCACTGCTTCTCCTTTGTCCACCCTTCTTGGTACTTCCTCGAAGAACTCTAACAAATTAGTCAGGGAAGATTTCCCTTTACAGAAACCAGGCTGACTTTGACTTATTTTATCATTAGTCTCCAAGTATCCCGAAACCTTAACCTTAATAGTTGACTCCCAAGACTTTCCCAACCACTGAGGTTAGGCTAACTTGCCTATAATTTCCTTTGCCTTCCACCCTCCTGGAAGTGTGGAGTGACATTTGCTATTTTCCAGTCCTCCAGAACCATGCCAGAAACATGTTACTCTTGAAAGATCATAACCAAAATATCTGCTATCTCTTCAGCAACCTCTTTCAGAACTCTGGGATGTAGTCCATCTGGTCCAGGTGATGTACCCACCTTAAGACCTCTCAGTTTGCCTGGCATATTTTCCTTTGCAATAGCATGGCACTCACTCCTGCTCCCTGACTCTCACAGACCTCTGGCACACTGCTGGTGTTTTCCACAGTGAAGACAGATGCTAAGTACCAATTAAGTTCATCCGCCATTTCTTTGGCCACCATTACTACCTCCCCAGCATCATTTTCCAGGGTCCAATATCAACTCTCACCTCCCTTTTACTCTTTATATAACTGAAAAAACTTTAAGTATCCTGCTTTGTATTATTGGCTAGTTTTCCCTCATTTTTTCATTTTTTCCCTTCTTATGGCTTTTTAGTTGCCTTTTGTTAGATTTTAAAAGCTTCCCAATCATCCAATTTCACAATCACTTTTGCTATCTCATATGCCCTTTCTTTGGCTTTTATGCAGTCCTTAAATTCCCTTGTCAGTCATGGGTGCCTACCCCTGCCACTTGAGAACAACTTCTTCTGTGGGATATGTCTATCCTGTGCTTTGGAATTTATACCCAGAAACGTCAGCCACTTCTGCTCTGCCATCATTCCCACCGGTATCAATCTCCAATCCTCTCTCATGCCTTTGTAATTCCCTTTATTCCATTGTGATACTGATACATCTGACTTATGCTTAACTCTCTCAAATTGCAGTATGAATTCAATCATATTATGATCACTGCCTCCGAAGGGTTCCTTTAAATTCCCTAATCAAATCTGGATTATTACAAAGCACCCAATCTAAGATGCCTTTCCCCTAGTAGGCTCAAGCACAAGCTGTCTAAAAAGCCATCTCGTAGGCAATCAACAAACTTCCTCTCTTGTGATCCAACACCAACTGATTTTCCCAATCCCCCTGCATATTGAAGTCCCCCATTACAATTGTGACATTACTGTTATTATATGCCCTTTCAAACTCCCTTTGCAATCTCAACCCCACATCTTGGCTACTATTCAGAGGCCTAAATATGATTCCCATAATGGTTTTCTACCCTCGCAGTTTCTTAACTCTATCCACAAAGATTCAACCTTCTCTGACCCTACGTCACCTTTTTCTAAGGATGTAATTCCATCTCTTACCAACAGAGCCACACCATCGCCTATGCCTTCCTGCCTGTGCTTTTGATACAAAGTATATCCTTTGACATTAAGGTCCCAACTATGATCTTCTTTCAGCCTTGACTCAGTGATGCTGATAACATCATACCAACCAATCTGTAATTACGCCACGAGTTCATCCACCTTATTCTGAATACTACATGCATTTAAATACAGCACCTTCTGTCAGTCCTGCATTTTTCATCCTTTTGAATTTTGCCTCTGAGGTGCAATTTAACTCTTTGCACTGCTTGCATTTGTACCCAGACACTGGCTTGCCCTTCCTTACATTCATGTTATATATTACATCATTTCCTTGTTAGCCTGCTTCTTCATCCTCAGCTCTATCATTCTGGTTCCCATCCATCTGCTGTATTAGTTTAAACCACTACCAACAGCTCTAGCAAACCTGCCTGCAAGTATATTGGGCCCCCTTGGATTCAAGTGCAGCCCATCCCTTTTGTAAAGGTCATACCTGCCCAAGAAGAGGTCCCAGTGATCCAGAAATCAGAATCCCTGCCCCTGCTCCATAGGGGTCTTCCTATCATCCAACAAGGACATTCATCAGGAGCACTCTGTACACAGACTCTTTAGTATTATCAAGGATCTTTCCCATCCGGCTAGCATCCTCCTTGACTTTCTACCATCAGGCAGGAGACTCCGATGCATTGAACCAAGAGCAGTCAGGATAAGAACGTTTCTTCCCTCAGGCCATTGGGCTTTTGAACTCGCTGCCGCAGCACTTTCATATTGTCACTGGTTAATCTGTTCTGTACCTTACAATATTTAATATATGCACATTAGTTTGTTTATTTATGTGTGATTCATCTGTAGATTTTATTCTTACTTTCATAAGTTATGTTATGTGTACTACAGTGCATTACATGCTGGTTCAGAGAAATATCTTGTTTGACAGTATACATGGTGTATAATTAAATGATAATAAACTTGATTTGAGTTGAATTTTAGAGACAGGATTAATCTGCATTTGAAAAGGCAGGGATTAATCGAAGATGGTCAGTGTGGTTTTGTTAGGGGTATATCCTGTCTAATAAATTTGATTGAAATTTTTTCTATAGATATAGTAGCACAGATAGAAATGAAAGCTCTTACAGAAGGAGATTAGAAAAGAGTTTTATGATAGGGTTGGAGGCTGATTTTGTTAAATAACAAAAGGGATACCAGTGAAATGGAGAAAAAGTTGGTAATTGGATAAGGGAGAAGCTAGAGGAGGCTTAAATGGAAATGATAAGATTACTATTGAACTCAATGGTCAATCTCAAAGGTTACAATATCAAATAAAAAAGTGATATTCAAATTTACACTGAAATTCACTGGAACTGCTGACAACGGAGGTCGGAGTGGGAGTTGGAGAGAGAACTGAACGAGCCACCAGAAGTTCAGCAACAAACACAGCTGTTGTGCAAAGCTTTCACCGAATAACTCCACTGTGGAGGAGATTCATTCAGCACTGTGAGGAGGATATATTAAATTAAAAGAAGCAGAAACAGATAGCTGTCTCAACTGGAAAGAGAGCAATAATCCTTGCTCAGTGAGGAAGAACAAAAGGCTAGTGTGGAATCTCCTGCATTTCCACGGAAGTTAGGCAATGGCAAGGTGGGTGTTGGTGGCAGAATGCTGGAGAGCTGAAAGCAGAAGGGAGGGAAACATAGTCTGGTGGTGGCATGCTGGATGTGTTAGAAATCCAGAGAATGCTTAGTTACATGTAAGACCATAAGACATGGGAGCAGAATTCGGCCATTTACTCCACCAAGTCTACTATGCTATTCCGTCATGGCTGATTTATTATCCCTCTCAACCCCATTCTCCTACCTTCTCCCCGTAAATTTAAAGCCCTTACTAATCCAGAACCAATCAACCTCCACATTAAATGACTTCCCAAAACTGCTCACAATACTCCGTGTGGTCAGATCAATGCCTTATAAATCCTTGCATTTATGTTCCAGTCCTTTCAAAATAAATGATTACATTAATTTGCCTTCCTTACCATTGCTCAACCTGTAAGTTAGCCTTCAGGAAATCCTGCATGAGAACTCCCAAATTCCCTATGCACATTTGATCCCTGTGTAGAAAATAGTCCATACCTTTATTCCTTATACCAAAGTGGTTGACCATACACCTCCCAACACTGTTGTCCATCTGCCACATCTTTGCCCATTCTCCTGATGTGTTTAAGTCCTACTCTATACTCCCTGCTTCCTCAACACTGTCAGTCCCTCCACCTCTCATTGTATCATCCACAAACAGGGCCACAAAGCCATCAATTCCATCATCATCATTGACATATAATGTGAAAAGAAATGGTCCCAATACCGACCTAGAAAACATTTCCCTGTCCTGGGTCAGTTAGGATCACTATTTTAAGAATGTGAAATGTCAGAATAATAGTAGAGAGAATGATTTGTTTCAGCTTTTATTTCTTTCATCACTTTCCCAGTGGGTTAGAAGTTTACATACACTTTGTTAGTATTTGGTAGCATTGCCTTTAAATTGTTTAACTTGGGTCAAACGTTTTGGATAGCCTTCCACAAGCTTCTCACCGTAAGTTGCTGGAATTTTGTTCCATTCCTCCAGACAGGACTCGTGTAACTGAGTCAGGTTTGTAGGCCTCCTTGCTCATACACGCTTTTTCAGTTCTGCCCACAAATTTTCTATCAGATTGAGGTCAGAAAATGATGTCAAGTCTGGTTCATCCTTGGGAGCAATTTTCAAACGCCAGAAGGTACCACGTTCATCTGTACAAACAATAGTACGCAAGTATAAACACCATGGGACCACGCAGCCGTCATACCGCTCAGGAAGGAGACGCAGTCTGTCTCCTAGAGATGAACGTACTTTGGCATGAAAAGTACAAATCAATCTCAGAACAACAGCAAAGGACCTTGTGAAGATGCTGGAGGAAACAGGTAGACAAGTATCCATATCCACAGTAAAACGAGTCCTATATCAACATAACCTGAAAGGCTGCCCAGCAAGGAAGAAGCCACTGCTCCAAAACCGCCATAAAAAAGCCAGACTACAGTTTGCAAGTGCACATGGGGACAAAGATCTTACTTTTTGGAGAATTATCCTCTGGTCTGATGAAACAAAAATTGAACTGTTTGGCCATAATGACTGTCATTACATTTGGAGGAAAAAGGGTGAGACTTGCAGGCTGAAGAACACCATCCCAACCGTGAAGCATGGGGGTGGCAGCATCATGTTGTGGGGGTGCTTTGCTGCAGGAGGGACTGGTGCACTTCACAAAATAGATGGCATCATGAGGAAGGAAAACTGTGTGGATATATTGAAGCAACATCTCAAGACATCAGCCAGGAAGTTAAAGCTCAGTCGCAAATGGGTCTTCCAAATGGACAATGACCCCAAGCATATCTCCAAAGTGCTGGCAAAATTGCTTAAGGACAACAAACTCAAGGTATTGGAGTGGCCATCACAAAGCCCTGACCTCAATCTGATAGAAAATTTGTGGGCAGAACTGTGCGAGCAAGGAGGCCTACACACCTGACTCAGTTACACCAGTTCTGTCTGGAGGAATGGAACAAAATTCCAGCAACTTGTTGTGAGAAGCTTTTGGAAGACTTCCCACTGGGAAAGTGATGAAAGAAATAAAAGCTGAAATAAATCATTCTCTCTACTATTATTCTGACATGTCACATTTTTAAAATAAAGTAATGATCCTAACTGACCTAAGACGGGGAATGTTTTCTAGGATTAAACGTCAGGAATGGTGAAAAACTGAGTTTAAATGTATTTAGCTAAGGTGTATGTAAACTTCTGACTTCAACTGTATCTTGTTAAGCGGCCTCATGTGTGGCAGCTTGTCAAAGCCTGTTCAAAATGCCAAGGAAACAACATCTACTGACTCCTTTCTCCACCTGTTATTTCCTCAAAGAATTCCAACGTATTTGCCAGACAAGATTTCACCTTAAGGAAACCATTGCTGATTTATGCCTGTTTTATCACTTGAATCCAAATACCCTGAAATCTCATCCTTAATAGTGGACTCTAACATTGTGCCAACTACTGAAGTCAGGAGAACTAGCCTATAATTTCCTGTTTTTACCTCTCTCTTCTTAAAGTTTAGAGTGACCTTTGCAATATTCCAGTCCTCCAGAGACCCATGCAGAATCAAGTGATTTTTGAAGGATCATTATTAATGTCTCCACAATCTTTATAGCTACCTACCTCTTTCAGATACCTGGGGTGTGGTCCACCTGATCTATCCACCTTCAGATATTTCAGCTTCCTAACCACCTTCTCCTTTGTAATGACAATTACGCTCATTTCTGCCCCCTGGCACACTTAAATTTCTGGCATACTGCTGGTGTCTCCTACAGTGAAGACTGATGCAAACTGCCTATTGAGTTTGTCAGCCATTTTTTTGTCCCCTCTCCAATGTCATTTTCCAGTGATGTCACCATATACAACACTGAGATCCATTTTCCTGCGGGAATACACAGTAAACCCAAGAAACAGAATCAATGAAAGACTGCACCAAACAGGACAGTCAAACCACTGTGCAAAAGACAACAAATTGCAAATACAAAAGAGAAAGAAAGAACTAATAGTAATAAATGAATAAGCAAAAAATATCAAGAATTTGAGATGAAGAGTCCATAGGTTGTTGGGAACAGTTCAGTGATGGGGCGAGTGAAGTTGAGTGAAGTTATCCCCTGTAATTCAAGAGCCTGTTGCATGAGGGGTAATAACTGTTCCTGAAACTGGTGCTGTGGGGCCTGAATCTCCTGCACTACCTTCCCGATGGAAGAAGTGAGGAGAGATCATGGCCTGAGTGATGGTGGTCTTTGAGGGTTTAAACTAATTTGGCAGGGGTTTGGGAACCGGAGTAATAGGGCTGAGGAAGGGGAAAACAGAAATAAATCAAAGATAGCATACAACAGAGACGATAGAAAGGATAGGCAGGAGATGAGGCATAATCACATCGAGTTACAGGGCAGTAGAGATGTGGTGCAGTTAAAACAGAGAGCAACAAATACTGGACTGAAAGTGTTATATTTGAATGCACGCAGCATAAGAAATAAAATGGATGATCTTGAAATTCAGCTACAGATTGGCAAGTATGGCATTGTGGCCATCTCTGAAACTTGGCTAAAGGATGGCTGACATTGGGAGTTGAATGTCCAAGGATATACCGTGTATTGGAAAGATAGGTTAGTAGACAGAGGGGGTGGTGTGGCCCTGTGTATAAGGAATAATATTAAGTCATTACAAAGGGATGACATAGGATCAGAAGGTGTAGTCTCTATGGGTTGAGTTAAGAAATGGCAAGGGTAAAAGGACCCTAATAGCCCCAAAAGGTAACCAGGATTTGGATTACAAATTACAGCAGGAGATAGAAAAGGCGTGTCAGAAAGGCAATATCATGATAATGGTTGGGGATTTTAACATGAAAGTGGATTGGGAAATTCAGGCCAGTACTGGACCTCAAGACAGAGAATTTATAGAATGTCTAAGGGATGGCTTTTTGGAACAGTTTGTTGTTGAGCCCACAAGGGGTTGGCTGTGCTGGATTGGGTGTTGTGCAATGATCCAGAGGTGATAAGAGAGGTTAAGGTTAAGGAACCCTTAGGGAACAGTGATCACAATATGATCAAGTTTACTTTGAAATTTGAGAAGGAGAAACTAAATTCCAATGTGTCAGTATTTCAGTGGAATAAAGAAAATTACATTGGCATGAGAGGAGAACTGGCCAAGGTTGACTGGAAAGGGACACTAGCAGGAAGAACAGAAGGCAGCAATGGCTGGAGTTCCTGCGAAAAACGAGGGGAATGCAAGACAGATATATATCAAATAAGAAGACATTTTTGAATGGAAGAAGGGCACTACCGTGGCTGACAAGTGAAGTCAGAGCCAAAGTAAAAGCAAAAGAGAGGGCATACAAGGAAGCCAAAGCTAGTGGGAAGATAGAAGATTGGGAAGCTTTTAAAAACTTGCAGAAGGAAACTAAGCAGGTCGTTAGGAAGGAAAAGAGGAATAATGAAAGAAAGCTGGTGACTAATATCAAAGAAGATACTAAAAACCTTTTTAAATATATAAAGGATAAAAGAAAGTCGAGGGTAGATATAGGACCAATAGAAAATGACACTGGAGATATTGTAATGAGAGACGCAGAGATGGCAGAGGAACTGAATGTGTATTTTGCATCAGTCTTCACAGTGGAAGACATTTGCAGTACACCGGACATTCAAGAGTGTCAGGGAAGTGAAGTATGTGCAGGGAAAATTACGACTGAGAAGTTGCTCAGGAAGCTTAATGGTCTGAGGGTGGATAAGTCTTTTGGACCTGATGAAATGCACCCTCAGGTTGTGAAGGAAGTAGCTGAAGAGATTACGGAGGCATTAACAATGATCTTTCATGAATCGATAGATTCTGGCATTGTACCAGATGACTGGAAAATTGCAAATGTTACTGCACTATTTAAGAAGGGTGGGAGGCAGCAGAAAGGGAACTATAGACCTGTTAGCCTGACGTCAGTGGTTGGAAAGTTGTTAGAATCGATAGTTAGGGATGAGATTATGGAGTACCTGGAGGCATGTGACAAGATAGGCCATAGCCAGCATGGTTTCCTGAAAGGAAAATCCTGCCTGACGAACCTACTGTAATTTTTTGAGGAAATTACAAGCAGGGTTTGCAAAGGAGATGTGGTAGATGTGGTGTACTTGGATTTCCAGAAGGCCTTTGACAAGGTGCCACACATGAGGCTGCTTAGCAAGATAAGACCCATGGAATTACAGGGGAGTTACTAGCATGGGTGGAGCATTGGCTGCTCAGCAGAAAACAGAGAGTGGGAATGAAGGGATCCTATTCTGGCTGGCTGTCGGTTACCAGTGGAGTTCCACAGGGGTCCGTGTTGGAACCGCTGCTTTTTACGATGTTTGTCAATAACTTGGACTATGGAATTAATGGATTTGTGGCTAACTTTGGCGATGATACAAAGATAGCTGGAGGAGCATGTAGTGTTGAGAAAACAGAGAGCCTGCAGAGAGTTAGATAGTTTAGGAGAATGGGCAAAGAACTGGCAAATGAAATACAATGTTGGAAAGTGTATGGTCATGCACTTTGGTGGAAGAAATAAACAGGCAGACTATTATTGAGCTGGGGAGAGAATTCAAAATGCAAGATTCAACGGGACTTGGGAGTCCTTGTGCAAGATACTCTAAAGGTTAACCTCCAGGGTGAGTCGGTTGTGAAGAAGGTGAATGCAAAGTTGGCATTCATTTCTAGAGGTATAGAATATAAGAGCAGGGATATAATGTTGAGGCTCTATAAGGCACTCGTGAGACCATACTTGGAATATTATGTGCAGTTTTGGGCTCTTTATTTTAGAAAGGGGATGCTGACATTGGAGAGAGTTCAGAGAAGATTCACAAGATTGATTCCAGGAATGAAAGGTTTACTGTATTAGGAACGTCTGGCAGCTCTTGGGCTGTAATCCCTGGAGTTCAGGAGAATGGGGGGGGGGATCTCATAAAAACATTCCGAATGTTAAAAGGCCTGAACTGATTAGATTTGGCAAAGTTATTTCCCATGGTAGGAGAATCTAGGACAAGAGGGCATGACTTGAGGATTAAAGGATGTCCGTTTAGAACAGAGATGTGGAGAAATTACTTTAGTCAGAGGGTGGTAAATCTGTGGAATTTGTTGCCGCAAGCGGCTGTGGAGGCCAAGTTATTGGGTGTATTTAAAGCAGAGATAGATAGGGTCTTGATTAGCCGGGGCATCAAAGGGTATGGGGTGAAAGTAGGGGAGTTGGGTTGACTGGAATAGTTGGATCAGCCCATGATTGAATGGTGGAGCAGACTTGATAGTCCGAATGGCCTACTTCTGCTCCTATATCTTATGGTCTTATGCTCTTATGGTTTTATGATGAATGCTACTTTCCTGTGACAGCACTCCATGTAGATGTGCTCCATTGTTGGGAGGACTTTACCTGTGATGGACTGAGCTGTATCCATTACTTTTTGTAGGATCTTCTATTCAATGACTGGTGATTCTATACCAGACTGGATTATAACCACCAGTCAGAATACTCTCCACCACACATCAATAAAAGTTTCTCAAAGTTTTTGATGTCATACCAAATCTTTTCAATCTCCCACCAAACTGCTGATTCATCAGCACCTTTTATGCAGCCTACAACGGTACTGTCATCAGCAAATGTAAATATGGCTTAGCCTCACAGTCATAAGCAGAAAGCAAGTGCAGCAGGGGGCTACACACATAGACGTGATGCACCTGTGCTGTTGGAGATTGTGGAGGAGATATTGTTGCCAATCCCAACTAACTGGGGTCTGTAATTGAGGAAGTCGTGGAACCAATTGCACAAGGAGTTATTGAGGCCAAGGTTTTGAAGCTTATTGATTAGTTTTGAGGAGATAATGGTATTAAGTGCTGAGCTGTAGTCGATAAAGAGCATCCTGATGTATGCATCTTTGCTGTCCAGATGTTCCAGGGATGAGTGAAGAGCCAATGAAGTGGTAACTGCTGTGGACCTGTTGTACCTGTAGGCAGATTGGAACAAATCCAAGTCATGTCTCAAGCAGGAGTTGATATGTTTCACCACCAACCTCTTAAAGCACTTCATCACTGTGGATGTAAGTGCTATTGAACGTTAGTCATTGATTCAGGTTACCACATTCTTGTTAGGCACCAGTATAACTGAAGCTTGCTTGAAGCAGCTGTATACCTCAGACTGCCAAAGCAAGAGGTTAAAGATATTGGTGAACAGTCCAGCCAGTTGATCAGCACAGGTCTTTAGTAATTAGCTAGGTACCACATCTGGGCTGGATGTTTTTCATGGGTTCATCCTCATGAAGGATGCTCTCACATCAGCCTCAGAGACTGAAATTTCAGGGTCATCAGGTCTGTGGGAGTTCGTGAAGGTCCCTTCATGTTTTGTCAGTCAAAGTGAGCTTAGAAAGCATTGAGCTCATCTATAAGTGAGGCCCATTGTCACCTATGTTGCTTGACTTCACTGTGTAAGATTCAATAGCTGTCAAGCACCATTCAGTTTAGTCCAGAATTGCCACTTCACCATAAGGTTGCTTTCTGGAGATCTTACCTGGACCTCTTGTATCTTACTTGGTCACCAGACCTGAATGCCACTGATCTGGCCCTCAGCAGATTGCAGATCTCATGGTTCATCCAGAGCTTCTGGTTTTGAATGATTTAGTGGAAACACACTCATCTACAACTGTCTTGATCAAGTCTGTGACGACCATGGTGAATTAATTCGGATCCTCTGATGAGAGCTTGAACACGGCTCAGTCTGTGGACTCATAGCAATCCCACAGCTGCTCCTCTGCTTCCCATGATCACTTTTTTGTTGTCCTTATCTCTGGAGCCTTGCCCTTTAGCTTCTGCCTATATGCTGGTAGGAGAACAAAGACAAGTGATCAGATTTCCTGAAATACAGTCTAGATGGTAGGCATTCCTTATCATACCATAGCAGTGGATGAGGGTATAGGGACTCCTAGTGTTGCAGGTTTCTAGTGTTGATGATCATTGGTTCGAGATTTTTTCAAACAAGCTTAATTAAATCCCTGACTATAATTTGAAATGTGTCAGGCTGGGCTTTTTCTTGTTTGGTGATGGCAGCATTCAATATCTCAAATGCCTGATTAACATCGTCTTTTGGCGGTATGTAAACTGCAGTCAGGATCATGGAATAGAGCTCCCTTGGTAAGAAAAATGGTCAGCACTTAATTGTTAGATGTTCCAGGTCAGGGGAACAAGAGTACAACAAAACCGCCACATCCAAGCACCACAAAGAGTTTATCATGAAACAGAGACCTTCACCTGTTGCCTTCTCCAGATCAGCAGTTCAGTCCATCCTCTGTATCAAGATGCCATTGGGTCTTACCAATGCATCCATGAACCAAGCCTCAGTGAAACACAGAACACAGCAATTCTTCATTTCTCTCCAATACAGATATCTTTCCTTTAGGTCCTCAATTTTGTTCTGCGACTGTACACTTTCTAACAAGATGCTGGGTAGATGGAATTTAATTCCTCTGTATCTCAGCCTGGCTTGGAATTCATTCCTCCTCCCTCTCTTCTGGCTTGGCAACGTACCTTTGGCTGCTTAAAGGTGCTATACCTGGTTGCTTGAGAGTTAATCCACCAAGTTTCTCAGAAGATCATGAAATCACTAGTTTATTAAGGTGGTTCAAAAGGACGCTGCTTAAGGAGAAGTTACAGGCTGCAGATTACATTGTGTGTAGTTCAAAAGAAGTATCTTTAGAAGCAGCCCACAAGACACCACCGTGATACACAGGCACCATCTTGTTTCACATGATCATGATCATGTTATGATCACTGCCTCCTGAGGATTCCTTTACCTTAAACTCCCTATGAAGGCTGATGGGCTGGTATTTGAGGGCAAGGACAATACATTGTGAGACTGGGAAGGGTGGAAGTGTTGAGGCAGATATGTAGGAAATGAAACAGTTGTGGTCAAGAGCTCTTCCAACTATACTGCAACAAAATCCTTTATTGGGGAAAAAAGGAAGTTTGAAACCTATCTGATACACTTTCCTTTCCCTTTTTTCAGCTGGATAGCTACTTGGGCCTAGCGTATCACCATGCAGAACTTTTGTCTCAATGTTAGGTTACATTCGAATGACATTCCACGTCAGTATTCGAACTGTGAACTTCAGCCCCAGGCACTTGATCTTTGGTCACCCGGTGTGGAAAGTGGGTGGGTCAACTGGGAGATATTGTTGTCAGTTTGTGCCTGGGCTTGACCAACATGGTCATTCATGGGTGGAGGCAAAAGGCAGTCAAGTTCTGCCCAAGTTGGTTGCTTGACCATATTACAAGTCACATTCATGCCCATGTGTCCTGGTGAAGGAGCATAAGCCCATAAGATATGGGAGTAGAGGCCATAAGATATAGGAGCGGAATTAAGCCATTTAGCCCATCTAGTCTCCTCCACTATTCAACTCTTAATCTCTTACCTTCTCCCCATAACCCTTCATGCCCTGACTAATCAAGAATTTATCAACCTCTGCCTTAAATGTACCCAATTAATTGGCCTCCATAGCCACCAATGGCAACAGCTTCCACAGATTCACCACTCTCTGCCGAAAGGAATTCCTCCCATCTCCATTCTAAAAGGATGCCCCCCCCCACCCCGTGGTGAGGCTACACCCTCTGGTCTTGGTCTTCCCACCATAGGAAACTCCGCTCTACATCCACTATTTCGAGGCCTTTCAACTTTCGATGGGTTTCAATGAGGTCACCCATCATTCTTCTGATTTCTGGTGAGTAGAGGCCCAGAGCCATCAAACGCTCCCCACATGATGTCCAGGACTGGTGAACACCACAGGGGCTCAAGCTAGGTCTTCTAATATACAGTAATAAATGACAACAAATTCAGAGTGGATCAAATTATAGTGCATTTATTATTTTACTCGCAAGGGAAACTACTCCTCATGAGTTATCGTCTGGAACTCGCATCAATCATAAAGTTCAAAACAAACCACTTTTATTCTCTTTACAGAGAATAGTAATTTCTTCCATTCTATAACATTCCTCCATTATCTGTATCTTTATCTGGTTCTCACATTCATTCTTTAGAAGCTGTGTCCTGTTTACATCCTCCCAGCGAACATTCCCTGTCGTAATGCACACACAACTTCCTATGCCTCCATCCAAACCAGCTAAGCAGCAAAACATCCTGAGATTTCATAGGTTCCATTTTGTCAAGTAACATTTTACAAAAGTTACAAATCCGTGAAGATTTCAGGGTTACAGGTATATGTCCTTACCTGTTAGCCTCCAGTGTATGGCCAGATGGGAGTTCTTGGATATCTGAAATAAGAAAAAGCAAGGCTAGATCTTAGGGTGAGGGACATTGCAGTGGGTGCATCTTACATCATTTGTTGCTTACAAAATTGAAGAGATTAGAGAATGAGGGGAGAGTGGTGGAGAACTTGGTAAAATAATATGCTATTTTCCCTTGTTTTAGCTCTTAGTTTCGCTCCATAGAACAGTCTCCTCCATTTGGGTTCAGACAGATAGGTGTATGTGATCCACTGCTGCATCCAGTTGTCACCACTTTGTCTAGAAAGAGAGAGAGAGAGAGAGAGAGACTCCTGTCAGGACTGTGATCTGGATGTCATTATTGAGTAAATGGCACTGTGTACAAGATGTGAAATGTGGGTGTGAGGTTTGTAGCTGTATGAGTGAAATGGAGCATGTGAATGCCAGGAATGAGTCACAGCATCCTCAAAATTTACATTGCAAAATGAGACCATTTGGTCAATTATCTCTGTGCCAGCAGTATCTTGGGAGACAGTGAATGCTGAAAACATTAGTGATGCAGTGAACAGTATGTGGAGATGGTCATGCTATTGGCAGGAAATGATCTTTGAAGATATATTCCCAAACCCAAACCGTATAAACTTTTTGGGTCAGAATCAGAATTAGAATCAAGTTTAATATCAGCAGCATATATCATCAAATTTGTTGTATTTGCAGCAGCAGTAGGGTGCAAACATAATAATAGAGGCAAAAAATATGAATTACAGTAAGTATATGTATATCAAATATCTAACAATGCAAAAATAGAAATTAAAAAAGTAGTGAAGTAGTGAGTAGTGAGTTCATGGGCTCAATGTCCTTTCGGAAATCGGATGGCAGAGGAGAAGAACCTGTTGCTAAATCATTGAGTGTGTGCCTTCAGACTCCTGTACCACTTCTCTGATGGCAGCAATGAGAACAGGACATGACCTGTGTGATGGGGGTCCTTAATGATGGATGCTGCCTCTTTGAGTCTTGGCTCCTTGAAGATGTTCTGGGTACTACAGAGGCTAGTGCTCATGATGGAGCTGACTAATGTTACAACTCTCTGCCGCCTATTTTGATCCTGTGCAGTAGTCCCCCCAATACCAGAAGATGATATATATGGATCTGGGGTTGGGAGAGTAAGCAGCTTCAAGTTCCTCGGCATCCACATCACCGAGGACCTCACGTGATCTGTGCACACCGGCTACATGGTGTAAAGGTACAACAGCACCTCTTTCACCTCTGCCAGTTGAGGAAGTTTGGTATGGGCCCCCAGATCCAAAGAACTTTCTACAGGGGCACAATTGAGAGCATCCTGACAGGCTGCATCACTGCCTGGTATGGGAGTTGTACCTCCCTTAATCACAGGACTCTGCAGAGAGTGGTGCGGACAGCCCAGCACCGCTGTAGTTGCGAACTTCCCATGACTTAGGACATTTACAAGGACAGGTGTGTAAAAAGGGCCCGTAGGATCAGTGGGTACCCAAGTCATCTCAACCACAATCTATTCCAGCTGCTACCATCCGGGAAGCGGTACCGCAGCATAAAAGCCAGGACCAACAGGCTCCAGGGCAGCTTCTTCCACCAGGCCATCAGATTGATGAACTCATGCTGACTTGAGTGTACTCTATATAACATTGACTGTTCTATTTATTATAAATTATTATAAATTACTATGATTGCACATGGCACATTTAGATGGAGACACAACATAAAGATTTTTATTCCTCATGTATGTGAAGGATGTAAGAAATAAAGTCAATTCAATTCAATTCAATGATGCAGGCAGTTAGTTTGTGAGTGTCTTTGGTGACATATCAAATCTCCTTAAACTCCTAATGAAATATAGCTACTGTCGTGTCTTCTTTGTAGCTGCATCAATATGTTGGGCTGAGGATGGAACCTCAGAGATGTTGACACCCAGGAACTTGAAATTGCTCATTCTTTCCACTTCTGATCACTCCATAAGGACTGGTGTGTGTTCCCTCGTCTTACTTTTTCTGAAGTCCACAATCAGTTCTTTCGTCTTAGTGATGTTGAGTGCATAGTTGTTGTTGCGACACCAATGAACTATCTGATATATCTCTTTCCTGTACTCCTCCTTGTCACCATCTGAAATTCTGCCAACAATAGTTATGCCATCAGTAAATATTAAAAAGGCATTTGAACCGTGCCTAGTCACACAGTCATGGGTGCAGAGAGAGTAGACCGGTGGGCAAAGAATGCATCCTTGAGGTGTGTCGGTTTTGATTGTGAGCAAGGAGGAGATGTTATTTCTAATCCGTACAGATCATGGTGTTCCAGTTAGGAAGTCACGGATCCAATTTCAGAGGGAAGTACGGAAGTCCAGGTTTTGTCAAACTAAATTTGCAGGAGGTTGGGACCAGAAGTGAAGAGGCAGGGGATGGGGCGGTTGGCGCACAAGTAGTGACAGCTTGTAAGGAGCTTGTGAGGAAGGATAGGCAGATGATAGAGCAAAGAAGCACTATCCAGATGGTTTGAGCTGTGTCTATTTTAATGCAAGGAGTATCATGAGCAAGGCAAGTGAACTTAGAGCGTGGATCAATATGTGGAACTATGGCCATTACATAGACTTGGATGACACGAGCAGGGATGACTGCTGAGTGTGCCAGGCTTCAGATGTTTCAAAGAGGACAGGGAGGGAGGCAAAAGAGGAGGGGGAGTGCTACTGTTGATCAGGGATAGTGGCACAGCTGCAGAAAAGGAGGAAGTCATGGAGGAATTGTCTACTGAGTCATTGTGGGTAGAAGTCAGAAACAGAAGGTAGATGACTCTACTGGGTGTTTTTTGTAGACGCCCCAATAGTGACAGAGATATCGAGGAGCAGAAAAGGAGGCAGATTCTGGAACGGTGCAAAAATAATAGGGTTGTTGTGATGGGTGATTTTTAACTTTCCTAATATTGTCTGGCAACTCCTTAGGGCAATAGGTTTGGATGGATGGAGTTTGTTAGTTGTGTTCAGGAAGGTTTCCTGATGCACCATGTAGATAAGTCAACTAGAGGAGAATCTGTACTTGATCTGGTATTGGGAAATGAACCTGGTCGGGTGTCAGATCTCTTGGTGGGAGAGCATTTCGGAGGTAGTGATCACAACTCTATCTCCTTTACCATGGCACAGGAGAGGGATAGGAGCAAATAATTTAGGAAAAAGTTTAATTGTGGTAGGGGGAAACATGATGCTATTAGGCAGGAACTTGGGAACATAAATTGGGAGCAGATGTTCTCAGGGAAAGGCACGGCAGAAATATGACAAATATTTAGGGAACATTTGCACGGCGTTTTGCATAGGTATGTTTCATTGAGGTAGGGAAAGGATGGCAGAGCCATGGGGTACAAAGGATGTAGAAAATCGAGTTAAGAAGGAAAAAAAAGCTTATGAAAGTTTCAAGAAACCAGGTACTGTTAGAGCTCTAGAAAATTACAAGGGTACCAGGAAGGAGCTGAAGAATGAAATTAGGAGAGCTAGAAGGGGCCATGAAAAGGCCTTGGCGAGCAAAATTAAGGAAAACCCCAAGGAAACCTACAGGTATGTGAAGAGCAAGAGGATGAGCCATATGAGTATAGGACCAATTAGGAGTGAGAATGGAAACATATGGCTGGAGACGGAGGAAGTAGCGGAGGTATTTAATAAATAGTTTGCTTCAGTATTCAGCAATGAAAAGGACCTTGGCAATTGTGGGGGATGACTTAAAGCAGACTGAAGTGCTTGAGTGTATAGACATTAAGAAAGAGGATGTGTTGGAACTTTTGAAAGATATTAAGTTAGATAAGTCACCGGAACCGGACGAGATATTCCCCAGGTTGTTGTGGGAAGTGAGGGAGGCGATTGCTGAGCCTCTGGCGATGATCTTTGCATCATCAATAGGGACGGGAGAAGTACAGAGGATTGGAAGGTTGCAAGCATTGTTCCCTTGTTCAAGAAAGGAAGTAGAGATAACCCAGGAAATTGTAGACCAGTGGTCAAGTTGTTGGAGAAGATCCTGAGAGGCAGGATTTATGAGCATTTGGAGAGACATAATCTGATTAGGGATAGTCAGCATGGCTTTGTCAAGGGCAGGTCATGCCTTACAAATCTGATTGCATTCTTTGCAGATGTAACAAAACACATTGATGAAGGTAAAGCAGTGGATGTAGTGCGTATGGACTTTAGTAAGGCAGTTGATAAGGCTCCCCATGTGAGGCTTATTCAGAAAGTAAGGAGACATGGGATCCAAGGAGACCTTGCTTTGTGGATCCAGAATTGGCTTGACCACAGAAGGCAAAAGGTGGTTGTGGATGGTACGTATTCTGCATGGAGGTTGATGACCAGTGGTGTTCTGCAGAGATCTGTTCTGGCATCCCTCGTCTTCGTGATTTTTATAAATGACCTAGATGAGGAAGTTGAAAGATGGGTTAGTAAGTTTGCTGATGATACAAAAGTTCGGATTGTTGTGGATAGTCTGGAGGCTGTCAGAGGTTACAGCGGGACATCGATAGGATGCAGAACTGGGCTGAGAAGTGGCAGATGGAGTTCAACCCAGACAAGTATGAAGTGGTTCATTTTGATCGGTCAAATTTGAAGACAGAATATAATATTAATGGTAAGACTCTAGGCAGTGTGGAGGATCAGCAAGATCTTGGGGTCCATGTCCATAGGACAATTAAAGCTGCTGAACAGGTTGACAGTGTTGTTAAGAAGGCATATGGTGTGTTGGCCTTCATCAGCTGTAGGACTGAGTTCAAGAGCTGTGAAGTAATGTTACAGCTATATAAGAGCTTGGTTAGACCCCACTTGGAGTACTGTGTTCAGTTCTGGTCACCTCATTAAAAGAGGGATGTGGATGGACTATAGAGGGGGTGCAGAGGAGATTTAAAAGGACATTGCCTGGATTGGAGGGCATGCCTTATGAGAATAGGTTGAGTGAACTTGGCCTTTTCTCCTTGGAGGATGAGAGGTGACCTGATAGAGGTTACAAGATAATGAGAGGCATTGATTGTGTGGATAGTCGGAGTCTTTTTCCCGGGGCTGAAATGACTAACATAAGGGGGCATAGTTTTGAGTTGCTTGGGAGTAGGTACAGGGGGATGTCAGAGGTACGTTTTTTCCACGCAGAGTGTGGAAGGTGCATGGAATGCATTGCCATAGAAGGTGGTAGAGGCAGATCAATAGGGTCTTCTAAGAGACTCTTAGATAGGTACATGGGGCTTCGAAAAATAGAGGACTATGCACTAGGGAAATTCTAGGTAGCTTCTAGAGTGGGTTACATGGTCGGCACAACATTGTGGGCCGAAGGGCCTGTAAAGTGCTGTAGATTTCTATGTTCTATGTTCTAAGTATTACTATTGTCCAGGTGATCCAAATCCGCATGAAGAGCCAATGAGAATGCATCGCTGTAGACCTACTCTGGTGGTAGGCAAATTGCATTGGGTCCAGGTGCGTGCTAAGACAGGAGTTAATTCTAGCCATAACCAACCTCCCAAAGCACTTCATCACCGAGGATGTCAATGTATCTAGATCCTCAGGTTTTTCCCCCAGCTGTAACTGGGTGGTCTGAATATAGTTGTAAAGCTTCTCGTGTCTTTGTGAATACTTCCTCGACTTCCTACTTCTAGTTATTGTGCTGTGGCCTCCAGTTCCCTGGCTGCAAACTTTGGAGACTGTTTTTTCCCCAGACTAAATAATTTCTTGTTGACAATTTCATTTTCAAAAACCCTGTTATTGCCCACTTCAGCCACAGCAGACCTCCAGTTTAGTAAGTGCAGCCTGGCTTTATGCAGTTTTTATTGGTGCTGACCACTCAGAATTAATGCATCTTGCCATTGTACAGTGCAGTTCATCCCGGTTGGATGTTGCAGACATAAATGTACACAGGCAACTCCTGAATTGCACATGGCCAATCACACAACAAGCCTGTTTACTGAGACCACACAATTCCGCCCACACAACATCAATTTGACCTTTCGAAGGCAGCAATGTAAATAATAGCACATGGAATGAGATATCCGTGAGAAATACTTCACACAGAGTGCTGATGACTAATCAGTAGGCAATTCTTGGTGTTAGCTTTGGTATATCTGCATTGCTGTTAGGATACTCCTGTTGATTGGAGGATCTGCTTACTGATTCGATGAAATTAATGATGCCTAACACCTAAAGTTTCATAAAGTGTGTTATCATGTTGCAGTGTTTATTTCCCAAAGGAAATATGCCCAGGTTGTCCCTGAAGTCTTGTGCAGATATAAGGAAGCAAATTTTTATTTTTTTATTATTATTGAGATACAGCGTGGAATAAGCCCTTCCGGTCCTTCGAGCTGCACTGACCAGCAATCCCCTGATTTAATCCTAGCCTAATCACAGGACAATTTATAATGACCAATTAGCCGACCAACCCATATATCTTTAGACTGTGGGAGGAAACTAGAGCACTTGGAGGAAACGGGGAGAACGTACACACTCCTTACAGACAGTGGCAGGAATTGAACCCACAGCTCTGGTACTGCAAAGCATTGTCCTAACCACAATGCGACCATGGTGTCCTACTGTAAGACTCAGCAAAGAGTTTGAGTTCTCGCTGGAAGCTGATTATGAGAAACTGTTTTATGATCATTTAAGTTGCCTATTCACTGGCTTTGCAAGCGCGATCCTGGTCCTATCCATGAGCATGATTGTTCTTGGGCAGTGTCTTTACAAGACAGGTGACTCCAGCCATTATCAGTAGTTTTCAGAGATTGTCAGCCTGATGTCATTGGTCGCATAACCAGAAATTGTGATATGCACCAGCTGCTCATTCAACCATCCACCACCTGCTCCCATGTCTTCACATGATCTAAGCAGATGGTACACTTTTCCTAAGGGTATCCTGCAGGTTTGCGGAGGGAAGGAGTGCCTCACACCGCACCTTACGCCTTATTGGCTTGGAACAGGATTATAATTTCTTTTTTTGCCCCATAATGGAAAGCTGCAGAATTGAATGATGCTTGAATTAAACAAGATAGATCTTACATGTAGCTCAGTCATAAGATGATAAGATATAGGAGCTATTTCATCATGGCTGATCCATTTTCCCTCTCAGCCCCAATCTCCTGCCTTCTCCACGTATCCCTTCATGCCCTGACCATTCCAGGATCTATCAATCTCTGCCGTAAATATATCCACTGACTTGGCCTCCACAGCTTGGTATTGACTTTAAAACATACTTCTTTTAAATTTATGGTTAAAACACTAAATCTGTTAATCCTGATTATGCAATTATGAAATTTTAGTTACTACACCACTGCCAGTAATCTGTTTGTTTTGTTTACTTAGGCAACTTTTAAAGGATGGATGGATATCATGTATGCTGCTATTGATTCGAGAGATGTAAGTGGATATTAATTAAATAAAGTCATAGATATTCAATCACCAAGTTCATTCAAAAATGATGTCTGATTGTTTAATACAATGGCCCTTAAGAAAATCCTAGAAATTATTTTTAACAGTGGAATTTTATACTGTCCTTAATTTTCTTCATTATTTAAAGAG
Source organism: Mobula birostris (assembly GCF_030028105.1). NCBI lineage: Eukaryota > Metazoa > Chordata > Chondrichthyes > Myliobatiformes > Myliobatidae > Mobula > Mobula birostris. The sequence goes on from NC_092375.1 coordinate 184,113,424, forward strand.
GTTCACTGATAGTAATATACATTTTATTGCATGAGGTATCAGAATTATTGCATGCATTTCAGGTTGATACATCTCAGATGAATTACAAATAAAAGTATGTTTTGTTCGTGTGAATTTTTAATTGATTTAAACATTAATGTAAGAGATCAGAATCAGGTTTAATATCATAGAAACATAGAAAATAGGTGCAGGAGTAGGCCATTCAGCCCTTCGAGCCTGCACCGCCATTCAGTATGATCATGGCTGATCATCCAACTCAGAACCCTGTACCTGCCTTCCCTCCATACCCCCTGGCATATGTTGTGAAATTTGTTGCTATATATATTTAAAAGTTAAATAAGTAATGCAAAAAGAAAGATAAAAAAAAGTAGTGAGGTGGTGTTCATGGGTTCGATGTCCATTCAGAAATTAGATGGCAGAGGGGAAGAAGCTGTTCCCGAATCATTGAGTGTGTGTCTTCAGGTTTCTGTACCTCCTCTCTGATGGCAGCAAAGAGAAGGGGGCATGTCCAGGGTGATGGGGTCCTTGATGACGGATGCCACCTTTTTGAGGCATTGCTCCTTGAAGATGTGCTGGATATTGGGGAGGCAGGTGTCCATGATGGAGCTGACTGAGTTCACAACTTTCTGCAGCTTATTTCAATCCTCTGCATTGAAGATATGTGAGATGTTTAGGAGATTCAATGCTTTTGAGATGGAGCAAATTATATTAGGTGTAAAATAGCTACAGCTAAGACCATGATTGCATGCAATAATTTGTTTTCTAACTTGACACAATTAATAACTTACCAAATTACAGAATCAGAACTGTGTAAAAGGTACTTGGACAATACATGGACAGGAAAGGTTTAGAGGGATATGGGCCAAAAGAAGGCAAATGGGGTTAGCTAGGATGGGAATCTTGGTCATAGAGTCATAAAACATTACAGCATAGAAATAGGCCCTTTGGCCCATCTAGTCAGTGCCAATCTGTCTAGTCCCATTGACCTGAGCCTGGAGCATGGCCCTCCCATTCATCTTCCTATCCAAATTTCTCTTAAATGTTGAAATTGAACCTGCATCCACTACTTGCACTGGTAGCTTGTTCTGCATTCCCACCGTCCTCTCAGTGAATTTCCTCCTCATGTTCCCTTTAAACTTTTCACCTTTCACCCTTAACCCCGGACTTCTAATTCTAGTATCATCCAACCTCAGTGGAAAAAACCTGCTTGCATTTAGCCAATCTATACCACTGTCAAATCTCCCCTCATTCTCCTTCGCTCTGGAGAATAAAGTCCCAAACTATTGAACCTTTCCCTATAACTCAGATCCTCAAGTCCGAGCAACATCCTTGTAAATTTTCTCTGTATTCTTTCAATCTATTTACGTCTTTTTGAAATAGGTGATAGTACTTCAGATTAGGCCTCACCAACATCTTGTTCAACTTCAACATAATATTCCAGCTCCTGTACTCAAGATTTATGAAGGCCAATGTGTTAAAAGCTTTCATTACACCCCTGTCTGCCTGCGGAACCACTTTCAAGAAATTATGGATCACTCCTCTGTGCCCTACCGCTCACCATGTAAATCCAACCCTGGTTGGTCCTCCCAAAGTGTAACAGCTCACACTTGACTGCATTAAATTCCATCTGCCATTTTTCAGCCTATTTTTTCAGTTGGTCCAGATCCCACGGCTAACCATGATCGTCATCCCCGCTGTCCACTACACCCCCAATCTTGGCGTCATTCCCAAATTTGCTGATCCATTTGACCACCTTATCATCCAGATCATTAATATGATGGAAAACAACAAAAGATCCAGAAACGATTCCTGTGGCACTTCACTAGTCACAGGCCTCCAGTCAGAGAGGCAACCATCTACTACCACATCAGCTTGTCCCCCAAAGTCAATGTCTAATCCATTTTACTACCTCATCTTGCATGCCCAGCAACTGAACTTTCTTAATGAACATCCCATGCAGGACCTTGTCAAGTGCCTTGCTGAAGTCCATGCCTTGCCTTGTCTTCATCAACTTCCCTGGTAACTTCCTCAACAAAGTCTTTAAGATTAGTTTGAAATGACCTACCACATACAAAGCCATGTTGACTACCCCTAATCTGCCCCCGTTGATGCAAATACTCATATATTCGGTCCCTTAGAATACCTTCCAATAACTTACTTACTACAGATGTCAGACTCACCAGACCATCGTTTCCTGGCTTGTTCTTAGAGCCTTTCTTAACAGTGGAAAGTTACCTATCTTCCAAACCTCCGGCACTTCAGCAGTGGCTAAGGACGTTTTATCTCTCTCTGCTAGGATCCTTGCTGTTACTGCACTAGCCTCCCACTGGGTACGAGGGAACACCTTGTCAGGCCCTGGGGACTTATCCACCCTAGTTAGCTTCATGCTAGCCAGTACCCTCTCCCCAGTAATCTGTATACAGTCCATGACCTTGCTGCTGCTTTGCCTCACCTCTATGGGCTATGTGTCCATCTCCCAAGTAAATACAGATGGGAAAAAAATCAATTTAAGATCTCCCACATCTCTTTCAGCTCCATGTATAGATGACTACTCTGTTCTTCAATTTTGTCCCATGCTATCCTTTTGCTCTTAATACGTCTATAGGCACCCTTGGAATTCTCCTTCACCTTGCCTGACTGTGCAAGCTCATGGTCCTTCTTTTAGCCATCCTCATTTCCTTCTTAAGTGTTCTCTTGTACTTCTTACACTCCATAAGTACCTCATTCGTTCCTACCTGCTTATACCTGCTGTGCACCTTCTTTTTCCCAACCAGGGCTTCAATATCTCTCGAAAACCAAGGTTACCTACACCCTTTATTCTGATAGGCATATACAAGCTCTGTACTCTCAAAATTTCACTTTTGAAGGCCTCCCTCTTACCAAGTACACCTTTGTTAGAAAACAACCTGGCCCAATTCACACTTGCCTGATCCTTTCTGATATCATCAAAATTGGCCTTTCTCCAATTTAGAATCTCAACCCCGGCATCAGGCCTATCTTCTTCCATATTCCCTTTGATCAGTGTTATGATTACTGGATGCAAAGTGTTCCCCTACACAAACTTCTGTTACCTGCCCTGTCTTGTTACCATCCAAGTTCACAGACCTCCTGGAATCTATCCATGGACTAGGACTGATTGAGTGATTAGTGGTAATAATAGGTGGAAGGGAACAGGATGCCAAGATTTGAGACATCATTTTTTTAATATTTAGTTCACGATGTTAGAGATACCGCACAAAAACCGGAGCTCTGATCCACCAAGTTTGTTTCGGCCCTCAGTCAGCCACACATTTACGCAATCCTACATTAATCCCTGTTTTTATTCCTCCCCCAATTCAATTCAAGTTCAATTTCATTCAACCAGACATGAATACCCAAATGAGACGGCGTGACTCCAGGGACACGGTGCAAAACACAATACAACAGTCACACACAGCACCAAGCACGTGTAAGATATCCGTAAAGTACAGCTACACAAGAAAAATAGTTCAGGCCCTGACTCCACGTATGCCGCAGAAATCTGCAGTCGACTGCAATCCAGACTGTGTTCTGCCAGGCAGACACTAGGGGGCAGCGCAGCCGCCAGCCTGGAGTTTGGATCACATCCACTCTCCCAGTTTCTCTGACTCACCTGCACAATCGGATCAATTTTCAGTGGTCATTTAACCTACTCACCTATTGTACGTGTCTTTGGACTGGAGCATCTAGAGAAAACCCATACCAACATGGGAAGAGCATGCAAACTCCATCCAGATAGTATCCAAGTTCAATTTAAATCCAGTCCGTGTCTTTGGTTTTAAAAAGCAGCCACCTTACTACATATGCCAGTGTGCCTTTACTGAAACAATACATAGTGATATCGGGAATATCTATGCTGCTTTGTGTTTTTAAATATTTTCTTGTTATTTGGCAACTCAGTTAGTTGATTCTGTGAGGTAATGATTTATTTAGATTGTGAGGACTAGCATTGAAGGGAATTGAGTTCACATCCCACCAGACAGCTAAGGAATTAAAATGTGTGTAGCTAAGCAAATTTGAAAATTGAAAAAAAACACTATAATTAATAGAGAAAATGAATTTATCCAAATAATACCAAAAACTCCTTTGTGGTCTGGTATCTGCCATCCTTGTATAGTCAGGCTTTTAGTGACTTCAGACCACCAATGCAATTGCATATTGGAAATGCCCAGCAAATTACTCAGTCCAAGGACAATTAATATGTACCATGGATGTCCCATGCTATGCAGTGGGGAGTATTCAATCTGGCTGCATCACTATCTGGTATGGGGGAGAGGGTGTCACCGCACAGGATCGAAATAAGCTGCAGAAAGTTATAAACTCAGTCAGCTTCCATCATAGACATTAGTCTCTGTAGAATCCAGGCCATCTTTGACGAGCAATGCCTCAAAAATGTGGGGTCCATCAGTAAGGGCTCTCATTACCCAGGACAAGGCCTCTCCTCATTACTACCTCGGAGAGGAGGTACAGAAGCCTGAAGGCACACACTCAGTGATTCAGGAACAGCTGTTCCTGAAGGTTGATGTTCTGGAGCATGTTAATATTAAGGGAGAGAAGGTTTTGGAGTTGTTAAAATACATTAGGACAGATAAGTCCCCAGGGCCTGACGGAATATTCCCCAGGCTGCTCCACGAGGCGAGAGAAGAGATTGCTGAGCCTCTGGCTAGGATCTTTATGTCCTCATTGTCCACGGGAATGGTACCGGAGGATTGGAGGGAGGCGATTGTTGTTCCCTTGTTCAAAAAAGGTAGTAGGGATAGTCCGGGTAATTATAGACCAGTGAGCCTTACATCTGTGGTGGGAAAGCTGTTGGAAAAGATTCTTAGAGGTAGGATCTATCGGCATTTAGAGAATCATGGTCTGATCAGGGACAGTCAGCATGGCTTTGTGAAGGGCAGATCATGTCTAACAAGCCTGATAGAGTTCTTTGAGGAGGTGACCAGGCATATAGATGAGGGTAGTGCAGTGGATGTGATCTATATGGATTTTAGTAAGGCATTTGACAAGGTTCCACATGGTAGGCTTATTCAGAAAGTTAGAAGGCATGGGATCCAGGGAAGATTGGCCAGGTGGATTCAGAATTGGCTTGCCTGCAGAAGGCAGAGGGTGGTGGTGGAGGGCGTACATTCAGATTGGAGGATTGTGACTAGTGGTATCCCACAAGGATCTGTTCTGGGACCTCTACTTTTCGTGATTTTTATTAACGACCTGGATGTCAGGGTAGAAGGGTGGGTTGGCAAGTTTGCAGACGACACAAAGGTTGGTGTTGTTGTAGATAGTGTAGAGGATTGTCAAAGATTGCAGAGAGATATTGATAGGATGCAGAAGTGGGCTAAGAAGTGGCAGATGGAGTTCAACCTGGAGAAGTGTGAGGTGGTACACTTTGGAAGGACAAACTCCAAGGCAGAGTACAAAGTAAATGGCAGGATACTTGGTAGTGTGGAGGAGCAGAGGGATCTGGGGGTACATGTCCACAGATCCCTGAAAGTTGCCTCACAGGTGGATAGGGTAGTTAAGAAAGCTTATGGGGTGTTAGCTTTCATAAGTCGAGGGATAGAGTTTAAGAGTCGCGATGTAATGATGCAGCTCTATAAAACTCTGGTTAGGCCACACTTGGAGTACTGTGTCCAGGTCTGGTCACCTCACTATAGGAAGGATGTGGAAGCATTGGAAAGGGTACAGAGGAGATTTACCAGGATGCTGCCTGGTTTAGAAAGTATGCATTATGATCAGAGATTAAGGAAGCTAGGGCTTTACTCTTTGGAGAGAAGGAGAATGAGAGGAGACATGATAGAGGTGTACAAGATAATAAGAGGAATAGATAGAGTGGATAGCCAGCGCCTCTTCCCCAGGGCACCACTGCTCAATACAAGAGGACATGGCTTTAAGGTAAGGGGTGGGAAGTTCAAGGGGAATATTAGAGGAAGGTTTTTCACTCAGAGAGTGGTTGGTGCGTGGAATGCACTGCCTGAGTCAGTGGTGAAGTTTAAGAGACTACTAGACAGGTATATGGAGGAATCTAAGGTGGGGGCTTATATGGGAGGCAGGGTTTGAGGGTTGGCACAACATTGTGGGCCGAAGGGCCTCTACTGTGCTGTACTATTCTATGTTCTATGTTCTTCCCTTCTTTCATCCAGTTTCTAAATGGACATTGAACCCATGAACACTATCTCACTACTTTTTGCTCTCTTTTTGCACTTTTTACTTAACTTTTTATATATATATACACACACACATACTGTAATTTACAATTTTTAATTATTATGTATTGCATTGTATTGCTGCCACAAAACAATGAATTTCACAACATGTACTAGTGATATTATTCTGATTCTGAGTAATAAAGTGTGGCCATGCCAGTGATGGCCACGTTCATAAATACCAAGAAAACTAATTGTCTGTACAAGGAGGTTCTTGGCATTATCATGTAGGTCTGCACCACCCCTGCTGTTGTAATTCACAGGCTTCTTCCATCCCTCTTTCCAAGAGTATTCACCATTAATAAAAAAAATTGCCTACTTTCCCTTGAAGATGCCATTATGCATCTTAACATAAGCTCTTCACACCTTTAAACAGAATCAATGTTTTGAAAGATGATGCAGAATTGTTGTGTGTTTTCATTTTGAAATGTTGAGAAGTTGGGGCGGCACGGTAGCGTAGTGGTTAATAAGTCGCTTTACAGTAGCAGTGACATGGGTTCAGTTCCTGCCACTGCTTGTAAATAGTTTATACATTCTCCCTGTGACCGCATGAGTTTCCTCTGGGTGTTCTTATTAAATGGAAAGAATGCTCCACGTTTTGAGGAAGAGTTCACAGCCAACATGCTCATTATTTTTAATAGTTAACAGTCAGGAACAAGCTCTCATGAACATTGGACCTGCGGTTAAAATCAGGTGGAGTTTTTTTTACTTACTTCTCAAATTGCAACGGAAATCTGAAACTTAAAATTATAATTGTCCTTATTCCTACAAAGCTGTGTTGATAATTTGAATAAACCTTTGGGGTGGGATGGAAATGTAGTGATTAGCATAATGGCTTATAGTACAGGCAATCCAGGTACAATTCCCACTGCTGCCTGTAAGGAGTTTGTACGTTCTCCCCGTGACCACATGGGTTTCCTCCGGGTGCTCTGGTTTCCTCCCACAGTCCAAAGACCTACTGGTTGGTAGGTTAATTGGTCATTGTAAATTGTCCTGTGTTTAGGCTGACGGGCATGGCTCGAAGGGCAGGAAGGGCCACTTCTGCGGTGTATATCAATTAATGAATTAATCAATCAATCAATAAAAAGATAGAAAATAATAAATACATAAATAAAATTTCTGTAATAACAGATTGGGGAATAGAATTTCCACAGCCACCTCTTTCATATTAAAGTAAAATTTATTCTTTTGCTGAAGGCTGTCACCCTGAAATGCCAGCTGTCATTTCCTTCAATAGATGCTGATTTCCTCCAGCATTTTGTGTGAATTACTCTAGATGCCCAGCATCTGCTGAATCTTTTGTTACTCTTTTGTTGATCTTTAAAATAGAACTTCTGAGGGATAATTTTCTTGGAAGAAAGAGATCACAGGAGTATCCCTAGGAGCATGAAAATCTGCTAAAATTTGTCACAAGTGTCAGTTGGTTGCCTTATGCTTAGTTGTTCCTTTTGACTGGATATCGGGTAGTGTTTACTTGGTGTCTTTGGTAAATTAAAAAGAAACAATTTATTATTACAACTGAAGCCTCCAGCAACCCTTTTAGAACTGTTAGTCAGCTGTTGTTTGCTCAGTTTTGGCACTTAGATAAGTTACCCTACCTAAGGAAAAAAATAATTGCCTTAGAATGGGACACCACTGAGTTTTACTGGATAAAAGTCCTCAGATGAAAAGCCTGCTGTGGTTATAGATGGCAAAGTCAAAGGGTAGGGTGCAGATGAGGAAGAAGATCCACAAATAAACTCTTAAACTCAACTTCTCTCACTTTTATTTTTAAGAAAATAATAAAATTAGGATCAACACATGTGAAGTGCTGGATGGACTCATAGATCAGGCAGTATCAATGGAGAAAAATGAGTCGATGTTTCAGACCAATACCCTTAACTTCAAATACATATAATAATTGCCAATACCGTATATAATATATTATAAAGATCCAAGAGTTTGGTGATAACCTTATCTGGAGCTTTGGATGAGATGAGAAAGCAGATATTGCCTTTATTGATAGTGGGGGCTGCTGGAGTGGGAGAGGGATTTTGGGGTTCTGATGTTTCTATCATTCATTCTTTGGGATCTCTTGTTTTGTGAAGAGCAAGATTTTCAGTTTATTGTATACATTCTCTGATATTAAATTGAACCATTTGAACCATTGAGAGTGTGGCTAAACTTATTGATAGCTTATTTAATTCAACAAAAATATCTTTTGAGACAATTGTGCTACTCTGATAAGATGGGGAAGGATATATTGTGTCAATATAGTTTATCGCTTAGTTAGTAAAACAGTCATTACTGGGAGAAAGTATCTTGGGATTTTTGCTCTGCTTCATCAAAAACTCAATGTTAAAGTTGTCATATCTCTTTGACCTTAACCGTCCATATTCCCATAATGTTCATCTACCTCATTTCCCTCTAAGTTATCTTGCAGTCTTGAGCCTTGTACAGTAAATCTTCAATGGCGATCCCATGTGGAATCTGCATCCTTAATCTCCTTCCCAAAATCAATCTACTTCTATGTATCTGTTCCGCCCTTTAAGATGCTTCTTGACCACATCTGGGCATCTAGTCTAATGCTTCCCTCTGTGGTCACTGTCAATATATTGGTGTCCGTTTATGGTATTTAAATGTAAGGTATTACTGTAAGAATTAAATCTTTAATTCAAATTGCTGTCAGGACCATTACATCATTACAAGGATAGCATGTTTATATATGTTGAGACTTTATAAAGCACTGCTGAGGCCTCACATGGTGTATTGTAAGCAGGTTTGGGCCTCTTATCTTAGAAAGGATGTGCTGAATCTGGAGAAGGTTCAAAGGAGGTTCACGAGGATGATTCCAGGTTTGAATGAGTTGTCATATGAAGAACATTTGATGTCTCTGGGGCTGTATTCACTGAAATTTACAAGAATGAGGGGTGACCTCATTGAAACCTATCAAATGGTGAAAAGGCTTGATAGAGTGGATGTGGAGAGGATGTTTCCTCTGGTACAGGGAGTCCAAGACCAGAGGACACCACCTCAGAATAGAGGGACATCCTTTCAGAATGGAGATGAGGAGGAGTTTCTTTAGCCAGAGAGTAGTGAATCTGTGGAATATGTTGCCACAGGTGGCTGTGGAGGCCAAGTCTTTATGTATCTTTAAGGCAGAGGTTGATAGATTCTTGATTGGTCAGGACATGACGGATACAGGGGAAAAGCAGGAGATTGGGGCTAAGAGTAAAATAAAAGGGTCAGCCATGATGAAGTGGTGGAGCAGAATCGTTAAGCCAAAAGGCCTAATTCTGCTCCTATATCTTACAGTCTTATATACATATATTTTAAAAAAGTCAAAGACTTTTGACATTCCATGTGGACCAAATTTATCGGTGTAAGTTCTTGATTTTTGCATCTGGACATCTTTGAAACAAACAAGGAAGTGAAGTAATTACTGAATTCCTTCAAGAGGTGATCCCTAATGCTATGGGCTAGCATGTACCCATGCAAAGTCTCAACGGCAGTCCGGATTGGTTGAATATAACTGCCATCCACACACTGATGAAAATCAAAGACAGGAAAGGACAATAAAAGGAACTTGAAAAGAAGTTTGAATATGCATGGCAGGAGTTTGAAAGAACAGGAATGAGTATAAGAAAAATCTTTAGGCCAGGGTTTAAAGAAAACCTTTGTTTTTCTCAGTTAACTTGGTAAATTTATTTTATTAAGATATGGTGCGGAGTAGTCCCTTCCAGGCCTTTGAGCCACACTGCCCATTAATCCCCTGATTTAATCCTAGCCTAATCACAACCGGTACTGCGGGAGAAAACCAGAGCACCCAGAGAAAACCCGGGTGCTCCAGTTGTCCTGTTGTGGGTAGCGTGGAGGGCTGTCAGGTGCTACAGCGGGATATCGATAGGATGTAAAACTGGGCTGAGAAGTGGCAGGTGGAGTTCAACCCAGATAAGTGTGAAGTGGTTCATTTTGGTAGGTCAAATATGATGACAGAATATAGTATTAATGGTAAGACTCTTGGCAGTGTGGAGGATCAGAGGGATCTTGGGGTCCGAGTCCATAGGACACTCAAAGCTGCTGCGCAGGTTGACTCTGTGGTTAAGAAGGCATACGGTGCATTGGCCTTCATCAATCATGGGATTGAGTTTAGGAGCCAAGAGGTAATGTTGCAGCTATACAGGACCCTGATCAGACCCCACTTGGAGTACTCCGCTCAATTCTGGTCACCTCACTACAGGAAGAATGTGGAAACCATAGAAAGGATGCAGAGGAGATTAACAAGGATGTTGCCTGGATTGGGGAGCATGCCTTATGAGAATAGGTTGAGTGAACTAGGCCTTTTTCCCTTGGAGCGACAGAGGATGAGGAGTGACCTGATAGGGGTGTATAAGATGATGAGAGGCATTGGTTGTGTGGGTAGTCAGAGGCTTTTCCCCAGAGCTGAAATGGCTAGCACGAGAGGGCATAGTTTTAAGGTGCTTGGAAGTAGGTACAGAGGGGATGTCAGGGGTAAGTGTTTTTATGCAGAGCCGTGAGAGCATGGAATGGGCTGCCAGCAACAGTGGTGGCAGCGGATATGATAGGGTCTTTTAAGAGACTCCTGGACAGGTACATGGAGCTCAGAAAAATAGAGGGCTATGGGTAACCTTAGATAATTTTTAAGGTAAGGACATGTTCAGCACAGCTTTGTGGGCTGAAGGGCCAGTATTGTGCTGTAGGTTTTCTATGTTTCTAACCCCACGCGGTCACGGGGAGAATGTACAAACTCCTGACAGGCAGCGGCAGGAATTGAACCCGGGCCGCTGGTACTGTAAAGCGTTGTGCTCACCACAGTGCTACCGTGCCGCCCCACAGCGCAGTGGGGACCGGTGGTCATGGTCCATGGCATATAAAGCTGGGAACCCCTGCTTTCGACTAGATATGACCAAGTAAGTGAAGGATCAGGTGAGGGGGAAAACAATGGGACTGTAGTAGGTAGATTTCTTTTGAGGCAGTCAAAAGGAAGTAAGAAAGAGAGACAGGAGAGACAGAGTGAAAGAGAGAGAGAGATTAGAGAAAGTACCAATATCAATTTAGTCATAATACGTTTTAAGATATGATTTTGGGAGTTCTGAATTGTCTTTTAATACCACGTATATCAATAAAACATTAATGTAATGTAAAACAAAGCAAATTGATTTTTTTGTTCCTATTTGTAATTTCTTCGCCCTGAATTATATTTTTTAGGTGAAGCAGCAACCTGACTATGAATGCAATCTGTATATGTATTTTTACTTCGTCATTTTCATCATCTTTGGATCTTTCTTCACCTTGAACTTGTTTATTGGTGTCATTATTGACAACTTCAATCAACAGAAGAAAAAGATAAGTATTTTGACTGAAATAAAACTAATATGGCTAATTTGAATTTAGCCTTAAAGTTGTGTTCATAAGGTGCCAATAATGCAATAGATTTGTGCACTTCCCCTCAAGGTCAGATCTGTCAAATTACAGTGGACAACCACATAATGGGAAATATATGTGAAACTTCACACGTATCAATTGTAGAGTGTGTATTCCTTATTTTTATTCATCACCTTTGACAGAAGCATTATTTTTCCTTAAAGGTAGCCTGTTGTTTCATTGTTGTTTGGACTGTGAGAGTTTGTCTGGGTGACTGCATTTTGGCATCTTTGATGTCTCTTCTTCCCTCTTTAAATCTCACTACTTTTGGTCTTTCTTTATTTCATTTCCATTTTTGTTGTTTACATTCTGCTTCAATTTGGTGATAATAGACAATAGGTGCAGGAGTAGGCCATTCAGCCCTTCGAGCCAGCAGCACCATTCACTGTGATCATGGCTGATCATCCATAATCAATACCCCGTTCCTGCCTTATCCCCATATCCTTTGACTCCGCTATCATTAAGAGCTCTATCTAACTCTTGAAAGCATCCAGAGAATTGGCCTCCACTGCCTTCTGGGGCAGAGCATTCCACAGATCCACAACTCTCTGGGTGAAAAAGTTTTTCCTCAACTCCGTTCTAAATGGAATACCCCTTATTCTCAAATCGTGGCCTCTGGTTCTGGACTCCCCCAACATCGGGAACGTATTTCCTGCCTCTAGCGTGTCCAATCCCTTAATAATCTTATATGTTTCAATCAGATCCCCTCTCATCCTTCTAAATTCCAGTGTATACAAGCCCAATTGCTCCAATCTTTCAACATATGAAAGTCCCGCCATCCTGGGAATTAACCTCGTGAACCTCCGCTGCACTCCCTCAATAGCAAGAATGTCCTTCCTCAAATTTGGAGACCAAAACTGTACACAATACTCCAGGTGTGATCTCACCAGGGCCCTGTACAACTGCAGAAGGACCCCTATGCTCCTATACTCAACTCCCCTTGTTATGAAGGACAACATGCCATTAGTTTTCTTCACTGCCTGCTGTACCTGCGTGCTTACTTTCAGTGACTGATGAACAAGGACACCAAGATCTTGTTATACTTCCCCTCTTCCTAACTTGACACCATTCAAATAGCAATCTGCCTTCCTGTTCTTGCCACCAAAGTGGATAACCTCACATTTATCCACATTATACAGCAATTGCCATGCATCTGCCCACTCACCCAACCTGTCCAAGTCATCCTGCATTATCTCAACATCCTCTGCACATTTCACACTGCCACCCAGCTTTGTGTCATCTGCAAATTTGCTAATGTTACTTTTAATCCCTTCATCTAAATCATTAATGTATATTGTAAATAGCTGCGGTCCCAGCACCAAGCCTTGCGGTACCCCACTAGTCACCGCCTGCCAATCTGAAAGGGACCCGTTAATCCCTGCTCTTTGTTTCCTGTCTGCCAACCAATTTTCTATCTATGTCAGTACCCTACCCCCAATATCATGTGCTCTCATTTTGTCCACTAATCTCCTATGTGGGACCTTATCAAAGGCCTTCTGAAAGTCCAGGTACACTGCATCCACTGGCTGTCCCTTGTCCATTTTCATAGTTACATTCTCAAAAAATTCCAGATTAGTCAAGCACGATTTCCCCTTTGTAAATCCATGCTGACTCGGACCGATCCTGTTACTGCTATCCAAATGTGCTGCTATTTCATCCTTTATAATTGACTGCAGCATCATCCCCACCACTGATTTTTCACTATTTGGTGAAGTTGATTTGACAGTATATGTATCTGATTCTGTTTGTAACCCAAATAGGTGGTTTGCAGCTACAATTTGAATGAGGCCTGAATTTGGTTGTATTATTCCTCCTGTATGCTTACGCAAGCCCAAACTCAATGAAGTCCCACATACAGACAAGGAACTATGTGCATAAAATGCATGGCTCCCCAAGTGTATTAAGCTAATTGATTCTAACAATATTAACGCCATCCAGTTTGGGCCAGCAAGGGCAAAGGCAAAGGAGTGAGTAGGGATAGTTTGGAGTAATTCAGAGCGGGTCGGAGCATTATAAAGGGCCTTAGAAAAACTCATAAACATGAGAGATTCTGCAGATGCTGGAAATTCAAAGCAACACACACAAAATGCTGGAAGAGCTCAGCAGGTCAGACAGCATTGATGAGAATGAATAAATAGTTGCTGTTTCGGACCGAGATCCTTCCTCAGCACTGGAAAGGAAGGGAGAAGATGCCAGAACAAGAAGGTGGGGGGAGGGGATGGAAGAAAGCTGGAAGGTGATAGGTGAATCCAGGTGGATAGGAAAGATAGAACACTGGAGAGGAAGGAATCTGAAAGGAGAGGAGTGTGGACTACAGGAGAAAGGGAAGGAGGAGGGGACCCAGGGAGAGATGATGGGCAGAAGAGAAGAGGCAAGAGGCCAGAATGGGGAATAGAAGAAGAGGAGAGGGGGATGGAAACATTTTTTTTACCAGAAGGAGAAATTGATATTCATGCCATCAGGTTGGAGGCTACCCAGCCAGAATATAAGGTGTTGCTCCTCCCCTTTGTGGATGGCATCATTATGGCAATAGACCGTAATGTCAGAACGGGAATGGGAATCAGAATTGAAATGTTTGGCCACTGGGAAGTTTGCTTATAAAACATCAAACTCTTTGCTTTTCTTGGTACAAGCAAAAGATGACTGTAAAGTTCTTTGAACCATTTTCAGAGTGGTCGCTCAGACCTGTAAAGGAGGGAGGACCTTCTGTTTGTTAGAAAAGCTTCTGATCAATGTCTTCCATTTGGTGTGGAGGCCTGACTGGCTTAGGATCTTAGTGAGGGCGAGCTGCTTGGCCATTTACACCTCTGTCTGAACATTAGCATCAGGCTGACTTTGGGCATAAACCAAATGACCAAGGAACTCCTAACAGCCAATTTTTAATTGTCATCAGTCTGATCTATGAAAGAGTAGTTGCCACGATAAACGTATCACTATTACTTATATCTGATCATTCACATGTTATGTTTTTATACTTTATAGTTTGTTAAGTATTTATTGCTCCGTTCTTCTCTTCTGGTTTCTAATTGTTTTATTTTGTGTTTTGCATATGATTATTTTGTATATGGTTGTTTTGCAGAGTGATATCTGCATATGGCTATTTTGCATATGATTGCTTTGCATATGATAATTTTGCATGATTATTTTTGCATATTATTATTTTGCATATGATTAGTTTGCATATTTTTCTCTGCTTCTGGTTCCTTGTTGTTTTCAATGAAGTGAGTCTCCATTAGACTGACGTATAATCTGTTTATCTGAATCTCTGTTGTTTCAGTGCAGTCTTCAATCTTCGAGCTTTATTCTCTGTTTACCTCTCTCTGTTCTGTTCTCGTGATCTATTTTTCCCTCTGCTTTCATGTGTTGTTTAGTTTTCTCTCCTCTTTCCAGTTCTGTGTTCTATGTGGCTGAAAGACAGTGACTGATTGCAGAATTCAGGGCAATGGAAGCAGGGAGAAGAAGTGTTGACAAGGGTAGCAACCACGAAGAACGCAATCACTAAGAAGCTGCCACATCCATTACACTGAGAAATATGATGCACTGAAAGATGCCCCACTTCCCTTGCAAGATCATGTTTTTTGATTGGCTCCCAAATACTGCATTATAACCAGGGCATTCTGTATGTATCTCCTTTCTTTTAATTCCAGCGAAAAATTATTGATTTTTGTAATCTTACTCAGTAATGTGATAAAATTGCAGGCATGTATAGAATCAGGGAATTTTTCTTTATTCATGTGGTCCAAGATTCTTTTTTCACAGGGTCCTCATTGAGACAAACTGTCAATTCACATGCTGTAGGCAGGTGATTATTCTTGGAGGGTTGTTTCTGAGGTACTCAGCTGGGGAAATCAGAACAGCCCCCTGCTTCTCCTCTTGGAAAGCCCACATCTACATCAGGGCAAAGTTTAAAGTTAAAAATATTAATTGTTTAACTGCAACGAGTATTGAGACAGAACTAAAAGCTAATTGGGACTGATTGCCTTGAATATAATATCATTCAAGTAATGAAATCGTTGTGGAAAGCACAATAGTATTTGCATGGTAAGCCTGGAATATCCCAAACTTCCAGATGTCATGTAGAAGTTAAAGAAGCAAAGTACATTTATTATCAAAGTATGTATTCAGTTTACAACCCTCAGATTCATCTTCCCACAAAACAAAGAAACACCATGGGACCCATTCAAAGGAAAACATCAAACCCCCAACACACAAGGAACAAATCACACAGGCAGCCACTAAAATATGAGCGAAAAACACAGAATATAAATCATCAAGCCACAAGTCTTCAAAACGGTCCAGGAATACTATTTCAGCACAGCTCTGTTTAGTCCAGTGTCACGTCGCTTCCCCACTGCCGACCGCTGTGCCAGTTAGATGTTGCAGATATAAAATTTGAGTGCAAATTGTTGGAAGTGTAAAGAAATTGCAGCTATTCTGTGTACTAAGCATAGATGAAATGAAAGTAAGCTAGGGATCTCAATGGACAAATCTTAGTCACAAAAAGAATCGAGCTATATTGACATGGTATTTGCATAGCAGGGGAATTAAGGGTTATAGGGAAAAGGCAGGTAGGTGGAGACAACCGAATGGCCAGATCAGCCATGATCTTTTCGAATGGTGGAGCACGCTCAATGGGCCAGATAGCCGACCTCTGCTCCTATTTCTTATGTCTTATGATAAAGTTACAAAATTAAGGATCAGTGGAATTGAATGTCAGCAGTTTTCTTGGAAATAGTGCTGTGTGGTCATTAATCCATATCAATTTAAGAAAGTAGTTTGGTACTTGGGCATTTTTTTTGCTTCATGTACTTCAGCGATCTCACACTTGTGATGTTTTGAAAGAAACAACATCTCTCACTACCGTAACTAAAAGAGAGTTGCTTCGTATGTATCAGCTACGCATTTCTTGGATCTTTGATTTTGATTAATCATCTTCAGATGATATACACATATAGATAGACTCAGTCACTAAATTTATACAAGTTGTCTTTGGTCATTCAATGCCATTACAAAGGAAACAACAAACCCTCATCATTGGTTTTCGGCAAACCCACAAGATGCCAAGATCAATGAAACATCAAACTACAAGTCGTCAAAACCCAGTTAAGTGTGAGGTGGTTCATTTTGGTAGGTCAAATATGATGACAGAATATAGTATTAATGGTAAGACCCTTGGCAGTGTGGAGGATCAGAGGGATCTTGGGGTCCGAGTCCATAGGATGCTCAAGGCTGCTGCACAGGTTGACTCTGTAGTTAAGAAAGCATACGGTGCATTGGCCTTCATCAACCATGGGATTGAGTTTAGGAGCCGAGAGGTAATGTTGCAGCTACATAGGACCCTGGTCAGACCCCACTTGGAGTACTGTGCTCAGTTCTGGTCGCCTCACTCTAGGAAGGATGTAGAAACCATAGAAAGGGTGCAGAGGAAATTTACAAGGATGTTGCCTGGATTGGGGAGCATGCCTTATGAGAATAGGTTGAGTGAACTCGGCCTTTCTCCTTGGAGCAACGGAGGATGAGAGGTGTACAAGATTGATCGTGTGGATAGTCAGAGGCTTTTTCCCAGGGCTGAAATGGCTAGCACGAGAGGGCATAGTTTTACGATGCTTGGAAGTATGTACAGAGGAGATATAAGGGGTAAGTTTTTTTTACGCAGAGAGTGGTAAGTGCGTGAAATGGGCTGCTGGTGACAGTAGTGGAGGTGGATCCAATAGAGTCTTTTAAGAGACTCCTGCACAGGTATATAGAGCTCAGAAAAATAGAGGGCAATGGGTAACCCTAGGTAATTTCTCAGGTAAGGACATGTTCAGCACAGCTTTGTGGGCCGAAGGGCCTGTATTGTGCTGTAGCCTTTCTCTGTTTCTAAATATATGTGCAGGCAGTGATATTGGTTATAGTATGGAGTTATGGAGACTGCTCCCAAAAGCCCAGAAGTCTCATTACTACATAAACCTGCACACATCACGGTGGACTTCACCAGGAATGTTTTCCTTTCCCCTCGACTTTTGGTCCTGTAGAGAATCACCGATTTACTGTATTAGCATGTCGCATGTTCTAAACCTCATCACCAGTGCACTGCACTAGTGAACCTTGCACTGGTACATCTGAACTCGAGCCCCATTGAGTCCAGGTGCTTTCTAACGTTGCGCTAGGGGGTCAGATACATTTTGTGCTCGATCCCTTCACATGACACCAGCCATTGCTGGTGCATCTAGCATGGTTCCATTTACCTGATGGGGTTACCAACCTTAATTATAAAGGTAAGTCTCACTAAATATTTTGCTCACTTTGATTCATTATAGAATTATATTTTTGATTAATCAAATATTTAAAAATAATTTTTCAATATATTTGAATCAATGTATTTTTTTCCAAAATATACCTAATTATCAAAAGCATTTATTAACAATATGTCAGGGCTTAGAAATGGCAGGACTGAGATAGGGGCAAGTCTGCAGGGCGTGTCATCACTGTTCCACTTATTGCTCAGCTGGTAGAGTGAAGACCTCATGCTTACTGGGAATCATGTGACTGCTAAAGGGTTGTAGCAGCTTCAGGTCTGGTTCGAAATTAAGCAGACTGAGGGCTCAAAGGGCCGCAAGGGCCCATTCCAAGCTGTATCTCAATAAATAAAAAATAAATTATCCTAATTTACTGAGCCACATAGCAACAAGACAAATTTTAACCTATTTAATGTTGTTGATAAATAAACTTTATAGATACAAATGTCAATGTTAATGGACAACATATCAAAACTAAATTATGCAAATTAATGTTAAAAATCTGTTCTCAAGGACAGTAGGAATTCCTTATACTGTGAACAATGTTTTCACCATTCACCTCCTGAAGCTTTGTGGTCTTTTTCAATTCAGACCAGGGTGAATCTTGGAAGGAGTGTCACCAGAAATTGCACTAGGCAAATCAGTGATATTTATCAAATCGTTTCTCTAAAACCATTGAGCAGTAAGTCTAAGATTGGGCCAAAACTTTGAAGTACGAAAAGTGCAAAAGTTAGCAAAGTTCTATAAACTCCAATATAAGTTGGAAAAAAAAGGGAAAAGTAAAGCTTTTATTCTTCATCATTTTCAAATTTATATTTACAACCTATAAATATAGTTATGTAAAATATTTATGCTTTTGATGCAGCAGCCTCTTTTAGTAATACAGTTCAAATAATCTGATGTTTATTGAGCTAGAACAGGGGATCCCAACCTGGAGTCCATGATATAAAAAATGGTTGGGAACCCCTAGTCTAGAAGGCCATGGAAGCCTGACGGAATGTTGTAAAATTAGCATTCGTTTGGCTGTGAATGTGATTATAACCAGTATGTTTTTGTCATTTTACCTTGGAGGTCAAGATATTTTCATGACTGAAGAACAAAAGAAATACTACAATGCAATGAAGAAGCTAGGATCCAAGAAACCACAGAAACCTATACCAAGGCCCTTGGTAAGAGCCATTAATTTAACATATATCAAGAGCAATTGTACAATTTTCACTATAATACTGAACTCAACAGTGTAAATGGAGGTTTGAGTAATTGGAATCAAAGAGGCAGGAAGTAGGTGACGAAGACAGGAGGAAGGAGTGATGAGGCTGGATGAGAAAGAGCCACCATTTTGATGGCAGCAAATATCATTAACCTCCAGGAGGACCATAGTCTTGTCATAGGGTTTGGAGGTTTGCATGCCTCAATGACTCGGAGAGCTATGTTAGGTGGAGAATTAGCCTTGTGCTTTGGCTCTTGGTAGTGTTACCCATGCCAAACAGTTCAAAGAGTAGATGCCACACTAAGAGTGGTCCACCAGTCCTCCAGGTTTGGGGGTCCAGTTGAAAATTTTAGGGGATTTTGTGAGTGTGTGTGAGAGAGAGGGAGCGAGAGAAAGAGAGGGGAAGAGGTGCAGGTGGGGTTGTTTCATGAGATATAATCATTTTATTTAGAAACCTACCTGTGGTGGGTTCACAGCATTTAAACTGGGGCCAGTGCAGTCTCCAAAAGCACTGTGAGAATCTGTGCTTACACACGTGACGTGCTATCTGACATCTGGAGGCCTAATCTGATGACGTATAAAATGGTGTACACATGGAAAAATATGAGATTATGTACTATGACAGACTAAACAAACATAGAGTATTTTTTTAAATGGTAAGTGATAATGATTTGTTGATGCTCAAAAAGACCTGGGCATCCTTGAGGGCATGTCAATGAAATCTAACATGCAGGTGTAGCAGGCAACTAGGAGGATGAATGATACGTGAGTCTTTAATGTGAGAGAATTTAAGTACAAGAGTAAAGATATCATACAGTAATTATATGGGTACGATAAGACTAGATGGGAAACATTGTGTACAATTTGGCTTTTCTTTCTGGAAAAAGGATATACTGATTGTAGATGGGTGGTGGGTGGAGATATGTCTCTGCCAAAGGAAATCCAAGGTGTAGCACCTGCTTAGCACCTCTTCGCCCATGTTCAGGGACATGGGAAGCCATGGGAGCAGATAGTGGATGGTCGTATGAGCAGCTGGTGCATATCACAAGTCCTGGTTATACACCCAATCTCGCCAGGCAGACAGTCTCTGAGGAGTATTGATAATGGCTGAGCCCACCTTGTAAAGACGCTGCCTAGAGGAAGGCAATGTCAAACCACTTATGTAGACAAATTTGCCAAGAGCATTCATGGTCAAAGACCATGATTGCCCATGTCGTACAACACGGCACATAATAACGATGATGAAAGGAAGTGTAGTAAAGATTTGCCAAATTGGTTCCTCAGATGACAGGTCTGTCAAATGAAGAGAGAACAAATTGACTACTTAAGCAAAATTAGAGATGATCTCAATGAAATAAATAAATTTCTTGGAAGGTGTGCTAGGATAGATGTGGAGAAAATCTTTTCCTTGGCTAAGGAATCTAGAATTATGGATCATAGTCTCAACATAAGGTTTAGACCTTTTAGGATCGAGGTAATATTTTTTCACTCAGAAGGTTATATAATATGGGCAATTTCTACCCTGGAGTGCTGTGAGACTTGTTCATTGATTTTATATTGCTGGATACTGAAATAAATAAGTGATATGGTGATGAGAGAAGACAATTTCTGAAAAAGAAAATTGACCATAATTTTATTGAGTATTGGAGCAAGTTTGAGGAGAGTTTTGATTTTTCTGTTCTTCCTGCTTTTCTAGCTTTATACTTTATACTTTATTGTCGCCAAACAATTGGTACTAGAACGTACAATCATCACAGCGATATTTGATTCTGCGCTAGAGTAGAACTTCATTTTTCTATGATGCGTGTCTTTCCCTACTTATTAAGAAAACTAGCTTGGATATGTTGAAAAAAATATTTTTGCAGGTGGCACCATTAGTAACTAATATATCTGATACTGTTTGTTTTATAGAACAAGATTCAAGGCATGGTGTTTGATCTCGTAACCCAGCAAGTTTTTGATATCAGCATCATGATTCTCATTTGCCTTAACATGGTCACCATGATGGTAGAGACTGATGATCAAAGTAAAGATATGGATAACATCTTATATTGGATCAACATGGTTTTCATAGTTCTGTTCACGAGTGAATGTGTGCTTAAGCTGATTGCGCTTCGCTACTATTACTTTACAATTGGCTGGAATACTTTTGACTTTGTAGTCGTCATTCTTTCTATTGTAGGTAAGAACATTATAAGGCTTAAATCACTGTCCAAAAAGTGTAATTTCTTTTGTTATTTGTCTTTGAACTCAAACATAATGGCTTTGCTGTTTGACTAAATCTTAGGAATTACAGCTATTTTGTGAAAGATATTTAGCAGCAAAATTATTCAACAAAACTTGACAAGTACCTGCATTAAGTTCAAAAGTTTATTAGATACTGTGAAACAATGTGAAACTGTAGGTAATTACTTGTCTGATGTAAATTCCAAATAGAATAGAGGTTTTGTAATATTTTCAGTGTAAAAAAGCATTAGGAAATATTAACAATGTTTAAAATTGAGTTTTTTTAACCATTTGTTTTATAATAGGATGCAGTTGGTGATATGTTTATATCTGTCTAGTTAGGATCACAGAAACAGGCCCTTCAGCCCATCTAGTCTGTGCTGAACCATTTAAATTGCCTACTGCCATCGATCTGCACTGGAACCATAGTCTTCCATCCACGTACAAGTTGTTTACTGTTATTTAACTATATACATTTGTATAACGTCTATAACCATATCATGTACTGTATATAGAAATGAGAAAAAGCTCCTTTGAGCCAGGGTGTAAAGCATAGTAGTACACATAATGCACAATAACTTTTAATGGTAAGGATAAAAACTACAGTTGAATCACACGTAAATAACAAACTGAAGTGTATTAATATTCATGTTGTAAGGTACAAGACAGATTAACCAGTGACACTTTGATTACAATGTGGCAGGGATTTCAGAAGCCCAGGGGAAGAAACTGTTTCTCATCTAGACAGTTCTTGTTTGTATGCATCGTAGTCTCCTGCCTGATGGTAGAAAGTCAGAGAGGATGCGGGATGGATGGGTGGGATCCTTAATAATACTAAGGGCCCTGCATACGCAGCGCTCCTGATAAATGTCCCCGATGGATGGTAGGGAAATCCCTATGGTCCTCTCAGCTGTTCTCACAGTCCTTTGTAGGGACTTCCGGTCTGATGCTTGGCTGCTCCCAAACCAGATGGAGATGCAGCTTGTCAGGCATTCTCAATGGTGATCTTATCCTATCCAAACCTCTCTTAAATGTTGAAATCAAGCTTGCGTCCACCAGTTGCACTGGCAGTTCATACCACACTCTTATGACCCTCTGAGTGAAGAATTTCCCCTCATTTTCCCTTTAAATTTTTCAGCTTTCACCCTTAACCCTCTGGTTGTAGCCCCACCCAACCTCAGTGGGAAAAACCTGCTTGCATTTATCCTATCTATACCCCTCATAATTCTGTAAACCTCTATCAAATCTCCTCTCAATCTTATACGTTCCAAGGAATAAAGTCCTAACCTATTCAATTTTCCCTTATAACTCAGGTCCCCCAGTCCCAGGCACATCCTTGTAAATTTTCTGTGTACTCTTTCAACCTTACTTACATCTTAGCTGTTAGGTGACCAAAACTTCACACAATATTCCAAATTGGGTCTCACCAATGTCTTAGGCAAATTTAACTTCATTTAGTGAAAAAGATCTTGGTATTACTGGAGTAAATACTATGTTCTATGTTCTATGTTCGTGACACTTCTCACGCTCTTAAACTTTTCGACGATTTTAAGTTCCCTGGCCCCCACCGCTTTATTTTCACCATGGATGTCCAGACCTAATCAGTTCCCCTCTACCACCACTCTGCTCCGTCTAGTGGAATTAGTCCTTACTCTTAATAATTTCTCCTTTGGCTCCTCCCACTTCCTCCAAACTAGAGGTGTAGCTATGGGCACCCGTATGGGTCCTAGCTATGCCTGCCTTTTTGTTGGGTTTGTGGAACAATCTATGTTCCGTGCCTATTCTGGTATCTGTCCCCCACTTTTCCTTCGCTACATCAACGACTGCATTGGTGCTGCTTCCTGCACGCATGCAGAACTCGTTGACTTTATTAACTTTGCCTCCAACTTTCACCCTGCCCTCAAGTTTACCTGGTCCATTTCCGACACCTCCCTCCCCTTTCTAGATCTTTCTGTCTCTGTCTCTGGAGACAGCTTATCCACTGATGTCTACTATAAGCCTACTGACTCTCACAGCTATCTGGACTATTCCTCTTCTCACCCTGTCTCTTGCAAAAACGCCATCCCCTTCTCGCAATTCCTCCGTCTCCGCTGCATCTGCTCTCAGGATGAGGCTTTTCATTCTAGGACGAGGGAGATGTCTTCCTTTTTTAAAGAAAGGGGCTTCCCTTCCTCCACTATCAACTCTGCTCTTAAACGCATCTCCCCCATTTCACGTACATCTGCTCTCACTCCATCCTCCCGCCACCCCACTAGGAATAGGGTTTCCCTGGTCCTCACCTACCACCCCACCAGCCTCCGGGTCCAACATATTATTCTCCGTAACTTCCGCCACCTCCAACGGGATCCCACCACTAAGCACATCTTTCCCTCCCCCCCCTCTGCATTCCGCAGGGATCGCTCCCTACGCAACTCCCTTGACCCCCCCATCCCTCCCCACTGATCTCCCTCCTGGCACTTATCCGTGTAAGCGGAACAAGTGCTACACATGCCCTTACACTTCCTCCCTTACCACCATTCAGGGCCCCAAACAGTCCTTCCAGGTGAGGCAACACTTCACCTGTGAGTCGACTGGGGTGATATACTGCGTCTGGTGCTCCCGATGTGGCCTTTTATATATTGGCGAGACCCGACGCAGACTGGGAGACCGCTTTGTTGAATATCTACGCTCTGTCCGCCAGAGAAAGCAGGATCTCCCAGTGGCCACACATTTTAATTCCACATCCCATTCCCATTCTGACATGTCTATCCACGGCCTCCTCTACTGTAAAGATGAAGCCACACTCAGGTTGGAGGAACAACACCTTATATTCCGTCTGGGTAGCCTCCAACCTGATGGCATGAACATCAACTTCTCTAACTTCCGCTAAGGCCCCACCTCCCCCTCGTACCCCATCTGTTACTTATTTTTATGCACACATTCTTTCTCTCACTCTCCTTTTTCTCCCTCTGTCCGTCTGAATATACCTCTTGCCCATCCTCTGGGTCCCCCCCCCCTTGTCTTTCTTCCCAGACCTCCTGTCCCATGATCCTCTCGTATCCCCTTTTGCCTATCACCTGTCCAGCTCTTGGCTCTATCCCTCCCGCTCCTGTCTTCTCCTATCATTTTGGATCTCCCCCTCCCCCTCCAACTCCCTTACTCACTCTTCCTTCAGTTAGTCCTGATGAAGGGTCTCGGCCTGAAACGTTGACTGCACCTCTTCCTACAGATGCTGCCTGGCCTGCTGCATTCACCAGCAACTTTGATGTGTGTTGTCTTGGTATTACTGTTTGCTAAATTGTGGTGTATAACTGCAGTGCTCAGAAAAATTCACAAATCTCACACAAACCTTTGGTTTTATAAACTGTCATAAATGAAAATTCATCATCGAGCTGAGGAATCATTAAAGAAGAAGGTTTCTCTCTGGGTGCTCCAGTTTCCCCCCACAGTCCAAAGATGTACTGGTTGGTAGGTTAATTGGTCATTGCAAATTGTCCCGTTATTATATCAGGATTAAATGGGAGGGTTGCTGGGTAGCATGGCTCAAAGAGCTGGAACGGTCTATTCTGTGCTTATTAAGTAAATAAATAAACAACTTCTAAGTTTTCATATGTGATAAAGATGATAAAATACAATGAAAATTGGACCAAGACAGCAAGATATTTCTGTATTATGAAGTTATAAAATAGTCTTGATATTGATTCTTATCATTTGTGATATTTTCTCAATTGTTCAATGTTGTGTTGTTCTTAACATTGTATGAAATGTATAGTGTATGTGTTATAACACAAAATAATTGGCAAAATCTAAATAATTTGTATTTTCTTTCCTCCAGGCATGTTCTTAGCTGACATCATTGAAAAATACTTTGTGTCGCCAACCTTGTTTAGAGTGATCCGGCTTGCCAGAATTGGCCGTATCTTGCGCTTAATCAAGGGTGCTAAGGGAATCCGCACGCTGCTGTTCGCGCTGATGATGTCCCTTCCTGCCTTGTTCAACATTGGTTTATTGCTCTTCTTAGTCATGTTCATTTATGCCATATTTGGGATGTCTAATTTTGCTTATGTGAAGAAGGAATCTGGCATTGATGATATGTTCAACTTTGAAACTTTTGGGAACAGCATGATCTGCTTGTTTCAGATCACCACTTCTGCTGGCTGGGACGGGTTACTGGCTCCAATTTTAAACAGTGGGCCACCAGACTGTGATCCTGCAAAAGATAACCCAGGCAGCCCTATCAAAGGAGATTGTGGTAATCCGTCAGTTGCTATTCTATTCTTTGTTAGTTACATTATAATATCTTTCTTAATTGTCATAAATATGTACATTGCTATTATTTTGGAGAATTTCAGTGTTGCTACAGAGGAAAGTGCTGAACCACTGAGTGAAGACGACTTTGAGATGTTTTATGAAGTTTGGGAAAAGTTTGATTCAGATGCAACTCAGTTTATGGAGTATGGTAGATTGCATGATTTTGCAGATGCCTTGGAACCACCACTTCGTGTGGCAAAGCCCAACAAAATACAACTCATAGCGATGGATTTGCCCATGGTCAGTGGAGATAGAATTCACTGCCTTGATATCTTGTTCGCCTTTACAAAGCGTGTGCTGGGTGAGGGTGGAGAAATGGATGCTCTTCGACAGCAGATGGAGGAACGCTTTATGGCATCTAATCCATCCAAGATATCCTATGAGCCCATCACAACCACTCTGCGACGTAAGCAGGAGCACGTGTCTGCAACCATCATTCAAAGAGCTTTCAGGCGATACCTGATGAGGCGAACTCTGAAACAAGCATCTTTCATGCTCAAAGAGAAAGGGAAAACGAGCGAGCTTTTACCAGGCAAAGAAGAGATGGTGATAGATAAATTCAATGAAATCTCCACGACAGACAAAACTGATATGACTCCTTCCACCACATCCCCACCATCCTATGATAGTGTAACAAAACCAGACAGAACCAGGGAAGAGAAAGAAAAAGAAGACAGAGGCAAAGATATAAGGGATTATAGAAAGTAAAATGCAAACAAATCAAAAAGGATCCACTTTGTATGACATTGTTTACAGCTTTTAAGTGTGACCCAACCGTATCAACAGACTCCATTTGGAGATCTATGCCAAACAAACGATTAGTATATAATGAGGTCACTGACCCTCACCAGAAGCCAGTGACTCTGTATAGTGGGGGGGAGGGGGGTGGTATGGTTGGAGAGTCAGCAGATGGAATAGAAGGTTACTGTTTTCACTACTGGTTGACACTGCTGAAGAGGAAAGTCTAAATAGCTCCTAAGACTGGAGGAACAAGACAAAGGGACCAGAAAATTTTACATATTTGTGTCATTTCTTGTGTAATACTAGTGTGTTTTATCTATATATTTTGCATTACTGTTGCCACAGTTCCACCGTTTATACCAGGCCCATAGCAATTCACACATTATTTTATAATTCATAAGTTATATATTATATGTGACTATTTTTCTAAATGGGGGGTGGGCCTTTATGTTTTTGGGAAGAAGTTTCACGCACTACTTTTAAGGTAAGTGGATCACCCCAGAAGTTTAGGAGAACGCGTTTGACATGGACAAAACAAAAGTCTTGCATGGAAGCATGTTGCACTTGTTCATGGTGCATGAGGAATCATTAACCCACAAATCTAACAAAATATTTTATATCTATTTAGTGTTTCAGGGTGGCCCTGATGTCCAAGGTGCTTTACTAAATGTGTTGTGTTATATTTGAACAGTTCTCATATGTGCCTGTTAGTTCTTTAATAACCCCTAAACTGAGAGTTGATGGGTATTTTTATGTGGGACATTTACAAACAACTCTCAGCAGCTGCAATTTTAGTGTAAGTTCTAAAAGACACAGTTACTATTCCTTTTGTACTGCTATGGGTGGATAGAATCGAGGAGACCTAGAAAGGATCCACCCAACAAAACTGAATTGACCAAAATGGAACTTTACAAAACTGCTCTGCTTTATCCTGCAGTATTGTTTAGGCATCTTCAGCTCTCACTAAGATTGACATTGCACAAGACAAAGAAATCCCTCTGTGATGTAAATAGTTACTTCACATTGTGGTGCATATTTGAGCAAATATTTATCTCGGCACAGCGTTCAATGCGTCAAATATGCATCACATTAAGTCTAGTTAGCAAGCTTTTGCCGGACGTGTTCTGTATCATTATATATAGTTTGGATACCGTCACTGGCGCATGTTTATTGCTTTTGCTGCTCTACACTGTTCCTTCCACTGCCCAGAAGTGATTGAAATGTGAGAAGACATAAGCCAGTGATAAACTGAGAACTTGCTCCATAAGAACTCACTCCTCCTAGTTTACAGTGAACGAAGAAGCATTTTTACTTTTGAGTTTCTAGAGTCAATTGTATGCTGTATGACCACACTCTTACAGGATATGTTGCAGATTGCTTGAAATGCTCAATGTGGTTGAATTTTATAAAGAGAATATAAATATTGTAAAAATTCATTTTATTTTACTTTTCAGCGTTTGTACATATAAAATGTTAATGAGAATGATTTCAGGTCAAAACTATAGACACTTTTTTTTACATTGATCCATAGCACTTTTTCCATCAGTGAACTTCCCAAAAGAGAAAGAACAGAAAATTTTAGTTTACTTTTTAACAAAATGCACACATTTTCAGTATAGCAAAAATTAATTTGTGCAAAGTTTGGACCACGATTCACTTCTTTCTGCAAAGTGATATCCAGAAATACAACGAGGGTTAAACGTTATTCAGACCTAAGCACTGCCTGTCTCGAAGGTGTCAGGGAAGGAATCCTTGATCCTTTGTACTGTCCCTTTGGAGACCTTTTTGTCTTGTGACATAATTCATGCTGCACTAGAATGGCTTGAAGAGAAAATGGGTCCACAGTTTACTTTCACAAGAACAAAGTTGATATTCTTTAATCACACCCAGGTTTTTTTTGTGTTTTCTTACACAAAGAGAATTTAAATGTAAACTCCTTATATTAAGCCTATTGACTTGTAGCGTTATAGTGAACTGCATGCAGGATAATGCTAATATTACCGTAAATAAATGGTAAGACTTCATTACAGAAACAAGCTAAGAGAATAAATAATTTTTTTTTAATTGTACGTAATGACTGACTCTCTGTGTGGATTTTTTTTTGGTTTGGTTGTCTTGCACATGCGTCCATTGTGTTGTACAAAGAAAATCTTAAGAGTCTACCTACAAACTGTTATTAGAAGATTCAGAAACCTGCTCTAATGTATTCTTTGGTTGGTAATATATTCATAATGTATTACATATTCAGTGCATTTCTGAAACCTTTTTCTGGGTTTGCTCCCTTTGGTATTGGATTATTGCATAAAATGTTTAGTGCATTCTATTTGTTTAAGTAGATGCTACTTTTTTATAATATTGTAACTCTATATATCCAATTTATTTGCACAAATTATGCAGTTAATACTCCATATCTGGGTGGTCCAATATTTTATTTTCTTTCCATTGTGCTAAGTTGAGGAAATGCCAATCATGTGGTAGTCTGTTTAACATCAAACAATTTTGACAGTCACATAAAGGATTAATAAAAAATGGAATTTTATGCAAAATAATATTGTTGGGGATGCTGATTTATTTGCAGAAGCAGCATCTGTGAATTTGTGATCAGAAGGTTTAGATCTTGAGTACTGATAAAAAACTTAATTTGTGATCAAGAGGTTCGGATCTTGAGTACTGTTAATGGACAACAGGTCTAGCAATGGAATTTGAGAAATCATGAGATTTAGGAGAGTGAAAGCCTGAACCACATTGAAGGTTCTCAGAACGCTGCTGTCATTACTCAGATAGAGGAGCATTGAGAAAAAGTTATTTTAGTCAGGAAGCGTACAAGATGACCTTTGATCACGAGGCTCAGAGAGGAAGACCCTGGAGTCTTGGAGTGTTAGGGGCAGATCATGGTTCTGGAAATGCTGGAAAGTCGAGGGAATGTGTGCCATAAATGTTTTAATGATATCTAAGCTACTGAAGGCAGGAGTATTTATATGGATCCTGGAAACAATCCTCTTTTGGCAGGTCCAAGGGATTGAAAATGTCTTGCTCCCATTCTGGCTGTGTAGGTGCTGATATAGCTCTGAAGCCAGTGCTATTTATAAAGAGCTACTGCATTCTCCTGACATGTGGACTCCAGGTTCACAATTGATCCTTTCCCACTTTGAGCATTTGTAGACCAGTGGTAGCTGGGTAACACTTCTTCAAGGGAGCTTTGAGCACATCCTTGAGTCTTTTCATTTGTCCACCTGACAATCTTCCCATAATACTGTATCTGTTCCAGGACTCGGGTATTAGGCATACAAGCAGCATGGCCAGCCCAAATATAGCCAACTGAAGATTAATAGTCTCAATACTGGGATGTTAATTTGGGAAAGGATACTGAAATTGGTCTATTTATCCTTCTAGTGAATATGGAGGATTTTGAAGAAACAGTGGTGATATTTTCCTAGTGCTGGAGATAGTCTGGGTCTCAGAAACACATGGGAGGGCAGAGATCACTCCTTTTGGTAGTCCAAAGGTTTTGTTGCAGGTCTAATATTTTGATCTTCTAATAACCTTTTCCTCACTTGATCAAAGGCCTTTGTCCTTTGAAGACAGTGGTGAATTGCATCCTCTCCTATGCTTTGATGAACAAGTTGACAATGTCTTGGAATGTGTAAGAGCAAGTACAAATGCAAGCCTCATCTCTGGCTAAACTACTGAGGTTCATAATACCTTCATTTTGGTGTGTAGTCACTGTAGGTTGTAGTTTTCTGTTAGTTCTGAAAATACGTTTTGCTTCTGCACTCCCATGGGAAGTTTGTTGGAGGCGAGGCACAACCTTTGCAGCTACATAACTGAGAAACGTTTTGAAACAATGACATCTTGTTTGACAGTGGTCTTCACTGAGATTGGTTCATTGTAGACCTGTTGGTTAGTATCATAGCTTGCTTGCCAATGTAAGATGGAGGTGTAGTTGTCTGTATGAGAATTTGAAGAGGATGTTCCAGTCCGTCCCAGTTGATAGAATCAAAGTATTTCATGAGGTTGAAGTGGGGTAGGTATGGTTGTCAATGTTTCTCAAGACAGGTGGAATCCAGTCAGTCAGGGAGCAGCTATTTGGTGGCTGGAATGAAACAGTTGAGGAGGACTGGGATGATGATATATCCTGAGGTAGACAACAGAGAGTCTTTTCTGTAGAGATGAATGTCAGATATGCCTCCTTTCTTGAAGGTGGTCATAATTACAACAACCCTGAGTGGATCTGCTCTTCGCCCCCCACCTGTGGGCATGCCCTTCTCGTTGCTACCATCAAAGAGGAGCTTGAAGACACGTGCTGAACATTTTAGGAACAGCTTCTTGCCCTCTACCATTAGATTTGTGAATAGTCTAACAGATTTCTGCACAGATCACTACCTCACAGTTTTCTTTCCTTCCTTCCTTCCTACCTCCCTCCTTTCTTTCTTTCCTCCCTCCTCTCCTCCTCTCTATCTATATTGTAATTTATAGACATTTTTATGTACTGCACTGTATTGATGCAAAGTAACGTTTCACAACGTATGTCAATGATAATAAAACCGATTCTGATTTTGAAGAGTATTCATTTTCCTTCCTGCAATCATAGAACACAGGAACAGGTCCTTCAGCCCACAATGTTGTGCTGATCCAATTAAATTAGTAATTAATCCCATCTGCCCACACGATGTCCATATCCCTCCATTTTCCTCAAATTCATTTGCCTACTCAAACGTCTCTGCAAAGTCTCTAATGGCTCCAGGCACCCACCACTCTCTGTGGAAAAAAAACACTTCCCTCTCACATCTCCTTTGAGATTATCCCCTCCTCACCGTAAATGCATTCCCTCAGGCATTAGACATTTCAACCCTGGGAAAAAGATATTGTCCGTCACTCTGTTTATGCATTTTATATTCCTCTATCAGATCTCCCCTCAGTCTTCGACGCACCAGAGAAAACAACCCAAGTTTGTCCAAACTCTTGTTATAACACATGCACTTTAATCCAGGCAGCATATTAATAAATCTATTCTGCACCCGTTCCAAAGCCTCAACATCCTTCCTACAATGGAGTGACCAGAAACTGTATGCATTTCTCCAGTTGTGGCCTAACTAGAGTTTTATAAAGCTGCAACATAGCCTCCTGACTTTTAAGTTCAGTGCCTCGACTAACAAAGCCAGCCATGCCATGTGCCTTTCTAACCTCCCTATCGACCAGTGTAGCCACTTTCCAAACCATCATGATGATGATGATGACATCGACTCAGGCCTGAGAGGCCAGCGTCGGACATTTTCATGCTTTGCAAGGCGCAGATCAGAAGACTGTGGGGCGCCACTCCTCGCACAGACATTTTGCAGTATTTTTCTTTATTTTACGAGGTCGAGTTGCAAGCTCAATACTCAACCCGGCACGGATGGAAAGCGTACTCGGGAGCGGCCCCGACTGGATTCGAACCCGGGAACCTCCGTTCCAGAGTCTGGCGCTGATGTCACTGCGCCACCATCATAAGTTCACCCCTATTGGATCTGAATAGACCATGGCTTATATTGTTTGAATCATAGACACAACTATTATGGTACATAGACTGGCACTATTATGTACCTTCACAATATTTGTAAAATGCCACATCTACAAATGATGAAATTAAAGAGATGGATAATAAAGTTTAGGATCCTCACAAAGTTCTTGGCCGTTATTCCATTGATCCTCATCCCACGTTGGAAGATGATATTGGAGTAAAGGGTAGTTTACTTGAGGACGTTGCATTTTTAGCCAGCCATTTCAGTCTTATAATTTCTTGTCTAATTAATCAGCAGCAAACTACAATGGCAAATATTAAACATTTAAATAAGTTTAAAAGAAAGTTATTCTGCAAGCACATTGTGGCAAGAAGTGGAGAGGCTGCAGGATGACAGATTTTAAACATACTGACTCATTGTAAGATCATCTGTGCTCTGTTTTATCTGATTCACAGCTCTGAGATTACCCTCTAAAAATAAGTGATTTTTGTGACCGTTGGGATGAACTGTTTTGAAAAAATGATGGTCTGATTGATGGCTGCTCCAGAATTGCCAAAATGGGAGCTGATTCAAAGATTCTTTGTAAAGCAACATTTTTGATATGTATACAAGTAATGAAAAGGGATAATCGTAGAGTTAAAGAACTTTACCAGTATTTAAACAGTCTTAATCTATGGATAAACTCTTTTTGGGCTTCCAGCTGTGTACAGGTATCAATTATAACTGACTTTTCGATGAAGAACTCTGCCATCTTCTTCATCATCCCTGATGAAGTTGGCAGAGTTTGTCATCGAAAAGTTGGTTATAAACAATACCTGTACCCGGCTGGTAGACTGAGAAGAGTTTATTTGTCATATACGCTAGAAAAGCGTGAGAGTCTTAATCTGAATCCCATTCCTGTGATGAGAAGAGCCTCCGAAGGTTTGGTGAAGTATCTGGTGGCAGTTAACTGTGTTGTTAGGAGAACTGTACAAAGGATTAGCTTAAATACATGCTCAGCATGAAATCAGTAATATGACTCAATGTTCGAAATAGAAAGTGCTAATGCTAATTTAGTTACGGTAACTTATGCATATAAATTTTTTGTGTAAGTAAACACCATGCCTTGCCTAAGCCAACATGGTATAGGCGCCATGTTTCAGTGGCTTTGCAGTTTCAGCAATTAGGATTCAATTCCAGCCACTGTTTGTAAGAACATTGTACATTTTCCCTGTGACTGCGTGGGTTTCCTCTGGGTTCTTTGGTTTCCTCAGACATTCCAAAGATGTACGGATTAGTAAGCTGGGGTATCTATGTTAGTGCAAGAAGCATGGCGATACTTGTGAGCTTCCCCAGCACTTTCTTAGACTGTGTTGGTCATTGACATAAGCAACATATTTCACTGCATGTTTCAATATACAGTATTGTGCAGAAGTCCTAGGCGCACATCTATAGCTAGAGTGCCTTGGGCATTTGCACAGTACTGTAGTAATTTTATGTATTGCACTGTACTGCTGCCCCAAAAAAAATAAATTTCATGACTTATGTGAGAGATGATAAACCTGATTCTGATATGGGTCTCTATTGTGGACTGAGAGTGGGAAGGGGACAGGGAGAGGGGAATTATGGTTGGGAAAAGGGGAGGGAGCAGGAAACACCAGAAAGGCATTCTGTAATGATCAATAAGCCAATTGTTTGGAACCAACTGACCTTGTCCGGTTTCTCAGGGCTGGGTGTGTCTGTACCTGTGCCACCCCTCACCCCTGGCACTCCTTCTCTGCCACTTGTCTCACACCCCTCCCTTGGAGCTCCACCCTCACTATTCCCAACATCCTTTGCTCCTGCCAGATTTAAAAAATTGCTTTCTACGCCACATTGACAGTACGGTGCAAACGTCTAGCTATATATACGGGCCTAAGACTTTTATGCAGTATCGTGTACATGATGAATAAAGCTGATGTTCATATGCTTCTGTTTATTATCAGAGAATGTATACAACCTGAAATCCAGGGAGTGGGAAGTGCAGAATCAAATATCGCTGTGATGATTGTACGTTCTAGTATCAATTGTTTGGCGACAATAAAGTATAAACTATACTTGCTCTTCGCAGAACCCCAAAAGAATGGGTGACAGAAAACATTAGAACCCCAAAGCCCCCACTTCCCCCTCCCCTGTGCAAGCAACAGCAAAGCAACAATGCATTAACCTCCCTCCTCCCCTCCCCACCCATTTCAGCAGCAAAGCAACAATGCATTAACCTCCTTCCTCCCCTCCCCACCCATTTCAGCAGCAAAGCAACAACGCATTAACCTCCCTCCTCCCCTCCCCACCCATTTCAGCAGCAAAGCAACAATGCATTAACCTCCCTCCTCCCCTCCCCACCCATTTCAGCAGCAAAGCAACAACGCATTAACCTCCTTCCTCCCCTCCCCACCCATTTCAGCAGCAAAGCAACAACGCATTTACCTCCCTCCTCCCCTCCCCACCCATTTCAGCAGCAAAGCAACAACGCATTAACCTCCCTCCTCCCCTCCCCACCCATTTCAGCAGCAAAGCAACAACGCATTAACCTCCCTCCTCCCCTCCCCACCCATTTCCGCAGCAAAGCATCAGCACCCACTACCCCCAATCAATAGCAAAGCACCCAAAGACAGACTATGATCTGTAGTCAACAAAAACTACTGTTCACTCAACAGTTCGGTATGCCACAGGTTCTCTCTCTCACTAACAAGGGACCTAGAGATGTCACCCATTTCGCAGCAAAAGGGGAGACGAACAGTCACTGTTATAGTGTCAGCCTGCCACGTTGCATTTTATTCCAAGATTCTCCGACTCTAGAATTGGCAGCAAACTCTCCTCACCATTGAGAGAGAGGGAGAGAGTGATCACTTGACTACAGAGAACTTCATCCGTACATCCACCGCAGTGAAATCCTGATGCTCCTTCTGCCATGACGCCTCAGTCGACAACACTGGCCAGGTATCGGTCGTCCACAGTGCCGCACCCCAGCAGCGCCATCTTCCAAGCTGCACCTGGAAAATGGACGGCCACTGAGCTCCAGGAGCTGGAACTCATCGGCTATGAAAAGCCTCAGTTTTCGAGTCCTGTCATAGATCAGAACCTCAATAGAACTCCAGCCACCTTGGAAAGGAAAAAAAAGAGACATTGAAGAGAGCTGTTTCCGCAGATGAGCTCGAAGAGGCAGCCACTTGTCGCCGTCTTAACTGCGCCCACTCGTTATCTGAGTCTCTTTGTAAGCAAACACCTGAACCTGGGGAGTTAGTTTCATGGCAAGGTTTGAAACTACAATGATATTGCACCAAGGGTTTCAGAGCTCAGATCAGCAAACACCATAAAAAATGCAAGTTGTGTCAACAATTCCAAAGGGAACAACCTGCTATCAGCCACTTACATCTTGGCTTGTCCCTAAATCCTGAGCCAGAGTTGTATAAGATCGAATTCAGGGACACACTGCAGATTCTGTATCATTTTGACTGTCCTCTCTCCATTGGACCCAGCATTGAGCACAAAGGGGGATTTCAATGGAGACACTGACTCCTAGGAGAAAGTAAATGCAGGCAACTACCTATCTTACTCTATCTTAGTATTTTTATCATTTGTTTGTAGGTATATTTATTTTTTTTATTTTTAAGACCATTTACAGTAAGTATATTTGAATAGTTCTTAAAATGCCACTGGCTTAGCCTTAGCAGGGGTGAGCTGTCAGCCATTGTCAGGCTATACTGAAAATGAATAAAATATATCTGTAAAAAGAGAGCACAGGAACTGTGAGTTGCAAAGGTGGTGCCTGACTGTTATGAGGTAGCAAACACAAGTAAAAAACAAAAAAAATTTAAAAATCCGTAAGACCTTAAGAGCAGAATTAGGCCATTTGGCCCATTGAGTCTGCTCCACCATTTCATCATGGCTGAACCATTTCCCTCTCAGCCCCAATCTCCTGCCTTCTCTCTATATCCCTTCATTCCCCTCAGAACCATCTCTTAATTGCTTTCAGTCTCAACTACTGAAAGCTGGATTTCCACTGAATTTATACTAAAATTCTCCCAGCCATAATAGAAATAGTGAATTTAAAATGTATAATTTCCCCTCAGACCAGTCAGATAAATCTGATCCTGCCTACTGACTCACTTGCTGTGCCTACTCTCTGTGAAAACACTTCCTCATCTGCTGGTTGCTAAGGAACTGCTATATTTGAACAGCTATATTCTTACAGCCTCTACTTCAGATGTCTCAGCGTTGTAAAATACGGTCTTTTTGCATTAGCTTTCCTTTACACCAGTCCTCTCAGTTGCCTTCATTTTGTGGATTTATGATTTTGCTTGGCTTGTGCATTCCTGTGTACATGAAGATACCGCAATAGTGACATAACTCAAATCAAAATTCAACGCCTGGCCACTTGCAAATAGTATGGCATCCAAAATCTTCAAGTCAATACTGCAATTCAAATTATCCCTATCCCATTTTCCTGCAGGGGATGCTCGGCAAATCTATAGAACAGTAACAATAACAGGATCAATGGAAGATCAACCAGAGTGCAGAAGACAACAAACTGTGCAAATACTACTATAAATAAATACTGATTAATAGCAAGAGCATGAGATAAGGAGACCTTAAAGTGAGATCATTGCTCGTAAAGCATTTCAAAGATGGGGCAACTGAGTGTATTTATCCCCTTGTATTCAGGGCCCTGTTCCTGAACCTGGTGCTGCGATTCCTGAGGCTCTTGTACCTTCCACCTGATGGCAGCAGCGAGAAGGGAGCATGGCCTGGGTGGTGGAGATCACTGATGGTGGATGCTGCTTCACTACAAATATGTGATCTAGTAGACTGCATTAGAAGGTAGAAACAATTTTAAAAATGAATGATACTGAAGCGCCTGCTAGGTATCTGTTTCATGGCGTTGGACATTGTATTTTCCTTTAACAACAGGAGTGATCATAGCTATGCCCAGTTTGATAACACATCCTGTTACAATGTACGATATCAGAATTCTGAAATCCTATCACAAGACTTAAGAGCTGTTGAGGTCAGGTATACGAAGTCATAATTATTCTAACTACGATGATAAAATGTCACATTAGTTATTATTTTAATTCTCTTATGCTAAAAGCCATATCACAAATCTTTGATTTATTCTGATTTATGAATATCCAACTAAATGTAGGTTTGTCTAAGAGAAATACGCTGGTCTCTTGCTGGAAAGCAGGGTGAAGAAATCTCTGAAGCTGCACTTGACAACAGTAATTTCATCACACTACCAAGGCTCTTTGGGCAAGGAAAACAGAGAGGCAGCTATTAAGGGAAAGTCTGGCAGAATAATCAATTCACATAAACAATTATGATATTTGTCTGGTCCTGAGAGGAGTATTATATAGAATGAATACACAAAATGTGCTGGAAGAGCTCAGCAAGTTAGGCAGCATAATGGATGGGGATAAACAGTGAGCGTTACAGACCGAGACTCTTTATCAGGATTTAGAAAGCAGATCTGATGAGAAGCTGCACTGTGTTGGTGGATGTTACAGCAGCTGTGTGTTGGTGGAGGAGAATAGGGTAGTTGATGGGATGCTGATCATATGGACTATCTGAAGGTGACTGATTTATGACATCAATATGCATAGTACAGGTCAAAATATGTGTGCTATTTTTAGTTAACCGGTATTGTCTTAAGTGTACAGTTTCTTCCCCATAGAATTTGTTCTTTAATAATAGTTTTGATGATCTTTATTTAATAGCGAGGAATAATGAGCATATTATTTTTCTAATTAACTGAGCCAATATTGGTATGTGCAGATGCATGGGAGAGCCCAATTTAGCAAAACACTTTAAAAATAACCATCGATTGAATTTAAAATTAAACGAAGTGTAAAAGGAAAAAACCTGAAGAAAATTTGAAGGCTTGACTATTAGCCTCGAGTTCATTGGTCACGAGACATGTGGTAACTAAGCACGGGGGTGGGGGCACGGTAGTGTAGTGGTGAGCGCAAGGCATTACAGTACCAGTGACCGGGGTTCAACTGCTGCCACTGCCTGTAAAGAGTTCGTACCTTCTCCCCTTAACTGCATGGGTGTCCTCTGGGTGCTCCCGTTTCCTCCCACAGTCCAAAAACGTACCGGCTGGCAGGTTAGTTGGTCATTTTTAAATATCCCACGATTAGGCTAGGATTAAATTGTGGGGGGGGGGGGGGGTTGCTGGCAGCATGGCTCCAAGAGGCCGCAAGGGCGTATTCCACGGTGTATGTCAATGAATAAATAAATAAATATGTGTTCCTTTCTATTTTTATCCTTTGTGTTGCTTGACACCTAAACAGTGAAGGGTCTGTATACCCTTGGTTATGTTCTCTGTCTGCCTTGAGATGCCAAGGAACACCTAAATATGAACATTCCTGTCTGATTTTTCCCTCACATTTCTGTTACACCATTTGAACACAATTTTAAAGGCAGCAAATCTCATTACAAATGATTTATATTAAAATGCATTTTATGCTATTAAGGATATTGGATTTTCAAAAAATGGAAACAATATAATGCTTTAGAGACTATCAGTCTTGTGAAAGCTGTATTATGTTTATTTGTAGGACTGAAACATTTGACTGAAACTTGAAGTAGTTAGCTACTTTTAACAATTATGAAAGTAATCCTACAGTAAACCCATCAGCATCTAAGACCACAAATCTTATTAAATTATTGTGTATTAAATGCTAACATATTTAAGCTTTTTACTTGTCAACTAGTAGAGAGTGGTTTGTAATCCTTGTGGGGATTTGAAGCAGTTTTTGCAGCAAGAGTAAATTGACCATTTGAAGGCACAAAAATAGGACAAATGCATAGAAAGCAAGCCTAGTTGTCTGAAGGTGCTTCAGTATAACTCCAAAAGACTGAGGTTTGGTAAAATACTGAAAGGCTTTTATTCGCTTTTAATACGACCTCCACGGTGAGTGTCTGCCCCCGGACTGAGGGGGAGGGGCAAGGCGAAACACCTTTATACAGGACTCTGTGGGAGGAGACACAGGGGCAGTCAGCAGAGGGGCGTGTCCAGACGGTTAACCCAGTTACAACATATATATATATGGTTTACTACATTGTCACATTCCATGTAGTTCACCTTCAAGTTCAAATTCATTTAACTATACATGAATACGGCCAAACAAAACAGTTTTATTCCAGGGCCAAGGGGCAAAACACAGTACATACCAACAGTCATACACAACACAAGGCATATATGTGTTGATAGTGATTACATTTTTATATTTTGGTATGTTTGATTTCATTTTATTTTATATAATCTTTGTCTTTTCTTGTTATCTTTAATTTTGTTTCAAATTTTTATGACTATATTGATTATTCTTTATAATAAAGCACTTTGAGCCTACATCTAAATGAATAGAAGGTGCTATATAAATAAATTTATTATTATTGCATAAGATAGCAAGCACATATAAAATATCAGTAAAATACAGTCACACAAATATAGTCCAAGTCGCTGATTCCATAAACGTCACAGCAGTCTGCAGTCTAAGACAATACAGCTTGTCTTCTGCCAAGTGAACACTGGGGGGCAGCACCAACTGCAACATGGACGCCATATCAAACAGTCAGGTGGAGGGCCCAACCCTTGGGCAGCTGCAAACGGGCAGCACTGCAGCTTGAGGCCTATTCCACGACCGAGGCCACACAGCTCCCCCACCACTTGCCAATTAACCAATGAATTGGATTTGCAGCATTCCACTCCATTAATGGTCACCAGGGTCGTGAATCACAAGAAAAGCAACTAAGACGATCGCTCAGTGATATGCTGCACACTTCCTTTGCACATCGATGCCTCTCTGTTGCAGGCACCATCACCAATCACACCAAGTCCAGCTGTTTCAGTTTCTCCACCAATGAGCAACTCACTGATGGGGTAGACCTGCAGTATTTTAAGTCTTTACTGTCCAGCATGGTCTTGTGCTTGTAAAAAATATTCTTAAAAAGACAATAACACCTTTGTTCGGCCCAGTAGAAGCTGCTGTGTCTGAGCACGCCACCATCTTGCCAGAAGCTATTGTCTATCTATCTCAGCCACGAGAAACTTGCTAAGATGAACCATTCTGTGCTGTAAACATTAACAGGATGCGTATATTAATTTGGGTGCTAATGGATAATTTAACACCATTTAATCCAATTCATTGCTGAAGCAAATAGAATGACATACATCTACGGTTGTATTTGCATAATTTATGTTATGAAGAAAATTTCTGTTTAAAAAGTTTACTTAGACTAAAGTGCTTAAATTAAGGGGTCTCACAGAGATAAACTTCTTATGGAACTATCAAGAATCACAAGACACATATTAAGGTGATTAGCAAAAGAACCAAAGACTACTCAAGGAGAGACATTTAATGCAATGAAAGTTTAGTACTTGGAATG
Organism: Mobula birostris; assembly: GCF_030028105.1. Taxonomy (NCBI): domain Eukaryota; kingdom Metazoa; phylum Chordata; class Chondrichthyes; order Myliobatiformes; family Myliobatidae; genus Mobula; species Mobula birostris. The sequence continues at coordinate 184,153,724 of NC_092375.1, forward strand.
CATCATGCGGTATATGTGTGAAACCTAATTCAATCATGACTTTCAAAAGAGAAGGAGATTTGTGATGAAAGGAAGTGGAGAGAGCAAAGGAAAGCAAATACAGTAGCTGGATTACTTTTGCAGAGAGCTGCACAAACTTGCAGAATGAATTAGGTCATGAATGTGGGAATCTTTGGTCAGAATTTATTGTTCATCCTGAAGAGTTAAGAATCAACATAGCCACCTTCTGTGTCATTACCATTTAATAATTGTGTAAAATAATTGAGTGTTTATGTTGGCTACAAAATTGGCTTGACAATAGAAAAAGAGGGTTGTGCTGGAGAGCTATGTATTAGACTGGAAACCCGTGTCCAGTGGTAGGTCATTGGGATTGATGCTGGGTCCACTGCTGTTTGCTATTTGTATTAATAATTTGAATGAGAATGTACATATATGGCATGGTTAGTGAGTTATTGGATAATAGTAAATTTGGTTGTATAGTAGTGAAAAAGGCTAAATAAGACTACAATGGGTACTTGATCAATTGACACAAAAGGGTAATAGGGCCAAAGAATGGCAGATGGAGTTTAATTCAGATAAATATGAGGTAAACTAAATTAGTGCAAGACTTACACAGTAAATGGTAAGGCCCTGAAGACTGTTACAGAAAAGTGAGACCTAGAGATGAATGTATATATTTTCTTGAAATTGGCAACACAGGTCATCAGAATGGTGAAAAAAGACATTTGGTATAGTTGTCTGCATTGGTCAGAAATTTAGGATGTAATACACAAAACTGTGGTAAGGCCACAGCTGGAGTTCAATCATTTGTTATGTGCCTTGTTGTATGACGTAGGTGACGATGGTCTTTCCATGACCATGATTGTTCTTGGCAAATTTTTCTACAGAAGTGGTTTGCTATTGCCTTCTTCTGGGCAGTGTTTTCACAAGATGGCTGACCCTGGCCATGATCAATGCTCTTCAGAGATTGTCTGCCTGGTGTCAGTGGTCGTATAACCAAGACTTGTGATATGCACCAGCTGCTCATCCACCACCTGCTCCCATGGCTTCTCATGACCCTGATTGAGTGGGGGGGGAGGGGTAATAAGCAGGTACTGCACCTTGCCGGAGGTTGACCTGCAGGCTAGTGGAGGGAAGGAGTGCCTTACACCTCTTTTGGTAGAGATGTATCTCCACCCACCACTTACATATGGATAACATGGCACAATTCTGGTCAACCTGCTAAAGGAAGGATGTCATTAAACTGGAAGAGGTGTAAAACAAATATGAGGATGTTACCAGGACTAGAGAACCTGGGTTGTAAGGGAAGGCTAAATTTCTTTCCCTGGAGGGTAGGAAGCTGAGAGTTGACTGAGGGACATAGATAAAGTGAATAGCTAAGGCCTTTACTCCATGGGTAGCAGAATCCAAAACCAGAGCGCTTAGGTTTAAAGTGAGGAGGTGGGAAAGACTTAAAAGGGACTTGAGGGACAACTTTTTCACAGAGGTTGGCAAATATAAGGTAAGGGTTGGCAGAAGAAGTGGTAGAGGCAGGCACAATTATGGCAGTTAAAGACACTTGGACAGTCACGTAGATAGGAATGGTTAAAACCAAGGGTTCCCAACCTTTTCATGCAGTGGAGCCTTACCATTAACCGAGGGATCTGTGTCTCCCAGGTTGGGAATGTGTGGTTTAAAAAGGATGTGGGCCAAAAGCAGGTAAATGTATCTAGCTCAGTTATCGAACATAGTCAGCACAGACAAGATGGACCAAGGAACTTGTTTCCATGCCTTATCACTCTACCTCACTGTGACTCGTGGTCAACGCCTGCTTGCAAGTTTAAGCATTGGATACAATTCAATGGATAAGTTTGACCATGAGGCAATCTACCCAGACAGAGCAGCATCAGAAACTGAAGTTTACAGGTAGCTATGGTTACCACTGGCACCGTCACAGCAAAAGCAACAAAAACAACTTTTTTTCCATTGTAAAGGTCATTTGGTGACTATGATGTGTACTTATTATTTTAGTAATATTTGAGTAATCTTATATATATATATTTTGTTCGATTAAACATTTTGTGCATTTAAATAATTCATTATGGCTTATGTGTTAAAATGCTAACATTGCATATGTCATCACATTATGACGTGATACGTGCGCACCCCACTTAAAAGTAAAGACAAAGCCAGACCCACAATCCTGAACTCACGTGTCTTCCTTTGAACTAATTTAATGTTTTGAAGTTACAAAACATAGCAATGTTAATTTCCGGCATGGTTGCAGTCATAATGACTTTCCTTTCCTGTATTGTTCGCAGCATCGCAACTGTAGATGCAAGTTCTCATTGCACCTCTCATTGTCCTATTATCACTATCTTGACTGTTCAAACTATGAGATCAATACTTGGATATCCGTGATTCTTATTAGCCAGTGGCTTGGAGATGTTACTTTTGTGATGTTCAGATTTGTTGTTAAGAATGTGGAAAACAAAAACCTCTTTAAAATGGCTCATTATTGCTCCAGGGTTTATCCGATAATGTATGAACCTCCTGCTGCTCCGCTCTGTGATAAACTGAGGCTGAAACTGTGGGCCTGCTGCGACTGCTCTGGATCTGGTGTCAATGGGCTCATTTTTTGTTCTGAATGCTGTTTTCTTGCTTTTATTTCTTGCATGATTTGTTCTTATTCTCTCTTTCTGCATATTAGGTGTGAGTGGATTTTTTTTTAATATAGATTATTTTGGGTTTCTTGTCTTGTGGCTGCCTGTAAGGAGACAAACCTCAAGGTTGTACAATATATATGTACCATAATAATAAATGTACTTTGAACTTTTGAACTTTGAGTGTGTCTGAACTATTGATTGGATAACCAAGTCACAGGACAACGGTTTGGTCATCTGTTGGGAGGGTACTTCAGAAGGCATGAGGACTATTTAGAGTTTTCTTTTGTTTCATTAACGCCTTAACTGACGTACATCAGAAGTTTGTTCTGTTCTTTGGTGTTGTAGTATTTCATTCCTTCTATATCATTTTAGACATGGAAAAGGCTCCAAAGTACTGATGAAATTGGACTTTTAGCACCAAGAAGTATTGGTGAAATCACCCTCCATCAGACTAAATGAAAACAGCAAATCAGACATTGCTGTTGGATTTTACAGTAGTGAGGAAATGTGGTGAGAAGATATTGACAGGGCAACTTTTATAATCTAAACTTAGTAGTGTAATTGCCTTAGCTTCTAAACATCATCTTCTGCTAAGATGTCACATATAAACAGAGTTGACCTACAAGAAATCAACTTTATAAAAGTTTGATCTGTAGAGACACAGATATCACTGCTGATGCCGAAAGCTCGTGAAAGTCAACTCATGTGTATTCCAAATCTAACAGAGAAGGGGAGTGTTATCTTCCCCTACCTTCTATGCTCCTGCTTCTCCCCACATCTAATTTTTCTCTCAAAATACCACACTGTTTTCATCTACCAGGCTCCTCCCTTTCTTGTTTTTTTTCCAAGGATGCTACCTGACCTGCTTAGAGTTTCCAATATCTTATAAACACAAGAAATTGTGCAGATACTGGAAATCCAAAGCAATATTTTCTGTTTTTATTATCTTCCTTCCTTGTGCAACCCTCAGCACATCAGCTACCTATCCTGCTCTAGCTTCTAATGCTCAATAGCATTGAACCTCTGCTCCTCAACCTGTCTTTGTTCTGGTTTGTAACTCCAACACATAAGACGAATTGAATAGAAAACAGAGAGCTGGGAGTAACTCATGTACATTCTTAGATTTACTTTTAGCGAGATGAGCACATATGACATGGTGGCGTGACGACATATGCCATTCACATACTTTTACATATAACCTGTAATGAATTATTTAAATGAACAAGAATGCTTATATATGCTTAAGCAATATTATAATATATTGGAGTTGGGATGTAATGTTGAAGTTGTACAAGGCATTGGTAAGGCCAAATTTGGAGTATTGTGTACAGTTCTGGTCACCGAATTATAGGAAAGATGTCAACAAAATTGAGAGAGTACAGAGAAGATTTACTAGAATGTTACCTGAGTTTCATCTCCTAAGTTACAGAGAAAGGTTGAACAAGTTGGGTCTTTATTCTTTGGAGCATAGAAGATTGAGGGAGGGACTTGATAGAGGTGTTTAAAATTATGAGGGGGATAGATAGAGTTGACGTGGGTAGGCTTTTTCCATTGAGAGTGGGGGAGATTCAAACAAGGGGACATGAGTTGAGAGTTAAGGGACAAAAGTTTAGGGGTAACTTGAGGGGGAATTTCTTTACTCAGAGAGTGGTGGCTGTGTGGAACGAGCTTCCAGCAGAGGTAGTTGAGGCAGGTTCGATGTTGTCATTTAAAGTTAAATTGGATAGCTATATGGACAGGAAAGGAATAGAGGGTTGTGGGCTGAGTGAAGGTCGGTGGGACTAGGTGAGAGTAAGAGTTCGGCACGGACTAGAAGGGCCGAGATGGCCTGTTTCCGTGCTGTAATTGTTATATGGTTACTGAAATACTAAAACACAAGAGACCTCTCCCTGCTTAGCTATAAACTCCAACTCGAAAAAGAATTAGATTAGATTAGATTATGAGGACACGCAGTCCTCTTTTATTGTCATTTAGTAATGCATGCATTAAGAAATGATACAATGTTCCTCCAGAATGATATCACAGAAACACAAGACAAACCAAGACTAAAAAAACTGACAAAAACCACATAATTATAATATATAGTTACAAGAGTACAAAGCAATACCATAATTTGATAAAGAACAGACCATGGGCATGGTAAAAAAAAAAAGTCTCAAAGTCTCTCAAAAGTCCCATCACCTCACACAGATGGTAGAAGGAAGAAGAACTCTCCCTGCCATGAGCTTCCAGTGCCACAAACTTGCCGATGCAGCATCCTGGAAACACCCGACCACAGCCAACTCTTGAGTCCGTCTGAAAACTTCGAACCTCCAACCAGCCCTCCGACACCGAGCACCGAGCACCATCTCTGCCGAGCACTTTGACCCCGGCCCCGGCAATAGGCAAAAGCTGATGATTTGGGGCCTTCCCAGCTGGAGATTTTCGATCGCATTATAGCAGCGGCAGCGAAGCAGGTATTTCAGAAGTTTCACCAGATGTTCCTCTGTGCTTCTCATGGCTATCTCCATCAAATCAGGATTGTGCACGTCAACATCCACAGCAGAGTAAATTTTAAATTGTCCCATTCAGGTCTAAAGATTTAATGACTGTGGATGCTCTCATACTCTTATGGGATAACATCACTCCTGATTCCTGATTTGCTTGGCAGGTGAGTCTTGCAGCTGTGAAACAATCTCAGGTTCTGGGGCCTCCTCTATGGTGGTTGTAGGAGTTGACTCTGGAACTGCAGGAAATGCTTCTGATAGTTCTGGACACCTTTCTGCTCTAACAATTGAGTCTGATCTCCTCAACTGATCAATGTGTCATCTCCACTGTGTTTGAGAGTGATCCAGTTCTGTCTTTAATCTTCTCAAGTACCTGTGATCACCTCTGCTTGTTCATGAGTGAAATGTTGATCCTCCTCGATTGAGGAGCCCTCAAATTGCCTCAGCTGTTTGTCCTGCATACTCCTTCTGAGATTGGCCTTGAAGAGATCCAAGTGTGAGTGCAAGGGCAACACAGGAATAGCACAGTTGGTGAGTTGTTGGTTGTGGAGTGTGCTGCACTGCGACATGCAAGGACGAAATTGGCAAGCGAGCTTCTGATTCAGTGCTAGTGTAGGGCATTCTGCAGACATTGTTTAAGACTCCGGACAAACTTTGCTGCCAAGCCATTTGTAGCTGGGTGGTATGATACAGATGTAGTATGTCTTATTCCAGGGATGACTGAAACTGTTCCACAACAAACTGTGGTCCATTGTCACTGACTAAGAGTTCTGGAGCACCAGTCCTTGAGAAAAGACCACTCAACGCATCAACAGTGTGCAAAATTGTAGCACAGGCTATTGGGAACACTACTGGGCACTTAGTAGCTGCATCCGCTACTACCAAAAAATGTGTACTCTTGAATGGTCCGGCAAAATCCACATGATTCCTCTGCCAAGGCAATGCAAGGCATTCCCAGGGATGGAAAGGTCTGCTCTTGGCATCTTCTGGATGTGTTGGCATCCCAAACAGTGTATGGCAATCTGTTCATTCTGCTGATCTATTCCACAAACTAAACAATCTCTCGATACATCATTGAGCCTATCACTAAATTGACAATGCTCAGACAACCCCTTCAAGTCAGCAAAGCTCATTATGGTTGGTTTTGTTGGAGAAGTGAAACTTCTTAGCAAACTATATACAGTACCTTTAAACCAAATTCATTGGTTATATTGTTAGCTTCAAAGTACTGCTCAATTTGCTTAGTGTGCATTATCCAGTTAACTCTTGTGCAATCAATGTGTCTATTTCTCAGATGTAACCACCCATTTCTCCTTCTTTTAAATTTATGATTATTATCACCCAGTACTCACTGTTTATGAACCTGTGAATTTTTCATTTTCTCCCTTTTTTTTAACTCAACCGTTTCTCGCTCCCCTTTCCAAAGAGACACACGCTGCACAGCTTGTTTTCAACTTGAACATCTTGCTGCACTCCAACAGGCAGGTAGTCATCTCAAGTCAAGTTAAACTTCTTCATCACCATTGTTATATTTTGCAACTCCGGCACATTAATTGAAGGGAAAACATGGAGATGGGAATAACTTCTGTACATTCCTAGTTTTACTTTTAGCGAGATGCCGAAGTATGACCTGGTGGCATGATGACGTATGCCATTCACATACTTTTACATATATCCCGTAATGAATTATTGAACTGAAATACAAAGCTTAATCAAACAATATATATTTACAATATTACTCAAATATTGCTGAAATACTAAATGCACAAAAGCTTTGTACAGATAAATGGGCTCTGAGAAATATTTGTTATTTAACAAACATCATTAATGTGAAATGAAATTCTACAACAGATATGTGATTTATTTGGGAGAAGGAAGTGTTCCAATTAAAAATATACAATTTATATTTTCAGCAAAAAAAAACAAGAACTAAGGTGACTGCAATTTTAAAGGCCAATTAATTAAATTCCCTATGATATTTGCAAGAATTTAAATTCATTTCATCTGTTACTGGTATGATTTGATTCTAAAATGAAGTCCTGTATGTCATCCACCACCTCCCTTCTACATCTTCTATTCCATCCTTTCTTGATAATTAATTCCCAATTTGGCCATTGATCTCAGTGAACATCAGGATTCAGGTTTGATTCCCTGCTTCCCCAACCATGATGCTGATGGTTGATTTTAGTCATAGTCATAGTCATACTTTATTAATCCCGAAGGAAATTGGTTTTCATTACAGTTGCACCATAAATAATTAAATAGTAATAAAACAATAAATAGTTAAATAGTAATATGTAAATTATGCCAGGAAATAAGTCCAGGACCAGCCTATTGGCTCAGGATGTCTGACTCTCCAAGGGAGGAGTTGTAAAGTTTGATGGCCACAGGCAGGAATGACTTCCTATGACGCTCTGTGTTGCATCTCGGTGGAATGAGTCTCTGGCTGAATGTACTCCTGTGCCCACCCAGTACATTATGTAGTGGATGGGAGACATTGTCCAAGATGGCATGCAACTTAGACAGCATCCTCTTTTCAGACACCACCGTGAGAGAGTCTAGTTCCATCCCCACAACATCACTGGCCTTACAAATGAGTTTGTTGATTCTGTTGGTGTCTGCTACCCTCAGCCTGCTGCCCCAGCACACAACAGCAAACATGATAGCACTGGCCACCACAGACTCGTAGAACATCCTCAGCAGTGTCGGGCAGATGTTAAAGGACCTCAGTCTCCTCAGGATATAGAGATGGCTCTGACCCTTCTTGTAGACAGCTTCAGTGTTCTTTGACCAGTCCAGTTTATTGTCAATTCGTATCCCCAGGTATTTGTAATCCTCCACCATGTCCACACTGACACCCTGGATGGAAACAGGGGTCACCGGTACCTTAGCTCTCCTCAGGTCTACCACCAGCTCCTTAGTCTTTTTCACATTAAGCTGCAGATAATTCTGCTCACACCATGTGACAAAGTTTCCTACCGTAGCCCTGTACTCAGCCTCATCTCCCTTGCTGATGCATCCAACTATGGCAGAGTCATCCAAAAACTTCTGAAGATGACAAGACTCTGTGCAGTAGTTGAAGTCCGAGGTGTAAATGGTGAAGAGAAAGGGAGACAAGACAGTCCCCTGTGGAGCCCCAGTGCTGCTAATCACTCTGTCGGACACACAGTGTTGCAAGCACACGTACTGTGGTCTGCCAGTCAGGTAATCAAGAATCCATGACACCAGGAAAGCATCCACCTGCATCGCTGTCAGCTTCTCCCCCAGCAGAGCAGGGCGGATGGTGTTGAACGCACTGGAGAAGACAAAAAACATGACCCTCACAGTGCTCGCTGGCTTGTCCAGGTGGGCGTAGACACGGTTCAGCAGGTAGACGATGGCATCCTCAACTCCTAGTCGTGGCTGGTAGGCGAACTCTATAATTTTCATTAGAGATTCATTCCCTCATTACAAGGTCTCAAGGAGTTGAACTGCATTTCACTGTATGTTTTTGAATCTCAGTGGTTTATTGTAATCATTTTGAAGGTGACACAACCTGTCCATTCGTAAACTAAGAACAGATTGTTACATTGGGAATGAAAGACTTGTTGGTAAATGACCGTCCTGCAGATTAATATATTTTTTCACTTTAAAAATTGGAGACTATAGGACCAAACTGACCTCCAGTAAATATTTAACAAAGAAAAATACCTTTGTTTGTGGCTGAAAGCTAATCATCAAATAGATTGAAAGCTTCTTTTCTCAGACTGAGTCCTACAGGATTCCTTGCAATGTTTATATCAGATACAGAGATGGAAGATGCTTCATTACAAATCATTTGCCCACACACTTTAGGCCAAAAATATGAAAAGCACTGCAGTATTCAGGAAAGGCAGATTGCAGCATATTATCCACTCCCTAGAGAATAAATAAAACTTACTATAGGATTTCAGGAATGCTTCACTGGAAGATGATCTTCCAACATATCAATGCATACATTAAAGATGTTATATACAATATGAATAAGTTAGATGTTGAGTGTTACCCATAAGCTTAAGAAACAAACCTGGCATTGCAAGCTGCATCTACATTTTTTTTAAGGGATTTTATAAATCCTCCTTTTCACGATTAGCACTGGCAGACAATAAGTTTGAGCAGATGAATCAGATGATATATTTATGAAGCTGCAGCTCAGCAGCCTTAATGCCGTATGTGTGGAGTGGGTAGTAATTGATTCAGCAAAAATACACTATCAACATTTCTTCATCTGTTTGAACCAACTATAAAACATATGGCAGATGGATTACGGTGTACGTTAGAGTATGGACATGCACTTTGGTAGAAGGCGTACACTATTTCCTAAACGGGGAGTGAATTCAGTAATCAGAGACGCTGAGGGACCTCAGAGTCATTGTGCAGATTCCCTTAAGGTTAACTTGCAGATTGAACTGGTAGGAAGGAAGAAAGGCAAATGCATTGCTATCATTCACTTCAAGAGGACAAGAATATTAGGACAAGGAAGAAAATGAATTTCAGGTTGTATATTGTATACATTTCCCTGACATTAAATGTACTTATTGAATGCTGAGGCTTTATCAGGCTTTGATTCAACCACATTCTGAATCTGAGCAGATTTGGACCTCTTATCGAAGAAAGGCTGTGCTGGATTTGGAGACAGTACAGAGGTGGTTATGAGAACTATCCCGGGAATGAAACGGTTAATGTATGAGGAGTATTTGATGTGCTGGGCCTGTACTCACTGGGAGATCTCATTGAAACCTACTGAACTAAGGGTCCAGATAGAGTGGATGTGGAGAGGATGTTTCCAACAGTGAGAGAATGTAGGGCCAGAGGGCACAGTATCAGAAGACCACAAGACCATAACATAGGAGCAGAATTAGGCCATTCAGCCCATTGAGACTGCTCCACCATTCCAGCATGGCTGTTCCTGGATCCCAGTCAAACCCATACACCTGCTGTCTCTCTATATCCTCTGATGCCCTGACTGACCAAGAAATGATCAAATTCTGCCTTAAATACCCCACAGACTTGGCCTACACCGCAGTCTGTGGCAGAGAATTCCACAGATTCACTACACTCTGGCAAAAAAAATTCCTCCTTAACTCTGTTCTAAAAAAGTCATCCCTCAATTTTGAGGTTGTGCTCTCTCGTTCTGGATATGCCCACTATAGGAAACATCTCCACATCCACCTTATCTAGTCCTTTCAATATTCGATAGGTTTCAATGAGACCCACATGCATTCTTCTAATTTCCAGTGAGTACAGGCCCAAAGCTGCCAAATGCTGCTCATATGTTAACCCCTTCATTCCCAGGATCATCCTCATGAACCCCTTCTGGACTCTCTCCAATGACAACACATCCTTTCTGAGATACGGGCCCAAACTGTAGACAATACTCCAAGTGCTGCCTGATTAGTCTCTTATAGAGGCTCAGCATTACCTCCTTGCTTTTATATTATATTCCTCTTGAAATAAATGCATTTGCCTTCTTCACCACAGACACAACCTGCAAATTAACCTTCTGGGAGTTTTGCATGAGGACTCCTAAGTCCCTCTGCACCTCTGATGTTTGAACCTTCTCCCCATTTAGATAATAGTCTGCACTATTGTTCCTTTTATCAAAATGCATTATCGTACATTTCCCAACACTGTATTCCATCTGCCACTTTTTGCCCATTCTTTCTGTTTGTCTAAGTCCTGCTACAGTCATATTGCTTCCTCAGCACTACCTATCCCTCCACGGATCTTCATAACATCCACAAATTTTGCCACAAAGCATCAATTCCATTATCCAAATCATTGACAAACAATGCGAAAAGTAGCAGTCCTAATACTGACCCCTGAGGAACAGCACTAGTCACCAGCAGCCAACCAGAAAAGGCCCCTTTTATTTCAACTCACTGCCTCCTGCCTGTCAGCCATTCCTCTATCAATGCCAGTATCTATCCTGTAACGCTATAGGATTTTATCTTGTTAAGCAGCCTCATGTATGGCACCTTATCAAATGCCTTCTGAAAATCCAAGTAAATGACAACCACTGTCTCTCCTTTGTCCACCCTGCTTGTTACTTCCTCGAAGAACTTTAACAGATTTGTCAGGAAAGATTTCCCTTTACAGAAGCCATGCTGACTTTGACTTAATTTATCATTAGTCTCCAGGTCCCACGAAACCTTTTCCTTTGTAATGGCACGTGAGAGGTCCCTACACTTAACGGACCTCTGGCACACTGCTAGTGTCTTCCACAGTGGAAACTGATGCAAAGTATCCATTAAGTTAATCTGGCATTTCTTTGTCCCCCAATACTACCACACTGGCATCATTTTCCAGTGGTCCAATATCAACTCTCACCTCCCTTTTACTCTTTATATAACTGAAAAAGCTTTTGGTATCCTGCTTTATATAATTGGCTAGTTTCTCCCCATATTTCATCTTTCATTTTAGTTGCCTTTTGTTGGATTTTAAAAGCTTCCCAATCATCCAACTTCTCACTCACTTTTGCTACCTTATATGCCCTTTCCTTGGCTTTTATGCAGTCCTTAACTTCCCTTGTCAGCCACGGTTGCCTACCCCTGCCATTTGAGAACTCTTCTGTGGGACATATCTATCGTGCACCTTGAGAACTATTCTCAGAAACTTCAGCCTCCTCTGCTCTGCCATCATCCCCACCAGTATCCCCCTCCAATCCAGCTGGGCAAGCTCCTCTCTCATGCCTCTGTAATTCTCTTTATTCCATTGCAATCCTGATATATGTAACTTATGCTTCTCCCTCTCAAATTGCAGTATGAATTCAATCATATTATGATCACTGCCTCAAAGAGTTCCTTCACATTAAGCTCCCTGATAAAATCTGGGTTATTACACAACACCTATTCTAAGATGCCTTTCCCTGAGTAGGCTCAAGTGAAAGCTGCTCTAAAAAGCCACCTCATAGGCATTCAACAAATTCTCTCTCTTACAATCCAACTCCAACCTGATTTTCCCAATCCTCCTGCATATTGAATTCCCCCATTACAATTGTGTCATTACCCTTATTACATACCGTTTCCAGTTCCCTTTACAATCTCAATCACATAACTTGGCTACTGTTTGGAGGTCTATATATGATTCCCATAATAGTTCTTTTACCCTTGCAGTTTCTTAACTCCACCCACAAAGATTCAACATTCTCTGACCCGATGTCACCTCTTTCTAAAGATGTAATTCCATCTCTTATGAACAGAACCACACCACCACCGATGCCATCTTGTTTGTCCTTTTGATACAAAGTACATCACACCCTTTGATGGTGAGCTTCCAACTATGGCCTTCTTTCAGCCAAGACTGAGTGATGCCCACAACGAAATATCGACCAATCTCTAATTGTGCCACGAGTTCATCTGCCTTATTTTGAATGCTACATGCATTTAAATACAGCACCTTCAGTCCTGCAATCTTCACCCTTTTGTATGTTGCCTCTTTGCTCTGGCTACATTTGTACCCAATGATTGTATTGTCCTTCCTTACATTCATGTTACACCCACCATCTACTTGTAAACCTGCTGGCTCATCCTCAGCTCTATTATACTGGTTCCCATCCCTCTGTCATATTAGTTTAATCCACTCCCAACAGCTCTAGTAAATCTGCCCGCAAGAATACTGGTCCCCCTCAGATTCAAGTACAACCCATCCCTTTTGGACAGGTCCCACTGCCCCAGAAGAGGTCCCAATGATCCAGAAGGATGTCCCTTTAGAACAGGGATGAGGGACTTCTTATGCCAGAGGAAAATGTGCTGTGGGGGCTAAATCACCGGGTGTATTTGAAGTGGGGGTTCATTAGTAAGGGCATCAAAGGTTATGGGGAGAAGGCAACTAAATGGGATTGAATGGGAAAATAAATCAGTCATGATCAAACAGGGAAGCAGACTCGATGAGCTACATGGTCTAATTCTGCTCCTATGTCTAATGGTCTTACAAAAAGCCTAATAATTAATATGTCTATCCTACTTTGCCTTATGTCTGAAGTTTATTGCCTGAAGCACCAAAATGATATTTTGACTTTTAAAAAGTACCAGAGCTTTGTTTAATGAGGGATAAATTGAGGCTTTTAGATATTTAGACATTTCACCTGTGAATCTTCTGGGTTTGCCTATTGTGTCTGGTGCTCCCGATGCGGCCTCTTCTACATTGGTGAGACCTGTCTTAAATGGAGGTTCCGCTTCAAGGTGCACCTCCATTATATCCGTCACAAGTGGAAATTCCCGGTGGCCAAACATTTTAATTCCGATTCCCATTCCTGTTCTGACATTTCAGTCCATGGCCTCCTCTTGTGTCAAGATATTCCTCTGGCTAAAGAAGTTCCTCATCTCTGTTCTAAAGGGACATCGTTCTCCCTGGGCACTCTCCTCCTTCCTTTACTTTCCTCTCCTATCAGATTCCTTCCTCTCCAGTCCTTGACCTTTCCCACCCACCTGGCTTCACTATCACCTTCCAGCTTTCCCACCTCCCACCACTTTATTCTGGCATCTTCCTCCTGAAGAAGGGTCCCAGTCTGAAATGTTGACTGTTTATTCATTTGTCCAGATGCTGCCTGACCTGCTGAATTCCTCCAGCATTTCATGTGTGTTGCTCTGAATTTCTAGTATCTACAGAATCTCTTGCGTTTATTAATTTGCCTAGATGCTGCCCGACCGGTTAAGTTCCTCCAGCATTTTGTGTGTGTTGTTTTGGACTTGTGGCATCTGCAGACTTCCTAGTGTCTTAGATATTTGCGAAACATTCATATGTTTCATGAATTTTTTAAGGAGAATAGATACCATATGTTATCTTGGATGAGAAAGTAGAGTACTCAGAGCCAAAGGATATGATTGCTCAGAGAGTTCACATGACTAAGAGAATATTGGAATAAAAGCAAAGAATTTGATTGCTTAGAGAGTTGGAATAAGGTTGTGTTTTAATATCAACAGACATGAGCTTGGAGCATAGATTTTGGATTATTCTTCAATGAAACTCCACATTACCAGAGACTTCAGAACATTTTAGACAATAGATTGGGCACGGTTTAAGAAATCCCCTCAATAAGTATAATTAACCTGTATACTTTGTTCTATCTCATCACTGAATACCACAATCCAAAACTAGTTCAAAATCATTACTCATGCTAGTTTTGCTTTTTGTAGATTATTCAATGAAGTTCATGCTCCATCAAGAGTGAAATAACAAATTAAAATATTCTGCACATGAAGCTATAGTAAAAAAAAGCAGCAGGATCTCTTGATTTATGATAATTAAGTGGGGCAAATAGGCCTTTCCTGTGGGATGCTACGTGTTCTCGGAATTCCTGAATGACATTTTCAGTGTGAATTCTGATTAGAATCTGAACCAGAATCAGGTTTATTACCATTGATGCAGTGGTACTGTATAGTGCAATTCATAAAAATTATAATGAGAATATAAACAAAGCAAATTATTGTGCAAAAAGAAAGCAAGTTAGTGAGGAGCTGTTCATGGGTTTATAGACCGTTCATAAACATGATGGTGTAAAGAAGAAGCTGTCCCTTAAACGTTGAGTGTGCATCAGCAGGTTCCTGTACCTCCTCCCTGATGGTAGAGTATAAGACCACAAGATGTAGGAGCAGAATTAGGCCACTTGGCCCATCAGGTCTGTTCCACTATTCCATCATGCCTGATTTAATGTTCCTCTCAACCGCATTCTCCTGTCTTCTATCCATAATCTTTTATGCCCTGACAAACCAAGAACCCATCAATCTTGGCTTTAAACATACTCATGGTTGACCTCCACAGCTGTCTGTGGCAATGACTGCCACAGATTCACCACTCTCTGGCTAAAGAAACTCCTCCTCTTCTCTGTTCTAAACAGACATCCCCCTATTCTGAGGCTGTGCCTTTTGGTCCTAGACTCACCCACTGTAGGAAATATCCTTTCCACATACACTCTGTCTAGCCCTTTCAATATTCAATAGGTTTCCATGAGATCCACTCCCCCATCCTTCTAAATTCCAGTGAGCACAGCCAAAGAACCATCAAACATTCCTCATATGATAACTCTTTCATTCCCAGAATCATTCCCTCAAACTTCTTCTGAACCCTCTCCAAAGCCAGCATTTTTTTTTAGATAAGGGGCCCAAAACTGTTTACAATACTCCTAGTGCAGTCTGACCAATGTCTTATAAAGCCTCAGCATCACCTCCTTGCTCTTGTATTCTAGTCTTCTCTAAATGAATGCTGTGCTCGAAATAGTAGTAATGAGAAGAGGGCATGTCTTGGATTGGGAGGGATTTCATGTTGGATGTCTCCTTCTTGAGGCATTGCCTTTTGAAGATGTCATCGATGGTGGGAGGTGAGTGATGGCCCATGTTGGAGCTGTCTGAGTCTGTAACTCTTTGCAGTTTTGTTTGATCATGTGCATTGGCACCTCCAAACTAGACAGTCATGTAACCACTCAGAATGCTCTAAGGGACATCTGTAGAAATTTGCTAGAATCCTTGGTGACATATCAAATCTCCTCAAACTCCAAATAGAGCTGCTGTTGTGTCATCTTCATAATTGTATCAATATGTCAGGCCCGGGATGGATTTTCAGAGATGTTGACACCCAGGAACTTGAAGCTGCTCACCCTTTCCACTGCTAACCCCTCGATGAGAATTGTTGTGTGTTCTCCTGACTTCCCCTTCTTGTATCCACAATCAGTCCCTTGGTCTTACTGACATTGAGCAAAAGGTTGATGTTGCTCACCACTCAACCAGCCAATTTATCTCACTGCTATGTGCCTCCTTGTCACCATCTGAAATTTTACCACAACAGTTGTGTCATTCTCAGATTTATAGATGGTGTTTGGGTGTGTTTAGCCACACATTCCTGAGTGTAGAGAGCGTGGAGTGGTGGGCTAAGCATGCATCCTTGAGGTGTGCCTGTGTAGGAGGAGATGTCCTTTCTCATCCACGCTGACTGTGGTCTCCTGATGAAAAAGTCAAGAATCCAGTTTCAGAGGGAGGGGCAACACAAGATGAATATCAAATTGGAGACAAATTGGATACCAAATTGGTGAACATCTGCCTCAAATATGCAGGTTCTGCCTGACAGACTGACACAGACCACTTTTGCATTATTGGACTTCATAGTCCTATCTTATCTGCAAATGTTATTATTATTTGCAAATATTATTTATGGGAAAAAAACAAACACCTAATAATTCCTATCATCCATCTCCCTACGTCTTTGACCATTCTCCTAGATTCTGCTCTGTGCTCCCTGTTTTTATTGGATATGGGAAGAAGATTTATATCAATTATATATATTGATTGCCAGCTGGTGGTGTAGTGGCATCAGCACCAGACTTCAGAGCGAAGGCTCCCGAGTTCGTATCCGGCCGGCTCCCTTGCACGCTTTCCATCCGTGCTGGGTTGAGCGTCGAGCTAGCAACTCGGCCTCGTAAAAATAAGAAAGCCTGCTAAAAAAAACGCCATCATGATGACATCCCGATGGCTCCACTCGGAGCTAAGGGCTTTCTTCTTCTTCTTCTATATATTGATTTATATCAATAATGTATATTAATTATGTTATTTTTATTAAACATTGATTTATATGAATTCCCCGAGCTATCACCCAAAGGCAAAAAGGTAGGAAGTAATATAGATTTGTCTTGGCTTCAGGGTCCACCCTGAAACCCCAACATCTTGATGAGGTTACTGATTATTTTCTGAAGGGCAAATGATTAAAATTTTGAAACTAGACCACAATTTTTCAATTCTTCAGTGTTACACCAAGGTCACATTTCTGACCAATTCCATATTCTTCTAATAAATACCTTAACAAATTTGCACTGTACTCTCCTCACTGGGATTACATAGAAATGTGTGAAAGGGAATTGTCTTCTCAAAAGTCATGAATTACAAAGTCAATAAAAGTTTAATAGATTAGATTAAATGTAATTCTTATTTCCCATATTAATATTCTTGACATTGGTTGGCTCATGGACACCTATAAGGTAATTGCAGGATAAAAGGTTGAATGTACCTACCTCTGAGTGGAAGCTCCAGGCATTTTGTTGGAGGACAAGGTGCTGAAGCACAGAGGCCAGACTATACAAGCCTCACACATCAAAGTTGCTGGTGAACGCAGCAGGCCAGGCAGCATCTGTAGGAAGAGGTGCAGTCAACGTTTCAGGCCGAGACCCTTCGTCAGGACTAACTGAAGGAAGAGTGAGTAAGGGATCTGAAAGTTGGAGGGGGAGGGGGAGATCCAAAATGATAGGAGAAGACAGGAGGAGGAGGGATAGAGCCAAGAGCTGGACAGGTGATAGGCAAAAGGGGATACGAGAGGATCATAGGACAGGAGGTCCGGGAAGAAAGAAGGGGGGGGGGGACCCAGAGGATGGGCAAGAGGTATATTCAGAGGGACAGAGGGAGAAAAAGGAGAGTGAGAGAAAGAATGTGTGCATAAAAATAAGTAACAGATGGGGTACGAGGGGGAGGTGGGGCCTTAGCGGAAGTTAGAGAAGTCGATGTTCATGCCATCAGGTTGGAGGCTACCCAGACGGAATATAAGGTGTTGTTCCTCCAACCTGAGTGTGGCTTCATCTTTACAGTAGAGGAGGCCGTGGATAGACATGTCAGAATGGGAATGAGATGTGGAATTAAAATGTGTGGCCACTGGGAGATCCTGCTTTCTCTGGCGGACAGAGCGTAGATGTTCAGCAAAGCGGTCTCCCAGTCTGCGTCGGGTCTCACCAATATATAAAAGGCCACATCGGGAGCACCGGACGCAGTATATCACCCCAGTCAACTCACAGGTGAAGTGTTGCCTCACCTGGAAGGACCATTTGGGGCCCTGAATGGTGGTAAGGGAGGAAGTGTAAGGGCATGTGTAGCACTTATTCCGCTTACACAGATAAGTGCCAGGAGGGAGATCAGTGGGGAGGGATGGGGGGGACGAATGGACAAGGGAGTAATATCTTATCCGTGTAATTTGGAGCATTGTGTACAGTTTTGGGCACCTACCCATGGGAAAGATGTAAAATAAGGTTGAAAGAGTACAGAGAAAATTTACAAGGATGTTGCTGGGTCTGGAGGACCTGAGTTATAAGGAAAGATTGAGTAGGTTAGGACTTTATTTCTTGGAACTTAGAAGGTTGAGAGGATATCCAAAATTATGAGGGGTATAGATAGGGTTAATACAAGCAGTCTTTTTCCACTGAGATGGGTGGGACTACAACTAGAGGTCATGGGTTAAGGGTGAATGCTGAATAGAAAGATAAAGGGGAACATGAGGGGAAACCTCTTCACTCAGAGGGTCATGGGAGTTTGATTTCAATGTTTAAGAGAAGTTTGCATACGTACATGGCTGGTAGAGGTATGGAGGTCTATAGTCCCGGTGCAGGTCGATAGGAAGAGGCAGTTTAAATGATTTTGGCATTTAAACGTTACAGGTCTGTTTCTGTGCTGTATTCCTCTATGACTGTATGACCCTAACATTATTTTGAATAAGCCCCCAGATTCGTTGAAGGAATTGCAAAGGCATTCTTACAGGAAGCTGATGAAAGGGGCAGGTCTGACCTATACAAAAAGGACAGGTTGCCGTTGAATCCGAGGGGGACCAATATCCTGGCGGGGAGGTTTGCTAAGGCTATTGGGGAGAGTTTAAACTAGAATTGCTGCGGGGTGGGAACCGAACTGATGTGACGGAGGAAAGGGAGGTTGGCTCACAAATAGAGAAAGCTTGGAGGCAGTGTGAAAGGGAGAATAGGCAGGTGATAGAGAAGGTACACGCTCAGACCAATGGTTTGAGATGTGTCTATTTTCATGCGAGCAGTATTATGAATAAAGCGGATGAGCTAGAGCGTGGATCAGCGCTTGGAGCTATGATGTTGTGACCATTACAGAGATTTGGATGGTGCAGGGGCAGAAATGGCTACTTCAAGTGCCAGGCTTTAGATGTTTCAGAAAGGACAGGGAGGGAGGCAAAAGAGGTGGGGTTGAGGCACTGTTGATCAGAGATAGTGTCACAGCTGCAGAAAAGGGGGAAGTCATGGAGGGGTTGTCTATGGAGTCTCTGTGGGTGGAAGTTAGGGATAGGAGGGGGTCAATAACTCAACTGGGTGTTTTTTATAGACCACCCAATAGTAACAGGGATATCGAGGAGCAGATAGTGAGACAGATTTTGCAAAGGTGTAATAATAACAGGGTTGTTGTGGTGGGAGATGTTAAGTTCCCAAATATTGATTGACATCTCCCTAGAGTGGGGGTTTAGATGGGGTGGCATTTGTGAGGTGTGTTCAGGAAGGTTTCCTGACACAATATGTAGATAAGCCTACAAGAGGAGAGTCTGTACTTGATCTGCTGTTGGGAAATGAACCTGGTCATGTGTCAGATCTCTCAGTGGGAGAGCATTTTGGAGATAGTGATCACAATTCTATCTCCTTTATCATAGCATTGGAGAGGGATAGGAACAACATGTTAGGGAAATGTTTAATTGGAGTAAGGGGAAATATGAGGCTATCAGACAGGAACTTGGAAACATAAGGCCTTGACGGACAGGATTAAGGAAAATCCCAAGACATTCTACAAGTACATGAAGAGCAAAAGGATAAGATGTGACAGGATAGGACCAATCAAGTGTGGCAGTGGAAAAGTGCATATGGAATCAGAGGAGATAGCAGAGGTACTTAATAAATGCTTTGCTTCAGTATTCACTACGGAAAAGGTTCTTGGCGATTGTAGGGATGACTTGCAGCAGACTGAAAAGCTTAAGCATGTAGATGTTAAGGAAGAGGATGTACTGGAGCTTTTGGAAAGCATTAAGTCACCGCGACCGGTCGGGATGTACCCCAGGCTACCGTGGGAAGCGAGGGAAGAGATTGCTGAGCCTCTGGCAATGACCTTTGCACCATCAATGAGGACGGGAGAGGTTCCGGAGGATTGGAGGGTTGCGGATGTTGTTCCCTTATTCAAGAAAGGGAGTTGAGATAGCACAGAAAATTTGCCCACAGAAGGCAAAGAGTGGTTGTAGATGGGTCATATTCTGCATGGAGGTCAGTGACCAGTGGTGTGCCTCAGGGATCTGTTCTGGGATCCCTACTCTTCATGATTTTTATAAATGACCTGGGTGAAGAAGTGGAGTGTTGGGTTAGTAAATTAACTGATGACACAAAGTTGGGGGTGCTGTGGATAGTCTGGAAGGCTGTCAAAGGTTACAGTGGGACATTGATAGGATGCAAAACTGGACTGAGAAGTGGCAGATGGATTTCAACCCAGATAAGTGTGAGGTGGTTCATTTTGGTAGGTCAAATATGATGGCAGAATATAGAATATAGAATATAGTAAGACTCTTGGCAGTGTGGAAGATCAGAGGGATCTTGGGGGTCCATGTCCATAGGACACTCAAAGCTGCTACAGTTTGACTCTGTGGTTAAGAAAGCATACGGTGCATTGGCCTTCATCAATCGTGGAATTGAGTTTAAGAGCCGAGTGGTAATGTTGCAGCTATATAGGACCCTGGTCAGACCCCACTTGGAGTACTGTGCTCAATTCTGGTTGACTCACTACAGGAAGAATGTGGAAACCATAGAAAGGGTGCAGAGGAGATTTACAAGGATGTTTCCTGGATTAGGGAGAATGCCTTATGAGAATAGGTTGAGTGAACTTGGCCTTTTCTCCTTGGAGCGGTGGAGGATGAGAGGTGACCTGATAGAGGTGTACAAGATAATGAGAGGCATTGATCGTGTGGATAGTCAGAGGCTTTTTTCCCAGGGCTGAAATGGCTGGCACAAGAGGGCACAGTTTTAAGGTGCTTGGAAGTAGGTACAGGGGAGATGTCAGGGGTAAGTTTTTTATGCAGAGAGTGCTGGGAGTACGTGGAATGGGCTGCCAGCAGCGGTGGTTGAGGCAGAAACAATCGGGTCTTTTAAGGGACTCCTGGATAGGTATATGGAGCTTAGAAAAATAGAGAGTTATGGGTAAGTCTAGGTAGTTCTAAGGTAAGGACATGTTTGGCACAGCTTTGTGGGCCGAAGGGTCTGTATTGTGCTGTAGGTTTTCTATGTTTCTATGTTTCTAAATGATGATGGTTAGTTATTTTCTTGAGATACATCTGGCATTCAGTATATTAGTGGCTGATATGTGAGTCAATAACCCGCATTTTCACCATAATATTTAATAGGTTAATTAACAAAAGTTTATCTAACTTGGATTTAAGCTTAATAATTGACCTAGTGTAAATTGTCATTTGTGAAAATGGGTTCCAAGTTTCTAAGATATTACAGAAACGTTGACTAATCTCTGTCCAGAAAGGCATCATTTTAATTTTTAGACCAAGCCCATTTGGAAGTTGCCTATTCTATTGACTGTACTTGACATCTAGGAAACCTACCAAACCACTCCAAGGAATACAACATAATTTTTTGCAATGTCTCGTTGTGATTTAACCTTTCAAGTGCAGGTATCATGTTGGTAAGTTTATGTTGCCTTCAAGTTCGAGGTCAACATATAGTTTTCATGATGCAGTGCTCAGAGAACATAAAGTGCAGTTTAACTAGGAATTTGTATAATAGGTACCTGCTTCTAGCCTCTGAACTCTCAGATCTAAGGGCTATCTTTCCATTAGACTTTCTACTTTTTAGTTCTTCATTTGCTCATGACCAGGATATTTTTTTTGGATTTCTTCTACATCTAGCTTTGTAACCAGGAAAACGAGGTGAGCAGGTGCAGGCCATAATCATTGTTCACAGGGTTTGGCTCCAGTGTAAGAAGAATATACAATGAATCACTCCATTTCTTATTCTCTCCACTGGCCTGTTGCTCAGTACCTACACAATTAATCTTTCCTCCTTTTTTTGTGCATTCTGCTGGAAATTGTTGCCACTGTTTTCCTTTGCCATTACATGCCAACCATAGGATCTTGTTACTTTTACTGGTACATTAACATTTTCAGCCTTTTTAATGCAGGCGTCTAAGGAAAATACTGCCTGAACATGCAGAGACACTTGCCTTTTTAAAACTAATGCATGGTCTGGATATCGAATAATGATGTGGATATGGAGAGGATCTTTGCTATGGGGGGGAGGGCGGATCTTAGACTAGAGCGCAGAGCGCAGAGCTTCAGAATTGAGGATGTTCATTTAAAAAAGGAGGGTGGTGAATCTGTGAAATTAATTCCCTCAAGCAACTGTGTAGGACAAGTCTTTGGGTATATTTAAAATGGAGGTTGATAGGTTCTAGATTAATCGAGGTGTCAAACGTAGGGAGAAGACAGTAGAATGGGGTTGAGAGGGACCGTGTATCAGCCATGATGGAGCAGGCGATGGGCTGAATGACCTGTTTCTATATTCCTATGTCTTATGGCCAGGGTTTAAGCAACTCTTCCACCTAGGTCAGACTGGCAAATGAAAAGCTGCAGAAATTTGGGTTGGAACTTCAGATCTGTGACTGTTCGTATTCGTGATCTAAAGTCAATAAAAAGGTGGATAAGCCATGGGAAATATATTGTCACCTATTAAGATTATAGCACCTCTGAATCCTCACATTCCCCCTCAAACATCAGGCCTAAAAGAGAACAGGATTGTCTCCCACTAAATATTGCAGGTTCTTTCAAGTTTTTGAGGAGTAATAGAACATAGAAACCATAGAAAATCTACAGCACAGAAGCAGGCCTTTTGGCCCTTCTTGAACTTACTTACAACTATTTCACTTGCAGGTCACAACTGTTTCTATATCAAGTAAGTAATGAAAACACTTGTGTTCCCACCTTTCCCAGGAACGGTTCACTTCTGCAAGATCCCAATACTACATTGAGAAAAAAGTTGGAAGGTATCAGTATATTTATTTTATGGTAATATTTCATGCACTTACAATAATATTTATATTTATTCCAGAAAACAACAAATCTCAAGACGAGTGTCAGAGATAATAAGCCTGATTCTGATTTTGAGTTTGCAAATTGTACCATGTACATTCATATCCAGATCTTTTCTGTAAATAATCGGTAACCCTCAGGTTCATTCGGCTGTGTAAACCTAGGGAAGGCAATCTCTGGCCCCGCCAAATGTGTGAGATTGAGGTGTAAGCTCACCCGAAACCATCTGTTTGTGTGGATGCTGTGTGATGTTTTCCCCTGTTACAAATCAGTACTATGAAATAACAGACAATCATATACAATTAAATGATTTAGCTTTATAATTCTTAATTTGTTTAAAGTGTTAGTAAAAGAAAAGCAAAAAAAAGAGAAAAGGGCCCATTTTAATGAAACAGTCTAATGTGCACAAGTTGGAGCTCACGGTTTCCCCTTCGCTGATCCTCCTGCGATTTCCCCAGGCTTTGTCGACTCCAAGTCCACGCCTACGACCTCTCCTCTCCAGCATCTTCTCTCTTCATCTCCTGCCGAACAAAAGACCCAGATCACTCCGGTGTCAGGCACACGGCAAAAAACACACTCCTGTCACTGGACGGCTCACATTCCAAAGCACCCGTTATCTCTAACCATAACCCAAACACTGCTGCTGCAGAAAGACCATTACGTTAGCAGTGAAACCTTATCCAGAGTGTTACAAATGAATAGTAGAGGTCCCAACACAGATCCATGGGACACTCTGCTAGTAATAGGGTTCTAGTCAGCGAATTGACCTTCAATTATCACCTTCTATTTCCTATCATCAAGCCAACTCAGAATCCACATCACTAGTTCCCCTGGAACTGTTGGACGGGGAATTTGTCGAATGCCTACAAGATGGCTTTTTAGAGCAGCTCGTGGTTGATCCCACTAAGGGATCAGCTGTTCTGGATTGGCTGTTGTACAATGAACCAGAATTGATTGCAGAGCTCAAGGTAAAGGATCCCTTTGGGGCCAGTGATCATAATATGATAGAATTCACCCTGCAATTTGAGAGAAAGAAGCTGAAGTCAGATGTAACAGTGGTACAGTGGAGTAAAGGGAATTACAGAAGCATGAGAGAGGATCTGGCCGAAGTTCATTGGAAGGGCACACCAGCAGGGATGATGGCAGGGCAGCAATGGCTGAAATTTCTGGGACCAATTTGGAAGATATATCCCAAAGAAGAAGAAGCAGGATAACACAACCATGGCCGACAAGGGAATGGAAAGCCAACATAAAAGCCTAAAAGAAGGTATCTAATAGAGCAAAAATCAGTGGGAAGCTGGAGGACTGACAAATATTAAAAACTAAAAAAGTTACAAAGCTGGGAAAGATGAATATGAAGTTAAGCTAGCCAATAACATTAAAGAGGTTACCAGAAGACTCTTTAGATATATAAAGAGTAAAAGAGAGGCAAACTAGACTGCTGGAAAATGATGCTGGAGAGGTAGTAATGGGGGACAAGGAAATAGCAGATGAACTGAAGAAGTATTTTGCATCAGTATCATCCCTACAACTGAACCTGTCTCTCTTGTACAGCTTGCTTCTATCCTTGAAGAGATCCCAATGGTCCAAGAACCTGTATCCCTGTTCTCTGCACCAACTCTTTAGTTTTCTATTCATCTGGTATCTTTCTATTCCTGGGCTCACTGGCATGTTGCACCAAGAACGTTATCATTGAGATCATGCACGTTCATCTCTTACCTTACTCCATATACTCATTCTGCAAGACCTCAGCTTTTATTCTACCTCTGCAATTTGTACCAACAAGTACAATGGCCTCTAGCTGTTCGCTCTCCTGCTCAAAAATTCTCTGCAGGTATTCAGAGACATTCTTGACTAGCACCTAGAAGACAACATGCCATCCTGGCATTTCCTCTGTAGCTACAGAAATTATTGTTTGTCCCCCTTTATTGAGTCCCTTATCACTATTGTGCTGTCTGACTGCACCCTTTCCATCTGAGCGTCAGAGCTTATCTCAGTGCCGGGGACTACTGTTTTTAGCCCCTGAAAGAACATTCCCTTCAAGTGTATCCAAGGGGATATACCTGTATGTGAAGGGAATAGCCACATCACAGTGGAACCCTCCCCTTGGTTTTCCTGATGAACACCCATGTATCTGAAGCCTGTGCCTTGGATGTGACAACCTCAGTAAACATCTCATCTATGAAACCCTCAGCTTCCTGGGTGATCCTGCGTACATCCAGGTCCATTTTCCGTTCCTTGACCCAATATGTCAGATGCCGAAGCTGTGTGCACTTCCCACGGACGTAGACCATCATGAAGTTCCCTGACTTCCCACGAATGTAGACCATCATGAAGTTCCCTGACTTCCCACGGATGTAGACTATCATGAAGTTCCCTGACTTCCCACGGATGTAGACTATCATGAAGTTCCCTGACTTCCCAAGGATGTAGACCATCATGAAGTTCCCTGACTTCCCACGGACATAGACTATCATAAAGTTCCCTGACTTCCCACGGATGTAGACTATCATGAAGTTCCCTGACTTCCCACGGATGTAGACCATCATGAAGTTCCCTGACTTCCCACGGACGTAGACTATCATAAAGTTCCCTGACTTCCCACATCTTGCATCTTTCATTCTTCAGTCTTAGTTTAAAGAAAGGCATAATCAACTCTTACTTTATTCCTAAAGTGTTTTAGAGAATACAAAGTGCAATGGCAACTAATACAATGCAGGTTCCTGAAAACAGCAATGTATAATGTTCTATTTTTGGAATGGTGATTGAGAAATAAGTAGTGAGCAGGAGGCTGCTTTGTTATTCTTCAAAATAGTTCCATGAGATCTTTTGTGTCTTCCTGAGAGAACCAGTAAGACCTCTCTTGCTAATTGAACAAAGCATGTACTGTATGTGTTTAAAGATATGATATAGCATCTCATTCAAAGTACAGGCATGCAGTTGACCAATCCACGGTAAGAAATAATTTGATCAGCTACCTCTGACATTGCCTACCGTGCATGTTCGTCACATGCTATACAGAACTCTGTGTTTGGCTGGCATCTAATGGTCTCACACTAAAACATGCTTCTTGTTCAGTTAAGGCCATGGTTACCATGGCAATGGCACCAGGAGGTGACTCATCATTTCCAATTATCACACTCATCCAGAGGCCTTCTTGATCTTTTCCTTTATGCTTTTTAAATTAACTATCCCCATCACTTTACTTGAGGCAACTGGTATACATCATTACCTCAAAACATATCGTTACTATATACTTATATCTATATATCCTACATCAGTAGGTTTTTATTCTAACTCAGGCCCACAGTTACCATGGAGACTGCCTTGAGGGCTGTTGTTGAGTTAACCCTGCTATCAGAGAAGACCATCCTGGAACTAGCTTCATCATCTCTAAATACATTAAGAAAAAGACTGTCATGCCTTAATTAACTTTTCCATTAATATTCTTGTACTATTGCTTCTTGAACTTTACATGAATTTACATGAGTGAACTGTTTGGATCAATGTCTGGGAAGATGACTATGTTTTTTTTTAAATACATCATGCAAATGAACAGATGCATTCCATTCTTCCTAGCTTCACTGTATATGTGTAAATTCTTATTTCTTATAATATGTACTTCTCAGTCACCATCACAAAAATAGAACATATGGTCATTACACATTGCTGTTTTCAAAGATGTGTTTTGAAAGAATGGCTGAAAATAGAAACATTTTCATCTGTAAATTGAAATGATCAATTTA
Organism: Mobula birostris; assembly: GCF_030028105.1. NCBI lineage: Eukaryota > Metazoa > Chordata > Chondrichthyes > Myliobatiformes > Myliobatidae > Mobula > Mobula birostris. The sequence goes on from NC_092375.1 coordinate 184,180,445, forward strand.
TTTGGCATTGCTTAATCATTTCTATTTTACAAAGTCATATATTAATGAATCTGAGAAGGGTTAGCTTGATATCATTTAAGATGCAACTGACTATTTGACATGTTGATTGGGTTCATTTGATCATTTGGTTCCCCCTTGTGGCTCAGAATAGTAACGGAAATAATGATGAGGTAACTAATGAATCAGAAAATAATACTTACTCATTTTATTTTAAGAACAGTTCAAAACTGTGGGCCATATTACTGAATGTTTATATTTTATTAAACTATGAGGTGCCTTAGTTTAAGTTTTTTTATTATTCTCTAATGGGTCATGAGCATAACTACTTCCTGCCTCTTACGCCACTGGCATTTAGGGCAGCAATGAGGGCCTCCATCTCCATCTGCCCATGTCGTCACACACAGATATAGAAGGATTCTACATTCCTCTTTCCGTAACAACTGTTTTTTGACCAGTCAGGGATGTTAATCCTGAGCTGAACCCCAAACCTGGAGGACCAGTGGACTGCTCTCATTCTGGCTTCTACCTTTGGACCTGTTTGGCATGGGTAAACCTACCAAGAACCAAAGTATAAAGCCCTGACTCCAGCCAATATAGCACTGTGGGTTATTGAGACACGCAAGCCTCCAAACCCTATGAGAAGGTTGTGGTCCCCTTGGAAGATGGGCATTTTTGACAGGGCTATCATTTCATTCCCGTTCTAAATTGTCCATGACTAATTGGTGGCTGACAGTTTTCCTAAATCGTAGTAGATCTTGTAATGAATGTATTTTCCCAGCACATTAGTAGAAAGCTCCATTATTTTGACCCAGCAATGATGAAAGAAAGATGGTTTATTTTCCAGGAAAATATAGTCCAGACCAAAGTTACAACATTCAAATTGATGCAGTATATTTTATTATAAACAGAGTGCTGTGTATATTATAATTTTTTGAATGCCATAAAAATCTTTTGTTGGAAAGTGCAGCAGCATCTGCATTTCCTGAGGAGATTGAGATATGTGAGGCTCTCTCCCCCACCCCACCCCCGCTTCTAACCAATTTTTATAGGAGTACCATTGGGAGTGTCCTTACAAGCTGCATCAGGGGATTGCAAGGCATCCGACCGCAAGACCCTACAAAGGATTATGAGGTCTGCTGAGACAATGGGGTCTCTCTTCCATATATCCAAGTTATTTATCAGGAGCTTGCATTTGTAGGGCCTTTAGCATTGTCAATGATCCCTCCCATCCATCCAACAATCCCTTTGACCCTCTATCATCAGACAGGAGATTCTGGAAAAGTGTTCTTGAATTTGGAGAGTCTGCTGCTTGTGCAATATACAGTATTGTGCAAAAGTCTTGGGCACGTATATATAAACTGCCTAAGATGTTTACACAGTATTGTATTTATCAATGTTGAGCAGTGAGTGAATTAGCAAGTTTGTAATCTGGCAGGAGCAAAGGATGTTGGGAATGGTGAGAATGGAGTACCACAGAAGGGGTGTGGGGCAGGTGGCGGAGAAGGAGTGCCAGGAGCAAGGGGTGGCAAGGGTGGAGACACACGCAGCCCTGAGACACCAGGCAAGATCATTTGATTCCAAAAAATTTGTTTATTGATCATTACAGAATGCCTCTCTGGTGCCTCCTGCTCCTCCCCTCTCCCTTCTCCACTTCCCAACCACGATTCCCTTCTCCCTGACCTCTTCCCACTCTCAGTCCACAACAGAGACCCATGTCAAAATCAGGTTTATAGTCATTCACATATGCCATGAAATTTGTTAATTTTTTTTGCAGCAATACAGTGAAATACATAAAATTACACTGACCATGAGATATAGGAGCAGAAATAGGCCATTTGGCCAATCGAGTCTGCTCCACTATTTCATCACGGCTGATCCATTTTACCTCTCAGCCCCAATCTCCTGCCTTCTCCCCGTATCCTTCCAGCCCTGACTAATCAAGAATCTATCAAACTCTGCCTAAATATACACAATGACTTGACCTCCACACCCAAATCAACAATTTCCACAGATTCACCACCCCTGGCTTAAGAAACTCCTCTACATCTCCATTCTAAGAGGACACCCCTCTATTTTGAGGCTGTGTCCTCTAGTCTTTGACCAGAAATAAAATTACTACAATACTACGTAAAAGACTTAGGCACTTGCCAAAGAATAGACTCTAATACATTTGCATACTATGCATCTTATATGGTTAAGTTTCTAGACTTGGAGTATATTGATTTTAGAGGACCTGACAACAGCAATACCAGTGGTTAGGTTTTCCTTTGCTGGAGATGGCCATTCCCAGGCACGTGTGACACGTATGTTCCTTGCTATATCAGCTCACATTAAATGCTGTCTATATTTAGATGTAGGTGAGTGTTGAAAGGCTGCATTAGAGTGGATGTGGAAAGGATGTTTCCTACAACCTAGGACTAGTGGGATGTCCTTTTAGAACGGAGATGAGGAGGAATTTCTTTAGCCAGAGAGTGGTGAATCTATGGAATTTGCTGCCACTAGCTGCTGTCAAGGCCAAGCTGCTGTCTAAGGAAGAAATTGATAAATGCAGGGCATGAAGGGATACAGGGATTGGCTGAGAGCGAAAATGGAAGAAATGGCAGAGCAGACTTGATGGGCTAAATGGCCTGACTCTACTCCTATATCTGTGTGTGTGTGTGTGTGTGTGTGTGTGTGCGCGCGCGCGTGCATGCCCTTAACTCCTAGTGGAGGAGTCGGGGCGCTGTCATGACAAGCTTTTTGCACCAATCTTTTTGGTATGCTGATCATACAGCGTGTCTTGGACATCTGAAACCAGACAACTCGACCAAACGAGGTGGAGTTGTTAGCTCCACACTCAACCCAGGCACGGATGGAGAGCGTGCAAGGGAGCCGGTCGGATTCGAACGCAGGACCTCTCAGCCCGAAGTCCAGCGCTGATGCCACCTCGCCACTAGCCGGTCTTATAAATAGATTGTCTAGGAACTTCAGGTAGAAATGAACACTGTGCAAATGCCCACACTGATGATAGTGAAAGAGCCATTAATGAATTAATAATATCTTGTGGCTGGGATAATTGACCTTCAATAACAAAAAACATTTTCCTTTGCACTAAGTATGGCTGCAGCTACCAGAGCTTTTTCCTAATAACTTCGGTCTGTCTCAGGTTTTTTGGTCAGTACCAAAATTAGTGACCTCGCCACTAGCCGGTCTTATAAATAGATTGTCTAGGAACTTCAGGTAGAAATGAACACTGTGCAAAATGCCCACACTGATGATAGTGAAAGAGCCATTAATGAATTAATAATATCTTGTGGCTGGGATAATTGACCTTCAATAACAAAAAACATTTTCCTTTGCACTAAGTATGGCTGCAGCTACCAGAGCTTTTTCCTAATAACTTCGGTCTGTCTCAGGTTTTTTGGTCAGTATCAAAATTAGGTTTGTTATCACAAGCTGTGAAATTTGTTATTTTACAGCAGCAATGCAGGGTAAGACATAAAAATTACTATAAGTTACAAAATAAATGAATAGTGCAAAAGACAAATAATGAGGTAGTGTTCATGGCTTCATGGACCATTTAGAAATCCGACAGAGGAGGGGAAGAAACTGTCCTTAAAAGAGTGTGTGGGTCTTCAGGATTCTGTGCCTCCTCTCTGATTGTAGTACTGCGAAGGGTCATGTCCTGAATGGTGAGGGTCTTTGATGAAGGATGCCATCTTCTGGAGGTACCACATCTCGAAGATGTCCTCGATGGCAGAGCGTGTTGCTCCTGTGACGGGACTGGCTGAGTCTATCGCTCTCGGCAGCCTTTTGTTATCCTCTGTATTGGAGGCTCCACACCAGATTGTGATGTACCCAGACAGAACGCTCTCCACAGTACGTCTATAGAAATTTGCTAGTCTTTGGTAGCAAAGAAGGCATGAGAGTGGCTATATTTCATTAGGACTTTGAAGGGGTTCGGTATGTCACCAAAGACACTCGCAAACTTCTACAGATGTACCATGGAGAGTATTCTAGCAGTCTACATCATTGTTTGGTACGGGGAGTCCAGTGCACAGGATCGAAACAAGCAACAGAAAGTTGTGAACTCACTCAGCTCCATCGTGGGTCCCAGCATCCAGGACATCTTCAAGGAGCGATGCCTCAAAAAGGCAGCATCCATCATTAAGGACGCCCATCACACAGGACATGCCCTCTCCTCATTGCTAGCATCAGGGAGGAGATACAGGAGCCTGAAGACACACACTCACTGATTCAGGAGCTTCTTCTGCTCTATCATCAGATTTCTGAATGGACATTGAACCCTTGAACACTACTTCTCTACTTTTTCTTTTCTGTTTTTGCACTATTTATTTAACCGTTTAAATAGATATACTGTTATTTACAGCTTATTATTATGAATTGCAGTACACTGCTGTCACCTAACAGATTTCATGACATATGCTGTTGCATAACAACAAATTTCACAACATATGCCTGATTCTGACCATTTTCAAATCTCCTCAAGCTCCCAATGAAGTAGAGCTGCTGACGCGCCTTCTTTGACCAGCAGCTCATATGTCCATCCACCACCTGCTCCCATGGCTTTTAGTGACCCTGCTACACCTTGCCCAAGAGTGATCTGCAGGCTAGTGGAGGGAAAGAGCGCCTTGCACCTCCTTTGGTAGAGACGTATCTCCACCCCGCAACCCAAATAAGGAGATGTTATCACCAATCCTTACTGACTGTGGTCTCCTAATGAAGCAGTTGAGGGTCGAGTGTCAGAAGGAGTCTCGGAGGCCCAGCTTTAAAAGATAAATCTCAGGATTGTATACTGCATACATATTTTAATAATAAATGTACTTTGAATCTTTGATTAATAATAAGGGGATGATGGTATTGAATACCAAGCTGTATGATAAAAAATTGTCTGACATACACTCAGTGGCCACTTTATCTGGTGTCTTCTGTACCTAATAAAGTGGCAGTTGTGTGTATGTTCATTGTCTTCTGTTGCTGGAGCCTATTCCCTTCAAGTTTCACACATCAAATTTGCTGGTGAGCACAGCAGACCAGGCAGCATCTCTAGGAAGAGGTACAGTCGACGTTTCAGGCCGAGACCCTTCATCCTGACGAAGGGTCTCGCCCTGAAACGTCGACTGTACCTCTTCCTAGAGATGCTGCCTGGCCTGCTGCGTTCACCAGCAAATTTGATGTGTGTTGCTTGAATTTCCAGCATCTGCAGAATTCCTGTTGTTTCCCTTCAAGTTTCAACATGTTGTGCATTCAGAGATGCTCTTCTGCACACCACAGTTGTAACATGTGGTTATTTGAATTACTGTCACTTTCCTGTCAGCTTGAACCAGTCTGGTCATTCTCCTCTGACCTTCCTCATTAATTAAGGCTTTTTCATCCACAGAACTGTCGTTCGCTGGATGATTTCTGTTAATCGCACCATTCCCTGTAAACTTTAAACTGTGAAAATCCCAGGAGATCAGCAGTTTCTGAGATACTCAAACCACCCTGCCAGGCACTGACAATCATTCCACGATCAGTCACTCAGATCACACTTCTTCCCTATTCTAATGTTTGGTCTGAACAACAGCTGAACCTATTGACCATATCTGCATCTTTTTTTTTGCACCGAGTTGATGTCACATGATTGGCTGATCAGATATTTGCATTGCATTGATCAGATATAGGCGTACCTAATGAAGTGGTCACTGAGTGCAGCTTGTCCTGTCGTCATGGTGCTCCAAAGCACTATGGAGAGCTTAGTGAGATTATTTCCACGGCAGACCTATTTTAGCAGTTGGTTAATTGTAGCAGAACCAGGCGTTGCTCAGACAGTGGTTAATTTTAGTCGCAAGCCAACCTCTGGAAGCACTTCATTACAGTAGATGTAAATGCTACTGGGTGATATCTCACTTTGGTGAAGGATGAGAGCGTTGCTATGGTGAAGTGACACACTGGAATAATCATTGTCTATAGTTGTGGAACATCAATCGATATTTCAACAGGTTATTTGCACATGATTATTTCAGGTGATGTTTGGATCTGGCAGGGTCGGGATGAAGTCTCGGTGCGGAAACCCAGGTTGCCGATGGTCGGTCCAGTTTAAGCCCGTGTGCTTTAGGAGGGCAAGGTATCACCAGCGGGAATGTCCCGGTGGTTTAATCGATTGTGCTGTGTTCGAATGCTCGCTCTGCGGTTGGTTAATCGATTACGCTGTGTTCCGGTGCTCGCCCTGCGGTTGCTACCGCTTGGCTCGTAACCTGGAGACGGGCGGCGTCAGGACGCTGATCAGCCTTGTCCCTGCAGCCCGGGTCCGGATCCAGGCCGACACCACTCCCACCCCCTGACCCGCAGCCCAAGGCCCGGATCAGCCCGACACCACTCCCACCCCCTCAACCAGCAGCCCGGGGCCCGGATCAGGCCGACACCACTCCCACCCCCTCAACCAGCAGCCCGGGGCCCAGATCAGCCCGACACCACCCCCTGACCCGCAGCCCAGGGCCCAGATCAGCCCGACACCACTCCCACCCCCTCAACCAGCAGCCCGGGGCCCAGATCAGCCCGACACCACTCCCATCCCCTGACCCGCAGCCCAGGTCCGGATCCAGGCCGACACCACTCCCACCCCCTGACCCGCAGCCCAAGGCCCGGATCAGCCCGACACCACTCCCACCCCCTCAACCCGCAGCCCGGGGCCCAGATCAGCCTGACACCACCCCCTGACCCGCAGCCCAGGGCCCAGATCAGCCCGACACCACTCCCACCCCCTCAACCCGCAGCCCGGGGCCCAGATCAGCCCGACACCACCCCCTGACCCGCAGCCCAGGGCCCAGATCAGCCCGACACCACTCCCACCCCCTCAACCAGCAGCCCGGGGCCCAGATCAGCCCGACACCACTCCCATCCCCTGACCCGCAGCCCGGGTCCGGATCCAGGCCGACACCACTCCCACCCCCTCAACCCGCAGCCCGGGGCCCAGATCAGCCCGACACCACTCCCACCCCCTGACCCGCAGCCCAAGGCCCGGATCAGCCCGACACCACTCCCACCCCCTCAACCAGCAGCCCGGGGCCCAGATCAGCCCGACACCACTCCACCCCCGACCCGGGGCCTGGATCAGCCCGACACTTTCCGACCCACAGCCAGAGGTCCGAGTCAGCTCGACCCCCTCCAGGGACCGGACCAGCCTACTGCCCGAGACCCGATTAACTTCAGTCCTGGGGTCGGCCTGCTTGCAGTTTGCGCCAGATGATGGCCGAGCAAGACTCGGCCACCTTGGTAAGTGAGGGAGGGGGTCTGCTGCCCGACCCTCGTATTCGGCGGCCTAGCCAGGCAGATAAAGTCTAGTTAGGTGGGATGGAGATTTGGCTAGTTATCACATTGGAGATTTCTCTGATGAGAGGAATAATTAAAACTGGGGTGTACCAACTAGAGGTATACGTACATGCAAGAGTTATTACCTGTGGATAAGAAGTACTTGGGATAAGGGTGTCCTTATCTGTCACCTGTGGGAATGCCTCTCAATATCTTGTGTAACTCTGATGGTGTTAAGGACACCACAATATCGGACCTCGTGGTTTGAGATCTTTGGGTTATGTGAAGGGCTAATGAAAGAAAAATGTCATACAAAAAGGATGAGGTGTAGAGGAATCAATGCCTTACAAAAGGTTGTGTACTAAACACAGTATTTAATTTTGACTTTGCAGGCTCTGATAAACTACTACTGTCAAAAAAATTACTTTAATCATATCCAGATTGCAGCTGATGAAAGTATCAAAAGATATGGCAATGATGCAGTGTTCCTGTTTTTTCATGCTTATGGGATCCTTATGGAAGGTAACTTCATGCAGTGAAAAAGCTGAATGCAATTTCATAGCATTCACAAACTAACCAGTAACAAACTTGTATTATAATTCCCAAATTATCTTTATTTTGTATATGCAGATCGTATTCAAGAAGCTATCCGTGAGCTTGAGGCTATCAGGGAGAAGCAGGATGTGTCCCTGTGCTCAATAATGGCTTTAATCTACGCTCATAAAAAATGTTCAGCTCCGGGTGAGTACATATAGCATCCAATACAGGCAAGGAGGAAATTGCAGCTTTAATTCTAAAGTAAAAAATGTATGAAATCAATTGGTGTCTTTCTACTACATCTATATTTAAATAATCAGAATCAGGTTTATTGTCACTGGCATCAGATGTGAAATTTGTTAACTGTTAATTTAGTATGTTGTGGGCACGTGGCCAAATGGTTAAGACATTGGACTAGCTACCTGAAGGTTGTGAGTTCGAGCCCCAGTCAAGGCAACGTGTTGTGTCCTTGAGCAAGGCACTTAATCACACATTGTTGTGCGACGACAGTGGTGCCAAGCTGTATGGGTCCTAATGCCCTTCCCTGTCGTGGAGAGGGGAGACTTGCAGCATGGGCAACTGCTGGTCTTCCATACAACCTTGCCCAGGCCTGTGGAGAGTGAAGGCTTTCCAGGCGCAGATCCATGGCCTCGCAAGACTAACAGATGCCTTTAATTTAGTATGGAACAAAGTGATCATACAATAAACAGCAGTTGGTTTCAAGACAATACTGATTTTACAAAAATCCAATATGATTTCTACTTGTTCGGTTTTCTAATGTACTTTTGTAATATTTGAATCTTTCTGTTGAAATCCAATATAGTAGTTAGGTCACTAATGCCACTGTCACCCTCATGACAAGTTTTGGACTACCACATCCAAATTTTGTGAAGGAAGTTTGTGTTGTATGTAAATGAAAACTATGAGGGACATCTACTAAACCAGTGCAAGATCCTCAAAATATCCACAGTTCTTTTAATGTGCAATGTTCACAGGTTATTCATTCATAGAAATAACCAACATGCATAACTCCTGTGTCTCAATATGTATTTTATCTATTATTTAGAGATACAGCGTGGAATAGGTCCTTCAAGCCATGCTGACAGCAACCCTCGATTTAACCCTAACCTAATTACATGACAACTTACAATGACCAATTAAACCTACTAGCCGGTATGTCTTTGGACATCCGGAGGAAACCCATGCACTTCAAGGGGAGGACACACAAACTCCTTACACGAGACACTGGGATTGAACTCCGATGGCCTGAGCTGTAATGGTGTTGTACAAACCACTATGTGACCATACTGCCCCAACCTGATAATTACTTACTGATCAGAAAAGGAGGTACAGAAACCCTTTGGATTCATTAGACCAGCAGTACCATATTTATTTCTATTTCTGTTTTAAGCTGAACAGGTTTCCAGTGATTTACTTTCTGCTAGTATTATTTTCCTCACTTCTAATCCGAAGTCATAAATTCCTCTTAGACCATAGGACATGGGAGCAGAATTAGGCCATTCAGCCCATCGAGTCTGCTCTGCCATTCCATCATGGCTGATCCTGGATCCCACTCAACCCCATACACCTGCCTTCTTGCTAAGTTCTTTGATGCCCTGACTGATCAGGAAACAATCAACTTCTGCCTTAAATATACGCATGGACCTGGCTTCCACCACAGTCTGTGGCGAAGCATTCCACAGATTTACTACTCTCTGGCTAAAAAAATTCCTCCTTATCTCTGTTCTGAAGGGTTGTCCCTCAATTTTGGGGCTGTGCCCTCTAGTTCTGGATACCCCCACCATAGGAAATATCCTCTCCACATCCACCCTATCTAGTCCTTTCAACGTTCGGTACGTTTCAATGAGATCCCCCTGCATTCTTCTAAATTCCAGTGAGCATAGGCCTAAAGCTGCCAAACGCTCCTCATCTGTGAATCCTTCATTCCCGGAATCATCCTCATAAACCTCCTCTGGACTCTCTCCAATGTCAACACATCCTTTCTGAGACATGGGGCCCAAAACTGTTGACAGTACTCCAAGTATGGCCTAACTAGTGTCTTATAAAGGCTTATCATTATCTCCTTACTTTTATTTTCTATTCCCCTTGAAATAAATGCCAACATTGTGTTTGCCTTCTTTACCACAGATGTAACATGTAAATTTACCTTCTAGGAGTCTTGCACGAGGACTCCTAAGTCCCTTTGCACCTCTGATGTTTGAACCTTTTCTCCATTTAGATAATAGTCTGTTCTATTCTTCCTTTTACCAACATGCATTATCATATATTTTCCAATACTCTGTAGGAAGATGGAAGATGTATTCCATCTTCCACTTTTTGCCTGTTCTTCCAATTCGTCTAAGTCCTGTTGTCTAATCACATTGCTTCCTCAGCGCTACCTACCTCTCCACCTATCTTTGTATCATCCGCAAACTTTGCCACAAAGCATCAATTCCATTGCTCTGTTTTTTGTGGCAAGAATCTGATTGCCATAAAGTAGTCATTATTCATTCCTTAAATCTTGCATCTGCACATTAGAATTACAACTGAACTCCATAACTATCAGAAATTGGAGCACAAGATGGATTCTTACCCCCTTAATAAAGATGATGGAATCATTTGTTGACTATCTGCTGCCAACTACACCAGTGCAATCTTTGACTGAATCTCCTACTATGCATAGTTTGGCTTTGCACTTTGTAATTTGCTGAGTGACTAAATAAACAAATCTGACAGTAAGCAAGTATTATTTTTCATAAAAGATCGTGACGCCATTCAAGAACTGGATAGCAAACTCAAAGAGTATCGAAAGACTGCAGGACCGATGGCATTGTACTTTGCGGGCCTCTTTCTTTGGCATATTGGGCGACATGACAAAGCTCGTGAATATGTTGACAGAATGATTAAGATCTCAAATGGATCAAGAAAGGTTTGTATATTTTACATGGAAACTCAAAGCTGGAGGGACTCAGTAGGTCAGGCAGCATCTATGGAGGGAAATGGACATCTGCCGTTTCAGGTTGAGACCCTTCATGTAGTCACCTGCCCCACTGAGTCCTCCGACTTTTTACTGTTCCTCCAGATTCTAGATTCCAAAATCTTCTCTCTTGTGTCCCCATACCTTCTGTTGATGTCTGTCTGCAGATAATTCTGTAATTTAACAGGAATCTTGAAATAGTTTTCTTTGCATTACTGAAATATTGTGCTGTAATCACATGTTGGTACAAGAGTAACAGTAGTGCTGATTCCTTTCAATTTCAAGCACCATGATAAAGCTTGAGATGACTTGGTGCATGCCCTCACCCATATCTCCTCCATTTCCCGCACTTCGGCCCTCACCCCATCCTCCCGCAACCACAACAGGGACAGAGTTCCCCTTGTCCTCACCTACCACCCCACCAGCTTCCGGATCCAGCACATTATCCTCCGCAACTTCCGCCACCTTCAACAGGACCCCACCACTAAGCACATCTTTCCCTCTCCGATTTCCGCAGGGATCGGTCCCTCCGCGACTCCCTTATCCACACATCCATCCCCACGGATCTCCCAGCCGGCACTTATCCATGTAAGCGGAAGTGCTACACCTGTCCCTACACCTCCTGTTTTGCCACCATTCAGAGCCCCAAACAGTCCTTCCAAGTGAGGCAACACTTCACTTGTGAGTCTGTTGGGGTCACCTATTGCATCTGGTGCTCCCGGTGCGGCCTCCTCTACATCGGTGAAACCCGACGCAGATTGTGGGACCACTTCGTCAAGCACCTCCACTCCGTCGCCACAACAGACAGGATCTCCCAGTAGCCACCCACTTCAACTCTGCTTCCCATTCCCATTCAGATATGTCCATACATGGCCTCCTCTACTGCCGTCATGAGGCTAAACTCAGGTTGGAGGAGCAATACCTCATATAACATCTAGGTAGTCTCCAGCCCCTTGATGTGAACATAGAATTCTCCAACTTCTGGTAATTCCCTCCCCCTCTCTTCCTCTATCCCTATTTCACTCTGCCCCCTCCCCCAGCTGCCTATCACCTCCCTCATGGTTCCGTCTCCTCCTTCTACTACCCCTTGTTTTCCCTGCTTCCCCTCCCCCACCCCTTTGTCTTTCAAATTACTGGTTTTTCAACTGAAACTACGAGCCTTCTTCCAACCCTCCCCCACCTTCTTTCTTCAGTCCTGACGAAGGGTTCCGGCCCGAAACGTCGACTCATCTTTTCCACTGATGCTGCCGGTCCTGCTGATTTTCTCCAGCGTATTGTGAGTGTTGCACCAAAATAATTAGTACACATCATCTACTGCATTAACCAGATTTGTAACATTTGGACTATGGCAATATTCTCTAAATTTATTTCAAATCAGTATTTTACTAACTTAAATACAGTAAACGGTGGAGCATCTCTTCACTAGAAATCTGCAATGACCTATCAGCATTCCTGTGACTGAGCTCTGCTGTACTTTGATCTGTACAGCATGTAGACTCCAGCAGGTAGCATGAAGTTCCGAATATTTTCCATCTCAGTTTGGGACATTTGCCCACTGAAGCTCTGCCAGGTCACCCTGATGCAAGCACTGTGGGCTCATAAAAATGAATGGGAGAAATCAGCTGCTGTGAAAAAGCTTCTTGATTAATTTAGACCAAAGTACCATAAAATATTGGAGCAGAATAAGGCCATTTGGCCCATCGAGTCTGCTCTGCCATCTCATCATGGCTGATCCACTTTCCCTCTCAGCACCCATCTCCTGCTTTCTCCCCATATCCCTTCATACCCTGGCTAATCAACAATCTATCAACATCTGCCTTAAATATACTTAAATATATAATTTAATTCTGTGTGTGTGTTTAAAATTAAAACTTTTAACTTTTGTTATTTTTTAAACCGTTTTCAATTGATTTTGAATTATATATTATAACCTTTCACAGTGGGTAAACCTGGGAATAGATCCTTGCCAGCTGTCAAAGCTATTGTTTCATTATATCTAGCCAGCTGTGTTGTAAATCCTGCACTGCTCTGGGCCAAAATGATGAGCAGGGTCCAGCCTGCTAGAGGAATCAGCAGCCTGGACCATACTGAAATAATTTGTGTTTTCCTATGCACAGTTGCCCCGAGATGTCAGACAGCAGAAGATCTGACTTGAGGTGTTACTAAGGATCTGACTTCCCCATAGCTGGAAGTTTAATGTGTTGCATTCCATTTCCTATTTCTACTCATAGTCCTAACCCAGATTTCCATTGATCTACCTCCAGTTTATAGTTACTTTGTCTATGCTTACCTTTGGCCATTTGATCATTGTTGTTCTGTGTACTGTTTTACAGGGTCTGACTTTAAAAGGATGGATTGATTTAACTAGTGGGAGAGAGGCATATGCTAAAAAGGCCATCAAATACCTTGATGAAGGAATCCAAGATGGGAATGATGTATTTGCTATGATGGGAAAAGTGAGTAAAAATTGGGAATAAAAACTACTGTACAAAGATGAAACTATACTTCAGTTACTGTAACCAATTGCTGTAAATCAGACAGCTATTGCTACTGACAAAGTCACATCAATAGTTGTTTTGGGGAACTGTGAAAAAAGTAGAATGACTACAGCACCTGGAACCCCACCGTTGAATATCTACTTATTCTACTGAGTCTATCTCGCTCCTGAAAGCCTGCAGAATTTTTTCAATTCAATTCAAAGTACATTTATTATCAAAGTATGTATGCAGTTTACAACCCTGAGATTCCTCTTCCACACAGGGAATCACAAAACAAAGAAGAAGCATGGCACCAACCCATTCAAAAATAAACATCAACTCCCCCCCCCCACCATGTGCAAAAAGATTGTGCGAACAGCAACAAAAAAAGTGAAAAAACAAAACATAAAACACAAAATCAAAAGGCATATTTCAGTACAGTTCAGCTCTGTTCATTATCTGTAGGCCAAATGAGTAACAAAAAAAAGCAACCAGAGCTAGAACTAGAAACTAGAACACATCTTAAACCTGAATTAGAGTCCAAATCTACAATCCGCATTGATCAAACCTTGCTTCGGCACCATCCACCAACAGTGTCGAGGGAGAGAGAGACCACTGAAAGCATCGACTCTAAGATACTTATCAGCTGCCATTTGAATTCTACAGTTTAATCTCTCCATCCATTTCATGAGTCTCTCTCTGTCTCTTTGAAATCTACTACCATTCTTCTCACACTTCACTAGGCTTCAAAGTTTTCTATAATCTGCACAAAACATTAATATTTATGCAAGGAAACCATGTTCCTCTTATTAATCCCTGGAAACTCCAATGTAGGCTTCCCATAAATCCAGAAAAATACCTCCTGCTCTCTTTACTTCGGCAAGTTTGCATCTATGCTGTTGTCACTGTTTTTTTGTTCAATGCCCTTTCATCTTAGGGACAAGTGCATTAAGTTCCCCTTTTGGAATTTCATATCCACTGCCTTTGCCTCATCAACTCTTGATGTTACTTCTTTAGGTTAGATGGACATATTTTGGCTTAACAAATCCATGCTGACTTTCTCTAATCATCCCATATTTGTCTAAGTAACTTTTGATTTTGTTTCTGATTATTGTTTCAGGAATTACGCGGACCACAAATATTAAATTAATGGGTTTGTAGTTTCTGGGTTTCTCCCTACAGCTTTCTTCGAAGAAGAATGTAATATTAGCAATTTCCCAATGTTTGGATACCACTATTCAATCTATAGTTGTTTGGAAGATTATGGCCTGGGTGCCTGTATTTTAAACCATAAGATAGGAGTAGAACTAGGTTATTTGGCCCATTGAATCTGCATCATCATTTGGTAATTGCTAATTTATTTTCCTTCTCAACCCTATTCTCCTGCCTTCTCCCCGTAGCATTCAATACCCTTGCTAATCAAGAACCTATCAACCTCTGCTTTGAATATACTCAATGACTTGGACTCCAGAGCCGTCTGTTGCAATGAATTCCCTGGATTCACCACTTTTACTCAACAAAATTCCTTTTCATCTCAGTTCTAAATAGCAGAGGAAACATTCAGTTGTTCTATCATTTGATTTGTTGAAGAAAGCTCAGTCCACTAACTTAACCCACCCAAAATTATAAAGCATTTAAGGATAGGACTATTGCATTTGCTAATTTTTTTTGATTTCAGAATATTATTTCTTAATAATAGGCACAGTACTTTGAAATGCGACAGAACTTCTCAGGGGCTTTGGAAGTGGTAAACCAAATAATAGTTCATTTTCCTGGCTTCTTGCCTGCTTTTGTAAAGAAGATGGAGTTGCAGCTAGCCTTGCAGGATTGGGAACAGACAATAGAGACAGTACACAGGTAAACATGTTTGATTAACCTGAAAGTATCTCTCTTAAATGTGCATAATGGGGGTTGTTACAGTAGATCAGTAAGTAATATTTGTGCTGTATACTGTATAGCCTGGACACAAATAACACTTCTGGGTCAGAATCTATGGAGTGCGATAACAAAATTTTGTTATCAAAAGAACATATATGTCACTATATACAACACTCAGATTTATTTTCTTGTGGGCATACTCAGCAAATCTATAGAATAGTAGCCATAACAGGATCAGTGAAAGATCAACCACAGTGTAGAAGACAACAAACTGTGCAAATGTAAATAAGTAGCAATAAATAACGAGAACATGAGATAAAGTGTCTTTAAAAGTGAGATAATTGGTTGTGGGAACATTTCAATGATGGAGCAAATAAGTGTAGTTATCCCCTTTTATTTAAGAGCCTGATGGTTGAGGGGTAGTAACTGTTCTTGAACCTTGTGGTGTGAGTCCTGAGGCACTTGTACCTTCTACCTGATGTCAGCAGTGAGAAGAGAGCATGACATGGGTGGTGAGGATCTCTGATGATGGATGCTGCTTTCCCATGACAACGTTACATGTGGATGTGCTCTATGGTTGGGAGGGCTTTTCCTGTGATGTACTGAGCCGAATCCACTAGTGCAGAAACAGGTAAATGTAAGGTTTCTGTCCTGTCCAAAAGAGATCAAATGATGAGATCCCTTTTAGACAGAACTGAAAATCAGGTGAGTATGAAATAACTTAAGGAAAGATGTCTGTGAAGTAGAGGCAGCTCATTAAATGGTAATTAGGGCAATGTACACATTTGAATATATTATCTACATCTTACCAAATTAGACCTAGCCAGGTACTGTATATACCATTTCTATCATGGCAACCATAAAACACTTTGTTTTATTTATGCCATGTGCCATTAAGAAATAGTTGAGTATTGTGTTCATACACTTAGCTTAATGCAATTACAATGCCAGCAACCTCAGTTCAATCCACTGCTGACTGTTTCTGTCTCATACTCATCTGATGTTAAATTCTGTCCAATTATCATGGTTGTTCTTGGCATAGTTTTCTCCTGAACTGGTTTGCCATTGCTTTCTTCTGGGCAGCGTCTTTACAAGATGGATGACCCCAGCAGGGATGACTTACAGCGGACTGAAAAACTTGAGCACATAGATATTAAGGAAGAGGATGTATTGGAGCTTTTGGAAAGCATCAAGTTGGATACGTCACCAGGACTGGACAAGATGTACCCTAGGCTACTGTGGGAAGCTAGGGAGGAGATTGCTGAGATTCTGACGATGATCTTTGCATCATCAATGGGGACGGGAGAGGTTCCGGAGGATTGGAGGGTTGTGGATGTTGTTCCATTATTCAAGAAAGGGAGTAGAGATAGCCCAGGAAATTATAGGCCAGTGAGTCTTGCTTCAGTGGTTGGTAAGTTAGAAGCATAGAAATATATTTGATGGAGAATATCCTGAGAGGCAGGATTTAGATTATGAAGACACGTAGTCCTCTTTTATTGTCATTTAGTAATGTATGCATTAAGAAATGATACAATATTTCCTCCGGTGTGATATCACAAAACACAGGACTGACCAAGGCTGAAAAAACTGACAAAACCACATAATTGTAACTTATAGTTACAACAGTGCAACAATACTATAACTTGATGAAGAAGTCCATGAGCACAGTAAAGTCCGAAGTCTGTCAAATGCCCCACATCTCACGCAGACGGGAGAAGGAAGAAAAACTCTCCCTGCTACGCCGACCACAATCCGGCTCTGAGTCATGCGAAAACTTCGAGCTCTGATCAGCTCTACGACACTGAGTACTGAGCACCATCTCTGTCCGAATGATTCGATCTCCTTCTTGGTTGCCAAAAGCAGGCAAGGCTGGGGATTTTGAGGCCTACCTTCGGAAAGATTCCCGACCACGCAGTAACGACAGCAGCGAACGAACGTTTCAGAAATTTCTCCAGATATTCCTCTGTACTTTCACGTCCATTCTCCATCAAATCAGAATTGTCCACGGCCCCTATTTAACAGATACAATATCATTTTTCACTGGAGGGTTGCGCACGCACAGGCGCGCCACCATCTTCTCCTCCCACCCATGAACATTTGAAGAGGCATAATATGATAAGGAATAGTCAGCATGGCTTTGTGAAAGGCAGGTCATGCTTCATGAGCCTAATTGAATTTCTTGAGGATGTGACTAAACACATTGATGATGGTAGAGCAGTAGATGAAGTGCATATGGATTTCAGCAAGGTATTTGACAAGGTACCCTATGCAAGGCTTATTGAGAAAGTAAGGAGGCATGGGATCCAAGGGGAAATTGCTTTGTGGATCTAGAACTTGCTTGCCCACAGAAAGCAAAGAGTGGTTATAGACGGGTCATACTCTGCATGGAGGTCGGTGACCTCAGGGATCTGTCCTGGGGCCCCTACATTTCGTGATTTTTATAAATGACCTGGATGAAGAAATGGAGGGATGGGTTAGGTAATTTGCTGATGACACAAAGGTTGGAGCTGTTATGCTGTGGATAGTGTGGAGGACTGTCAGAGGTTACAGCGCGACGTTGATAGGATGCAAAAATGGGCTGAGAAGTGGCAGGTGGAATTCAACCCAGATAAGTGTGAGATGGTTCATTTTGGTAGGTCAAATATGATGACAGAATATAGTATTAATGGTAAGACTCTTGGCAGTGTGGAGGATCAGAGGGATCTTGGGGTCCAAGTCCATAGGACACTCAAGGCTGCTGTGCAGGTTGACTCTGTGGTTAAGAAAGCATACAGTGCATTGGCCTTCATCAGTCGTGGGATTGAGTTTAGAAACCGAGAGGTAATGTTGCAGCTATATAGGACCCTTGTCAGACCTCACTTGGAGTACTGTGCTCAGTTCTGGTCGCCTCACTATAGGAAGGACGTGGAAACCATAGAAAGGGTGCAGAGAAGAATTACAAGGATGTTGCCTGGATTGGGGAGCATGCCTTACAAGAATAGGTTGAGTGAACTCGGCCTTTTTTCCTTGGAGTGACGGAGAATGAGAGGTGACCTGATAGAGGTGTACAAGATGATGAAAGATATTGATCGTGTGGATAGTCAGAGGTTTTTTCCCAGGGCTGAAATGGCTAGCATGAGAGGGCACAGTTTTAAGGTGCTTGGAAGTAGGTACAGAGGAGATATCGAGGTAAGTTTTTTACACAGAGAGTGGTGAGTGCGTGGAATTGGCTCCCGGCGACGGTGGTGGAAGCGGATATGATGGGGTCTTTAAAGAGGCTCCTGGACAGGTATATGGAGCTCGGAAAAATAGGTAACCTAGGTAATTTCTCAGGTAAGGACATGTTCGGCATGTTAAGCTTTGTGGGCCGAAGGGCCTGTATTGTGCTGTAGGTTTTCTATGTTTCTGCTCTTCAGAGATTGTCTGCCTGGCGTCAGTGGTCGCATCACCAGAACTTGTGATACGCCCCAGCTGCTCATATCACCACTGCTTCCACCCGTGGTTTCACATGACCCTGATCGGAGGGCTAAGCAAGTACTACACCTTGCCCGAGGGTGACCGGCAGACCAGCGGAGGGAAGGAGCACCTTACACTTTCTATGATAGAGACGTATCTCCTCCCCTGCCACCTAAGAGGATATATTAATAGATAGAAAACAGAACTGAAATACACTTAGGTTGTGAGAGTGTGATTGTTGATATGCCTCTAACACTAGTGTTGGGATGCCAGTTCTGTTGACATTCTATGATTTTAATGAGAAGATTAAGCATAATCTATGTAAATTTCTGTAGAAATTTCTTTAGTCGCTTCTGTAGAAAAATTTGCTATAAACAATCATGGTCATGGATAGACCATGATCACCCAAGTCATATAACACGGCACATAGAGAACAAATGGTGTGAGAACAGTAATTAGATGTCCTAATCAAAGTGAAACCAATAGGACTCTATATTTAAGAATTCTCTAGTGGTTGAAATTTTAGCTGAAACGAATAAAGAGATTCATGATTGTTCGAACCCAGTCACAGCAAGTTCGTGGAAATCTGCAGATGCTGGAATTTCAAGCAACACACATCAAAGTTGCTGGTGAACGCAGCAGGCCAGGCAGCATCTCTAGGAAGAGGTACAGTCGACGTTTCGGGCCGAGCCCCTTCGTCAGGACTAACTGAAGGAAGAGATAGTAAGAGATTTGAAAGTTGGAAGGGGAGGAGGAGATCCAAAATGATAGGAGAAGACAGGAGGGGGAGGGATGGAGCCAAGAGCTGGACGGTTGATTGGCAAAAGGGATATGAGAGAATTATGGGACAGGAGGCCTAGAAAGTATGTGTATGTATGTATGTGTGTATATATATATATATATATGTGTGTGTGTGTATGTATATATATATGTATATATAGTTATTGCTTCATTTAAGAAAAATGTTTTTGGTTGATTTGTAAATGTTGTGTTCTTTATAATAAGAGAAAGAATAGAATTGTTTTCTGGTGATTCCACTGTACCCATAACCTTTGTATCCCATAACCATTGACAACAAAAATGTAAACAAAATCAATTGAATTGCCAAATGTATGTAGGAATTGTAATTCCTTTTCCATCTTCATTAAAAATGTGGTAGTAAATATAATTATGTATGCATTTAGGTTATTTCAATACTTTCTGTCCTTTAATAAATTGTAATTCTGTTTTGCATGAAATATTTCAATACATTCAGGTGAAATTAAGACTTTAATTTGTTAAATTGTCATTTAAAATGTATTCTAAAATCTATTGCAGACTGTTGCAAAAGGAAAGTCATAATTTTGAAGCACTAATGATGCTGGCTCTACATTTATTATGCAGAGAGGGAAATATTAAAGAGGTAAGAAAGAATTGTAATAATTAATCAGCACTGATTAGTTTCATCCCTGGTACAACGTACTATGCTTTTATAGATACATTCAGGTTTGTCAATTATGGCAAAATTCAGAGTTGGTTATTGCAGTTCTCTGCTTGCTTCAACAAAGTTTTTGTATTAAACTTTTCAGCCCAGTTTTTGCTATATAAATTGTGTGCTCATTGGAAACACTTTTATAGGATAAGGAGGTTGGTTTTAAATATTGTGAACAGGAGGTATTGTTCTGATTTAAGCCAAACATGCATCTTCCTACCAAAGGACTGTATCAATTTCAAAGTACAGGTTTCCCCCACTATCTGAAAGTAGAGCGTTCCAATGAAACCTTTCATGCCGAAATGGCATAAAGCGAAGAAGCTATTACCATTAATTTATATGGGAAAAACTTTTGAGCATTCCTAGACCCAAAAAATAACCTACCAAATCAAACCAAATAACACATAAAACCTAAAATAACACTAACATAGTAAAAGCAAGAATGATATGATAAATACACAGCCAATATAAAGTAGTCATGCTTTTCTGCAATCATTGCAGCACTGTCAATCGTAGCAAAAATCTCACGCAAGTGCTTCACGTTCCGTTCCTGGACGACTTCACTTTCGGGCCATTGGCTGTTGCGTTCAGTTTCGATTCGTATCCTTTCCTCTTGCAGTTGCATCAGTATTGATGAAGTTGATGCAATCAGTAATTGCATCAATTTCAACAAAAGGACTAACGTATCCACTCATGTACTTAGAAAAAATCACGTGGGTATTAATGAAACACAACAGGAAGTGAATGAAACGACATGGAGTGTTCACCACGATCGACACGCTTAATTACGTCCAGTTTTACACCAAGCGTAACACCTTTGTGAGCTCTCTTTGGCTTTTCTGATACCTTAGGACACATCTTGCTAACGGATGCACAAAATAAATTGAGATAAAGCACAGATGCTCACAGCCACAGTTCAAAGCTATGGCAGCTTGATGCTGAGATGCTGAGTGTAGTTCCCAGGGAAGGAGCTTGCTGCAAAACAAACTCTGAGCACTATTTTCGCTTTTCGCCTTTTTTCGTAAAAGCGAAAATCCTCTTCGGATTTCTTCCGGTTAGTGAAAACAGGTACTAATGTAGGTCTTTCGTAAAAGCGAAGTGGCGTAAAGTGAACTTTCGAAAAGCAGGGGATATCTGTATCCAGAATATCATCTATTAAGACAGGGGTCCCCAACCTTTTTTGCACTGCAGACCGGTTTAATATTGACAATATTCTTGCGGACTGGCCGACCGGAGGGGGGTTCAAATAGGGTTAAACTCACCTCAACATGTCTTTTACAGTTAGGGTTGCTAACTTTCTCACTCCCAAATAAGAGACAAAAATAGCAGTCAAATCCTGGGACACTTTACACCAGGAAAGACGACTATGACCATGAAGCCTTGCGCGGGCACCTGTGTGCGCAGGTGTGTACGTGCCGATTTTTTTCCCACAAATCAGTCTTGCCTTCATCTTCCCGACTATACTGTAGGTACATTATTTCTACTTTATATAGGCTGTGTATTTATCGTATCATTCTTGCTGTTACTATATGTTAGTGTTAATTATTTTCGGTTTTATGTGTTATTTGGTATGATTTGTTAGGTTATTTTTTGGGTCTGGGAACGCTCAAAAATTTTTCCCACATAAGTTAATGGTAATTGCTTCTTCGCTTCACGCCATTTCGGCACGAAAGGTTTCATAGGAACGCTCTACCTTAGTGGGGGAAATACGGGACAAACCAACTTAGCCTGATATACGGGATGTCCCAGCAAATACGCGACAGTTGGCAACCCTATGTTCAAGTTCAACGGTGCGTGACAGGGAATGAGGAAAGGTGCAGCTGACTCTTATCGTTTCCTCACGGCCCGGTAGCACATACTTTGCGGCCCGGTACCGGTCCACGGTCCGGTGGTTGGGGACCGCTGTATTAAGGCCCTTGGAGTTAGAGTTTTAACTGTGCAATATTTCTATTTTTTGCACTTTGGGAGAAAGTTAAGTGAAAGAGGATCAAGCACATGGATTTTTTAAGTTTTGCGATTTAGAATTCTTTGAATTAAAATTCATATTTGTGTTTGGTAATTTGTCATTTCTTTTAAGATGGTAGCATGTTCGGATACAGCAGCTACTCGGGGTCCAATGAAAGATGCATTTGTTCGTCCTATTTTACAATTGCAAGATACTGCTGGATACTAATAACATCATGTTCTGCATACCATCCTATCAGCAAGTTGCTCGATAGCGATGGAGCTGGATTTATTGTGTACCGTCGTGTTTTCACCTGGACTTGTTATGTACCATTTGTGCTGAAGAGGTGTGCAACGTTTAGACATTTTTGTTGTGATCACAAGACACTGTTGGACATGGCATTGGTAACATAGAATACAGCAAGCCTAGTGCATTGGTTCATTAGTGAGACTGACAACGAGGAAGTTGTGGCAAGGACTAAGCCCTCACTACCGGGTCCCCCGTTGCAGTTTTCCAGAGGTGGTGTGGCAGAGAGCAGAGGCCTCAATGGGATGCGCTGGAATCTGTACTGGATGGGTGGGGTGGGGGGTCCTGGCTCTCCAGTAGGTGCTGCCCTCTGCTGTTCACTCAGTGGAAGAACAAGCTGGAACAGGACAATTTGCAGTAATGCCTCTCAGGGACTTGTTCTATGTTTGTTTTCTTTGTGACTGTATGTTTTTCTGAAATCGTAACCGTGTGTGCTATGTGCAGTTGGTAATGTGTTCTGCACCTTTGCCCTGGAGAAACACTTTGTTTGGCTGTATTCACGTATTCATCAACCGGAACGAGCTTTGCTGTAACCCAGGCACTCACCCACAACCATGAGAGACGGAGGCAACTGATGCAGTGCTCATCTGAACAGCACCCCTACGACCCACGTGGGTTTGCTGGATCCATAACTGTATTCATGTATGGTTGAATGATAATGAAACTTGAACTTGTCTCTTTCAGGCTGGCAATAGACTTGGTGATCTGATCAGTGTGCTGGATCGTTTTGAACCCCATAATCCTGAGATTTTCTTTAAAGTGGCATTGATTTTCAGCCGGATGGTAAGTATGTTAATACTTTTATTTTGAATTAACTTGAGTGAGTGTATGACCTATTTTGAAAAGATGCTGTATTAGTTTAATCCAGATCTTTACAACATCATCCATTGTTGATCAAAGTGGAAGAAATCAACTATTTCTAAGTTGGCTATTGGGCACAATTCTCCCTCTTGAGTCCTAATTTAGAAAAATAGAATTCTACAGCACAATAAAGGGCCTTCAGTCCATGATGTTGTGCCAACCTTATAACTTACTATAAGATCAGTCTAACGCTTCTCTCTCCTGCATAGCCCTCCATTTTTCTTTCATCAAAGTGCCTATCTAATAGTCTCTTCAGTGTCTCATATCTGCCTCACTCACCACTCCTGGCAGTATGTTCCATTCACCCAGTGTTCTCTGTTTAAAAAAAAACTACCGCTGGCAAACCCCAGTATACTTCCCTCCAATCACCTTAAAATTATGGCATATTAGCCATTTCTGCCCTGAGGAAAAAGGCACAGCAGAAAGCTGTAACATTACCTTGGGCTCTTAAGCTCGGTTCTCCCGACTAATAAAAGCTAACACACCATGCACCTTCTTAACCAACACATCAACCTGCATGGCAACTTCGAGGGATCTGTGGATGAGGACTCCCAAGATCCCTCTGTTCCTCCATACTTTTAACAGTACTGCCTTTGACCCCCTGCCTTCAAGTTTGACCTCAGTCTAGTGTATCACTTCACACTTTTCAGGATGGAACTCTATCTGCCACTTGTCAACCATATCAATGTCCCATAGTAACCTACGACAACATTCGACACCAACCACAACTCCACTAACCTTCATGTCATTTGCAAACTTACAAACCTACCTTTCAACTTCCTCATCTGTCATTTATAAAATTCACTAAGAGCAGAGTTCCCAGAACAGATCCTTGCAGAACACCGATGTCCAGGCAAAATACACTCCATCCACTACCACCCTCTGCCTTCTGTGGGCAAACCAATTCTGAATTCATGCAGTCAAGATGCCCTGGATTCCAACTCGCCTGACTTTCTGAATGAGCCTACCAAGGGGATCCTTATTGACTAGCTTACTAAAATCTACGTGCACTACTGCTCTACCTTTAACATAAGAGATTCTGCAGATGCTAGAAATCCAGAGTAACACACACAATATACAGGAGGAATTCAGCAGGTCAGGCACCATGTATTTCGGGCCAGGACTGTTCATCAGGACATCAGTCCTGAAGAAAGGTCTCAGCCCGAAGCATCGACTGTTTATTCCTTCCCTGGATTCTACCTTTGTCGCTGTGTTTTGTGACTTCCTTGAACAATTCTAGCAGGCTCATGAGGCATGACTTGCCCCTCACAAAACCATACTGACTATCCCTAACAGGTTATGCTTCTCCAAATGCTTGTAAATCCTGTCTCCAAGAAACCTCTCCAACAGTTTGCCCACCACTGATGTAATACTCACAGGTCCATAATTCCCAGCATTATCCCAAAGGAATAACATTAGCCAATCTCCAATCTTCTGGTATTACTCTTGTGGCAGAGAAAACAGAAAGATCAATCCCAAAGGTACATCAATGTCTTCTCTCGTTTTCCATAGTAACCTAGGGTATATCTCGTCTGGCCCTGGTGACTTATCTATTCTAATGTTTTTCAAAAGTTATAGCACATCTTTCTTAACATCGATACTTTCCCGTCTGTTCTTGGTTGTCCTCACTTTCATCGAAGTCCCTCTTACTGCTGAATACTGAAGCAAAGTACTAATTGAGGCCCTCCCTTACTTTTTTTGACTCCAGACACATGATTCTCCTTTTATCCCTGATTGGTCCTACTTTCACTCTAGTCATCCTCCTGTTCTTCACGTATATGTAGAATGCCTTGGGATTTTCCTTAATCCTACTTGCCAAGACCTTTGCATGTCCCCTTCTAGCTCTTCATAAAGTCCTTCCTGGCTACCTTATAACTTTCAAGAGCCTGTCTGATCCTTGCTTCCTAAACCTTAAATATGCTTCCTTCTTCCACTTGACTGGATGTCCACATCTCTTGTCAAACGTGATTCCTTCACGCTAATTATCTTCATAGGACAAACCTATCTAGAACCTCATGCAAGTGCTCCCAAAACAACTTCCATATTTCTGTTGTGCACTTCCCTTAGTACATCTATTCCCAATTTATGCTCCCAGATTTCTGAATAATACCATCATAATTCGTCTTCCCTCTATTGAATACTTTCCTGCACTGTTTGCTCCTATCCCTGTGGAAGGCTATGATAAAGATCTGAAATGTTCACCCACCAAGTGATCTGTAATCTGACTAGGTTCATTGCCTGATACTACATCTAGTATGACCTCTCTTCTAGTCAGCCTGTCTTCATATTAGGAATCTTTTAAGGGCACGCCTAACAAATTCTGCCCCATCTAAACTTTTTTCACTAAGGAGGTGTCAATCAACTTTTGGAAAAGTTATAGTGCCCTTGACAACAACCCTGGTATTTTAAGCACAAAATACTCTGCAGATGCTGGGGTCAAAACAACACTTTGGAATTTGTCGTTCAGATTCTTTTTGTTTCACAGCCTTTCATTGCTAAGTTTCTATCTGAATCAAGTTTAATATCACTGGAAAATGTCATGAAATCTGTTGTCTTTGCAGCAGCAGAACAATGCAATACTTAATGGAGGAAAAAAACATGAATTACTGTAGATATATAAAGTAGTTACATTAAACAAGTAGTGCAAAAGTAGAAATTTTAAAAAAGTAGTGAGGTAGTGTTCATGGGTTCAATGTCCATTCAGAAATTGGATGGCAGAGGGGAAGAAGCTGTTCCTGAATCATTGAGTGTGTGTCTTCATGTTTCTGTACCCCCTATCTGATGGTAGCAATGGAAACAAGGCATGATCTGGGTGATGGGAGAAAGTTAAGATCATGTTAGAGGGTGTTCGATGGGTTTCGTTTTGATAACATGGTTGCCAAAATTAAAAAAAAAACATCCAGCATAGAACTTTAACAACACAAGTATAAATCTTATGAACTAACTAATTTTTACTATTGATCCCCAATGTACATTAATGCAGTGTGGACGAAATCAAGTTATCCTTCAACAAACATATACCTTGATTGAAAGAGCATTCAGCATGTCTTCACATAATGCAGAGATTGCAAATGAACTTGGATATCAGATGATATTGCAAGGAAAAATAAAAGAAGCAATACGATGGTATAAAACTGCAATATCACTGGATGAAACAAGTATTCCTGCAGTAACTGGTATGATTAATTTTATTTGCATTTTTTTGAGAAAATATCCTCCCTATTGCCTGCATGAGGTTGTATTGCAGAAAATGAAGATGTATTATTGGCTGCTGTAAGGTAGTGAAAGCTATCTATCTTATTCCTCCAAAGGATTCTGAGAGGAGATTCCAAAATCCATGCCTTGCTAATATTAGGATATATATTTTACAATCCTGTCCCTATTTTGGAACTGCTTTGATGTTTCTAACTATCTTGCTTACAACTTAGAACATAGAACATAGAACAGTACAGCACATTACAGGCCCTTCGGCCCACAATGTTGTGCCGACCCTCAAACCCTGCCCCCCATATAACCCCCCACCTTAAATTCCTCCATATACCTGTCTAGTAGTCTCTTAAACTTCACGAGTGTATCTGCCTCCACCACTGACTCAGGCAGTGCATTCCACGCACCAACCACTCTCTGAGTAAAAAAACCTTCCTCTAATATCTCCCTTTAACTTCCCACCCCTTATCTTAAAGCCATGTCCTCTTGTATTGAGTAGTGGTGCCCTGGGGAAGAGGTGCTGGCTATCCACTCTATCTACTCCTCTTATTATCTTGTGCACCTCTATCCTGTCTCCTCTCATCCTCCTTCTCTCCAAAGAGTAAAGCCCTAGCTCCCTTAATCTCTGATCATAATGCATACTTTCTAAACCAGGCAGCATCCTGGTAAGTCTCCTCTGTACCCTTTCCAATGCTTCCACATCCTTCCTATAGTGAGGCAACCGGAACTGGACACAGTACTCCAATTGTGGCCTAACCAGAGTTTTATAGAGCAGCATCATTACATCGCGACTCTTAAACTCTATCCCTCGACTTATGAAAGCTAACACCCCATAAGCTTTCTTAACTACCCTATCTACCTGTGAGGCAACTTTCAGGGATCTGTGGACATGTACCCCCAGATCCCTCTGCTCCTCCACACTCCCAAGTATCCTGCCATTTACTTTGTACTCTGCCTTGGCGTTTGTCCTTCCAAAGTGCACCACCTCACACTTCTCCGGGTTGAACTCCATCTGCCACTTCTCAGCCTGCTTCTGCATCCTATCAATGTCTGTCTGTGAATTTCATTGAGAATTTTTAACAAACTGATTTTTAACCAAGATTCTTTTGCCACCCACCAGGACTTACTGACCAACTCCAGTGCTAACAGCTGCTACGTGTTGATGAATTGTTGCTCACTTAAAGTTCTTTCTTTCAATTCAGTGGCTCTTTGCAAATGCCAAATTCAGCACTGATCCCCTAAAATGGCTTATTTAGTGGCACAAAGAGGAAGAGAGAAGATTGAATAATTTATCACCAACCAGATTTACAAGTCCTTAACTGTAACTGGCCGGCAAGTCTAGATTCTCATCATCTACATGTCCATGCAGTAATGGTAGATGACATCTCTTCTCACCTCCCCCTATTCCCCACCTCTCAGACACTCCAAACCAGCCAAGCCCTTTGTCATCTATCGCTAATTTTCAGCCTTTCTTCTCTCATCACTATGGTGATTTACTTGATTGTTATTAAACCTTAGTTTTAATTATTCCAGTTCTCTAATCTCTTTAAACATCTTACCAATTTTGTGGTGTTTAGTATACTAACAGGCTCTGCATCTTGTTGCTGTGTTCATGAATGATTTTATGCACTGAAATTATGCACAGGTTTTAGTTTAAGATTGTTTCATGTCCATACACAAGGAAAACAAAATAATTGATACTTCAGATTTGATGGAACACAAAAAGAAACACAATAATAAAATAACCATAAATACATGAGATAGCTCACATACATTGATTATATATACATATGTATGGAAGTGTCTGTACATAAGGTCACTGACAGGAAATTATAAATTAGTGGTGGTAGGGGGTGTGGAGGGGTGAGTTAGTGGGTGGAGGTGTTTATCAGACTGCTTTATTGAGGAAATAACTGTCTGGTGGTCCTGGTGTGGATGTTACCTAGCCTCCTCTGTGATGGGGGTAGGACAAGCAGTCCATGAGCAGAGTGGCTGGTTGGGATCCTTCATGATATTGCTAGCCTTTTTCCATCATCTATCTGTATATATGTCTTTGATGGTGGGTAGTTTGGTGCTGATGATGTAATGGACAGTTTTGACTACCCGTTGTAGAGTCTTCCTGTCCACCACAGTACAGTTTCTGGACCATGCAGTGTGTAGCTCATTAGGATGCTCCCTCCTGCGCATCTATAGAAGGTTTTGAGTATTGATGTGCATTATCCAGCTCTCTTCAGCCTCCTCAGAAAGTAGAGGCATTGCTGATCGTTTTTGATTGTATGAGATGTGTTCTGGGACTATGAGAACTTTTGCGAGACGTACATTCCCAGAACTTATTGATAATTGACATATTACCTTTATACATATTTCACCAGCTGTCCAGATCTGTAGCTTCCAAATTTTTCTTACTGATCTCGTAACAATATCTCTCATTCCTTATGTCCCATCTCCTTTTAATAACACTTTTTTATTCTGCTTCAATTCTTTCCAAGCTATTACTAGCCTCACTGCGACCATGTCACTGTCCTAGATACAAAATGTATCCTAATGTACTCATGGTGTCTTTGTTGCTATAGCACAGTCATCCATACTCAATCGTGGCTCAACCTACCAAAGCATCAATACTCAAGCTGTCTATCCTCTTCAAAGAGTTCAAGTAAATATTGATAAATTAGGGTGAAGACAGACTTGTCACTTAAGTATAAAAAAAAGTTTCAAGAAAGAACAGAATAGTGGTTTATTTCATTTAAGAACCTTTCTCTGCATCTCCAATTGTTGCAGTTTATGGTACATTTTCGAGGAACAACTTCATGTCATCCAACTAGCAATTACTTCACATATTTGAAATGCTGTTCAGCCATTTTCAGACATGTAGTGCACCTTGCTCCTAAAAGTGGTGTTTCTTCTATTCCACATTTTCTGTTTACATTTCTCCTTTATCTTGGTGTCTATTACTTCTATATTTCTACATCTGAGCTTATCAGGAATTATATTCCTGCATTGATGTGACTGTGTGGAATACCTTTCAGGTCTTGCCTGTGTCCTACTGCAATCTGAAATAATGCTGGATGTTAGAATAATTGTATACTGAAAATTACCTGAGTCAAGTGTGTCAAGTTACTGTGGAGTTAATGGATATACGACAGAGAATAGGCTGCAGAGAAGTGAGAGAGTGGGTTTGATGGGATTACTCAAACAGCCAAGGTAGAGTTGCTGGGATCACCTCCTATGTAATGAGGAAATATACAGATATATTGATCACTTAAAAAATTGATGACCACATGCAATTTTGGGGGGGATATCTTCATTTGATGCTGTTTAATTTCAATGTTTTGTTCTAATTCCAGGTATTATAAGGTGTCAACTCATCGAAGGTTACTTAGAAGATGCAGAGCAACAATTAGACTTTCTTAATGAAATTCAGCAATCCATTGGAAAATCTGGGGTAATGACACTTCTGCTTTCATTGTTTTTAATTTCAAAGATTAAAACTTACTATGCAACTGCAGATAAGAACTTTCATTAACCAATATGCAATTATGTTCATATGCTGATACAGCAATTTTGCAAGCAGTCCAAAAGATTGGCATATTGAAGGCCTTTGAATGTAAGGAAAGAGGTTAGACACATTTAATGAACTTTGTCCCAATCAAAACCAACTCTGTTAATTGAAAAATTCATGGTCTATAAAAGTTTAAGTTGGGAGCAGGACCTTGATTAAGTGAACTGCCTAATCCTGAGTAGGTCTGATTTGTAGCATACTGCCTGGATGCAGTAGTGACAAACACTTTTAATTGCACCTCATCTAAAGTTTGATAATTTTACAAAATGAATTTTAAGTATATCCTGTTTGTATGTTTATATACAATATATTAAAATTATAGTTTAAGGATATACTAAATGTAGGTTTCAGCACAATATAGCCACGTGTATGTTTACAGAATAAACAGAAGCTTTTCTCCTGAAAATTAGGTTGATAACTTTGTTTTTATTTAAAGTGCTGTGTGGTTGAAAATCTGTGTTTTTGGATACTGGCCATCAGGAAGTACAGTCAGCCCTCCTTAACCGCGAGGGATTGGTTCCCAGACTCCCCCCCCCCCCCCGCGGATACCAAGCAACACGGATGCTCAAGTCCCTTATTTAACCTGTCTCAGTGCAAGTGGACTTTAGGACCCGGGGTAGCACAGGACCCGCTGCCGTCAGTGTTTTTGTTCCGTTGACTTATAATACCTAATACAATGTAAATGCTATGTAAATTCCACAGATTCACCACTCTCTGGGAAAAACAATTTCTCCTCATCTCCATCCTAAATCCTCTCCCCTGAATCTTGAGGCAATGTCCCCTAGTTCTAGTCTCACCTACCAATGGAAACAACTTTCCTACTTCTATCTTATCTATCCCTTTCAAAATTTTGTATGTTTCTATAAGATCCGCTCTCATTCTTCTGAATTCCAGAGAGTATAGTCCCAGGCGACTCAATCTCTCCTCATAGGTTAACCCCTTCATCTCTGGAATCAACCTGGTGAACCTCCTCTGCACTGCCTCCAAAGCCAGTATATCCTTCCTCAAGTATGGAGACCAGGACTGCACACAGTACTCCAGGTGCGGCCTCACCAGTACCCTGTATAATTGCAGCATGACCTTCCTGCTCTTGAATTCAATCCCTTTAGCAATGAAGGCCAAAATTCCATTTGCCTTCTTAATAACCTGTTGTATCTGCAAGCCAACTTTTTGCGATTCATGAATAAGCACTCCCAAGTCCCTCTGCACAATAGCATGCTGCAATCTTTCAATAATAGAATCTGCTCTTCTGTTATTCCTTCCAAAGTGGGTGCAAAACTTATCTTCTATTCGTGGCAGAGGATACTGCACAGTACACAGCACCGGGTTGTTGCTCACTTTGAAATCCTCACATATGCAAATGGTTCTGGCCTTTTCTTTCTTGACCATTGGAACAGTGGACACGGCCAAATCCCTCCACTCAATCTTGGAGAGAATTCCAGAAGTCTCCCAGTTCTGAAGTTCAGCATCCACTTTAGGACACAGTGCATAAAACACTGGACAAGCTTTATGAAATCTTGGTGTTGCTGTTTCATCCAGTTCAATTCTGGCCTTCGTCCTTTTGAGTTTACCAATCACCTTCTCATTAGCATTAAGCAGCTGTGCCATTCTCTGGTTAGTGCTACCATTTGGGCTGTCGTTGCCTGTTGATGTCACACTGGGAGCTTTGATTGAGTGCCGGTCTAGTTAGATTTTTCTCAACCATTCACATCCGAAAAGTGCTGGCCCTCCACCTTTCAACACATAAGGCTCTAACTGTTGTGGTTGGCCTCCATACCTCGCATTTCCTTTCAGTTTGTCTTTGGGAGACACTTTTTTCACATGCTTGAGGCCTTGGCATAACTGAGGTTTTCTCTAATGGTATTTTAGAAAACAGTCTGTTGTACTCAGCCCCTGGGGTTATGGACAAAGCTGACCCTGTGTACAGCTCCATGTTCAGTTTTACACCAGACTCATCTATTGTGATTGAGATGATTTTGTGATTCAGTTATACTATGCAGTTATAGGCATGACAGTTCACTTTTGTCAGACTGTATATTGTTTGATTCTGTTTTATATTTGGTAACTTTATGCATTTGCTTAGTTTGTTTTGTTTGAGACTTTTCACTTGTGCTTTTTTTATCTGCCTTGCACATTCTCTCCATCTGACCCTGTCTGAGACACTTTCTGCAGACTTTATCCTTGAACTAACGTGGGTGGATTTGCCACATCAATAACATGCACCGTTCAGGGACATTTTGTGCATTTCACATTCTAACCTCCTTTTCTGCAGTTCTGCTGCATCCTTTGCTGCAGTCTCTAATGATAGAGCTACTCATGCATTGTATGTGGTGACACATATGTACTCTGATAATAAATTTTGCTTTGAATTTTTGAACTTTGAACCCTGGCACTTCTTCCCCAGTCACATCCTAGGAGTACCTTCATGAGAAGAACTGCTGCTGTTTAAGGAGATAACTTACAATAACCTTCTCAAGGACAAATATGGATGGATAATAAGCTCAAGCCTTGTCAATGCAGCTCAGATACTGAAAAAGATAATGAACTATGGAAATATCTTTAACTGCAAAAAAAGTGGATCACCACATTTTCAAAGGCCTTCAGAGATGAGCAATTGACCAAACAGTGATGCTAGTGCAAGTGTTATCTCTTGAGATTATTCAACGATGGACACAAAGTAGAACATGACATACGGGTATATCTTGACAGAATGCTCGTTGATAAGAGAAAGATACATAATAAAAAATACCTCTCCTCCGTTGTCTTTTTAAAGCATTTGAAGTTTAAAAAACAGCAGCACATTCCACTTCTACTAATATTATGGCTACATGGAGACTGCCCTCAAGGGCTGGAATCCTGACAACAGTACTGAAAATAGTTGGGAAACGAAAGAGATTGTCACTGCAGATCTGTGGTCGTTTAAAAGATATGGGTCACTCCATTTGCACTATCTGAGCTGTGCCAGCATGAATTGTCTTGGGTCAACCACAGTGCAATTACCTTTTCAATCTCCAAATAATTATGCATCAATTTTTTGTATTGAATACCTACTTTAAAAGCTGTTAAGTTTAGATCAGATTCATGTTAGGAGTTCACATCTTACCTAAAAGGGTGTACAGAATTAATAAGATACTTCTATTTAGACCATAAGATATAGGAGCAGAATTACACCATTTGGTCCATAAAGTCTGCTCCTCCATTTCATCATGGCTGATCCTTGATCCCACTTATCCCCTTCATTTGCCTTCTTGTATCCTTTGATGCCCTGACCGATCAATAAACAATCAACTTTCACCTTAAACATACCCACGGACTTGGCCTCCACCGCAGTCTGTGGCAGAGCATTCCACAGATTCACTACTTTCTGGCTAAAAAAATTTCTTCCTTACCTCAGTTCTAAAAGGTCACCCCTCAATTTTGAGGCTGTACTCTCTAGTTCTGGATACCCCAACCATATGAAACATCCTTTCCACATCCACCCTATCTAGTCCTTTCAATGTTTGGTAGGTTTCAATGAGATCCCCCACATACTCGCGGGAGGAGAAGATGGCGGCGCGACGCAGCTCGCAGCGGCCACTCAGGTGGTGATGTCTGTTATCTGTCAAGTAGGGTGCTGTGCACAATCCTGATTCGATGGAGACAGACGTGAGAGCACGGAGGAACATCTGGTGAAACTTCTGAAATTCCTGCTTCGCTGCTGCTGCTACTGCGTGATCCAGAATATCCGGAGAGGAAGGCCCCAAGTCCTCAGCTTTGCTTGTTGCTCGGTGACCGGGACAGGGTTGAAGCACTCGGCAGAGGATGGTGCTCGGTGCTCGGTGTCGGAGGGCTGGTCGGAGGCTCATAGCAGTAGAAATCATAACCAGGGCATTACATCTATATAAAAAGTGTCATAATTAGAAAAATGACACCATTAGTTTCTGCTTTTTTTTAATTTGAAGAGATAATGTGACCAAAATATAAAGTTCAAAGTAATTTTATTATCAAAGTAAATATATGCCACCATATACCACCCTGAGGTTCATTTTCTAGTGGGCATAAACAATAGTAGAATAATAACCACAACAAAATCAATGAAAGTCCGTAGACGTTTCTTTTTATATTTGCAGAAGAGAACAAACTGCAAATATAAAAAGAAACGAATAATAATAAATAATCAATAAATAAGTGATAAGTATAAAGAACATGAGATGAAGAGTCCCTGAAAGTGAGTCCAATGTAATTTTACTACATAGCCAATGAAAACACTTTCTGAAGATTATTGATTGTTGGATTAGTTTAAAATTTATTTTTTAGCTTTAATGAATGGTGTCAATTGTACTTGAGCCTGGTAACTGAGTTAGCTACGGTGTTTATAGCTGACTTAATAGATTCAAATTTCCTGCCATCAAGAATTTTTGCAGAATATATCATATGCATGTCTTCTGTGTGACTGGAAGCAGGGGTATTATTTGACAAATGGA
Source organism: Mobula birostris (assembly GCF_030028105.1). Classification (NCBI taxonomy): domain Eukaryota; kingdom Metazoa; phylum Chordata; class Chondrichthyes; order Myliobatiformes; family Myliobatidae; genus Mobula; species Mobula birostris. Next base: position 184,214,851 of record NC_092375.1, read on the forward strand.
AATTTGTACATCTCCGGAACTTATGATGAGGATGCTCATTAGCTGCCAATAGAGGTTCTCTTTTATTTTGAAAAATATACAGTGTTTCCATATGCTGCTGCTGCTGCCGTTGTGATTGGGACTGACCAGCACTAAGAGCTCTTCACATGAGCTTTCTAATTTTCTGTGAACAGTTAGGTGACTCCTCCATATTAGGAACAAACTGATCGAAAAAATTGTATAGTATCTAACATATTCATGCTCAGATGGTTCTCTTAGAGCTATTTATTCTTCATCAATGAATTACACTGGAAATACAGTAGATTCAGGTTAATTAGGGCACCAGCTTTTTTGGGATAACTCTTAAAGCAGGGATTCCCAACCTGGGGTCCATTGACGCCTTGCTTAATGGTATTGGTCCATCGCATTAAAAAGGTTGGGAACCCCTCTCAAAGAATAAAAACAAAGCAAGAAAATAGCTTTGTTTATTTGGGACACTATGCCACTTAATTGGAAGAGGAGACTGTTGCCAAACTAGCATCAGTCGTCTGCCCTGTGGGGCTATTCGACCCTACACCATGCTTAGAATGAACAGTTTTAAATAGTGTCGGTTCAAAGGTTCATTTATTATCAAAGTATGTATGCAGTATATAACTCTTTGAGATTCTTCTTCTCCAGATAGCCATAAAACCAAGAAAAACCATGGTAGTTAAGAAAGAAACAGCAACATTCCCCCCACCCCGCTGCACAAAAAAGAATGGCAACACGATCATCAGTCCCCCAAACCCCGCTTTCCCCGCACAAAGAAACTAACAAAAACGCAACAAGAATATCGACCCCCCCCGTCCCCCTCCCCCTCACAAAAAAGTGAGAAATAATGGTTGTGTGTGTTTGTGTTCAAAAAGCAGTGATCTTTGGCACTGATAGTTGGTGAGAAATAAGCAGTAGGACAATTCAGAATTGTTTTGCTTACTGCAGTTTCAAGCATTCAGGCTTTGGAGATGTCAGAAATGGCCGGGGGGGGGGGAGGGGGAATGAAACGATTTCACTATTTCAACAAATTAGGAACTACAAAGAATTTGAAGGTATCATCAATCATCTTAAATGTTACAATGAAAATAAAGGTTTGAAAGGTGCAACCATAGAACACATTATATGAAAGCAGTCCGTTATCTGCACTAGGTGTCTTTGCTGATTTTGTTTATTTATTTACAGTCAGGCAAAAGAAGATGACAGCATACACTGGATGAATTCCTCTGGCAACGGTCTCCTCTTCCAATTAAGTGGCATAGTGTCCCAAATGTTGTCATCGAGTCGTCATCGACTCATGGTGACCTCATTGATAGTGTAGTTATCCATAGGCCTTCTTTGGGAAGATAATGAAAGTATCTTCTGCACAGATACTGCTGCTGCCCAAGTTGCTACAAGGCCAGATTCGAACTCAGGACCATCTGCCTCGAAGTCCAGTGCTGATACCACTACACCCCGGCCAGCCCATTATAGAATCTATACACAATTTTATAATACTGTCATAGTAATGGTGGTGTTCTATTTTGTTCTGCATTTCTTTTCAATAAATGATTTGTTACTCAATTAAATGGTAGTTTGCCTTTTTTATACCGTTGTAACTATTTCCATGAAGCAGCTAATTGGGACAGCACACTTAATTGGGTCAAGATGTACGAGTCCTGATGTGTCCCAATTAACAGAATCCACTGTATATAGCTTGGGAAAAATGAATTAAAGAATTTGTGTGTTGGATCTGCCCCTATTATTATATGTAATATTTACTTTGCATTTAAGAATTGTATTATTGATTGGAAAATCGCTTTCTAAATATATTTTTCTGCTAGAACAATAAAACGTTCTTTTTTTTCCACAGGAATTGTCATTCTTGTGTGCAATTTTGGCAGTGAAAAAGCATAAAGGACAAGAAGAAGTTATTAATTTGCTAAATGATGCCGTTGACACTCATTTTTCATCATTACATGGCCTACCACTTGGAATTCATTACTATGAAAAATTAAATCCTGATTTTTTATTAGAAATTATTCATGAATATCTTGCCTTCTGCCCCACGCAGGTAAAAATTTTAAATTAATATATACAGAACTATAACTGGAAGTACAAGGAATGTATTTTTTAAAATATACATTTGATCCAAATGTGGAAAGGGCAACTTTATCTATAAAGAATAATAGTGCTGCTTTATAATTTGAGAATAACAAAATGATTTATACAATATGCAAACAACAGAAAATTTGCAGATGCTGAAAATTCAAGCAACGCACACACAAAGTTGTTCCAGTATTTTGTGTGTGTTGCTTATACAGTATGTATTGACTACTGATAGTACCAGTTATTAAAATAATTTTGAAGTATACTGCTTGTTGTTGAAAGCTACCAAGAAGCAAACTGGAGATTATTGAAAAAGATGTATTACCACAGAGCTGATTTGCACTATTGCAACTGTTCAGTGCTAACTCAATGTGTAAAGCAAAGAAATTCTTCAAATGAAATTTCATTTTCTATTCAGTACTGGGCATCAAATAAATATGAAACTCCATGTCTTCTGTTTTCAAACTCATCAGTGTTTCTTTAAATGTTTTGCTTTAAATTTGTTTGGTATATTTTATTGAAAAGCAATGTAATTTTGATATTCTTATGTTTTCTCTAATTGTGACATCTTTTTCAGCCTTCATCTCCTGGTCAACCTCTTTCTCCATTGCTGAAACAATGCGCTTCAGTGCTGGAGACCATAGTGAAGACTATGCCAGGATTAATAGAAGCTGCTTTTTTCATGGCCAGAGTCAAGTATTTGGCAGGTATTTATGCTGCTTTATTAATACCTGTGTGATAAGGGGAGAAATAATTATTCAATTTGCTTATTCATAAGAACATAAGAAATAGGAGCAGGAGTAGGCCATCCGGTCCATCGAGCCTACCCCACCATTCAACAAGATCATGGCTGATCTGTCCGTAAACTCAGCTCCATCTCCCTGCCTTTTCTCCATAATCCTTAATTCCCTTACTATGTAAAAACTTATCTAACTGTATCTTAAATATATTTAGTGAAGAAGCCTCAACTGCTCCCCGGGCAGAGAATTCCACAGATTCACCACTCCCAGAAACAATTTCTCCTCATCTCCGTCCTAAATCTTCTCCCCTGAATCATGAGGCAATGTCCCCTAGTTCTAGTCTCACCTACCAATGGAAGCAACTTTCCTACTTCTATCTTATCTATCCCTTTCAAAATTTTGTATGTTTCTATAAGATCCGCCCTCTTTCTTCTGAATTCCAGAGAGTATAGTCCCAGGCAACTCAATCTCTCCTCTCAGGTTAACCCCTTCATCCCTGGAATCAACCTGGTGAACCTCCTCTGCACTGCCTCCAAAGCCAGTATATCCTTCCTCAAGTGTGGAGACCAGAACTGCACACAGTACTCCAGGTGTGGCCTCACCAGTACCCTGTATGGTTGCAGCATTCCCTCCCTGTTCTTGAATTCAATCCCTCTAGCAATGAAGGCCAACATTCCGTTTGCCTTCCTAATAACCTGTTGTACCTGGAAGCCAACTTTTTGCGATTCATGAACAAGCACTCCCAAGTCCCTCTGCATAACAGCATGCCAGACCTTGGCCCACTCACTTAACCTATCTATATCCCTCTGCAGACTCTCTACGTCCCCTGTACAATTTGCTTTTCCACTCAGTTTAGTGTCATCAGCAAATTTTGCTACGCTACACTCAGTCCCCTCTTCCAAATCATCAATGTAAATGGTAAACAGCTGCGGGCCCAGCACCGTCCCCTGCGGCATCCCACTCACCACAGACTGCCAACCAGAGAAACACCCATTTATACCAACTCTCTGCCTTCTATTGGTTAACCAATCCACTATCCATGCCAATACACTTCCTCCGACTCCATGCATCCATAACTTATTTATAAGTCTCTTGTGCGGCACCTTATTGAACGCCTTCTGGAAATCCACCTATAGGACATCCACCTGTTCCCCTCTATCCACTGCACTCATTATGTCCTCAAAGAACTCCAGTAAGATTGTCAAACAGGACCTGCCCTTTCTGAACCCATGCTGCGTCTGTCTAATGGAACCACTCCTTTCTAAATGTTTCACTGTTTCTTCCTTAATGACAGCTTCAAGCATTTTCCCGACTACAGATGTTAAGCTAACTGGCCTATAGTTGCCCATCTTTTGCCTATATCCTTTTTAAAAAAGTGGCGTGATATTTGCTGTCTTGCAATCCCCCGGGACCTATAGAGAGTTTTGATAAATGATTACCAACGCATCTACTATAACCTCCGCCAATTCCTTCAGCACCCTGGGATGCATCCCATCAGGACCAGGGGACTTATCTACCTTCAGGCCTTCTAGTTTGCTCATCACTATCTCTTTAGTGACAGTGATTTTATCGAGGTCCTCAGCTCCCATTTCGTCCATAACATCCTTCTTTGGCATATTAGATGTGTCCTCCACCGTGAAGACCGACACAAAATAGTCGTTCAATGCCTCAGCCATTTCCTTATCACCCAATATCAATTTCCCCTTCTGTCTTCCAAGGGACCTACGTTGACTTTAGCCACCCTCTTCGGCTTTATATATTTATAAAAACTTTTGCTATCTGTTTTTGTATTTTGTGCTAATTGACTTTCATACTCTATCTTCCCTTTCCTTATTTCTTGTTTAGTTGTTCTCTGTTGCTTTTTATAGTTTTCCCAATCCTCCAGTCTCCCACTACTCTTTACGACTTTGTACACATGAGCTTTTACTGTCATGCTATCTTTTATTTCCTCAGTTATCCAAGACTGGCTCTCCCCATACTTACTGTCCTTACTTTTGACTGGAATATACTTTTGTTGAACACTGTGAAAAATCTTCTTTGAAAGTATTCCACTGTTCCTCAACTGTCCTACCAAATAGCCTGTGCTCCCAATCCACATTAGCCAACTCCTCCCTCATCCCATTGTAGTCTCCCTTGTTCAAGCATAATACACTAGATTTAGACCTATTTCATCCTCCAACTGAATGTGAAATTCAATCATACTATGATCACTCTTTCCAAGAGGATCCCTGACTACAAGATCGTTAATCTTACCTGTCTCATTGCACAGGACTAGATCTAAGATAGTATTTTCCCTTGTAGGTTCACTAACATGCTGCTCAGGAAAGCCATCACGGATGCATTCTATGAAATCCTCCTCAAGACTTCCTTGACCAACCTGATTCACCCAATCTATGTAGAAGTTAAAATCCCCCATGACAACTGCTGTTCTTTTCTTACAAGCCTCAGTTATTTCTTGGTTAATCGCCTCTGTCACTGCAATATTTTTATTAGGTGGCCTATAGACAACACCCACCAGTGATTTTCTTTGCCTTTACTATTCTTAATCTCTACCCAGATGGACTCAACATTCTGCTCCGTAGATCTTATATCATCTCTCACAATCGCCCTGATCTCATCCCTAATCAAGAGCACCATCCCACCTCTGCCTTCCTGCCTATCTTTCCATATTACCTGATACCCTTGGATATTTAATTCCCAGTCATCTCCATCTTGCAACCAGGTTTCTGTAATGGCCACTAAATCATATGCCTTGGTACTGATCTGTGCCGCAAGTTCACTAACCTTGTTTCTAATCCTACGGGCATTTAGTTAAAGTGCCCTTATACTCATTGTCCTTTTAGAATCTAGTGACCTATGCAACTTTTGCTTTTTACTTTTATGCACTCTACTCTTACTTTTTTCTTCACTAACTCTAGTTTTGGTCTCTGCATCACTTCCCTCTTCTTTCCCATCCCCCTGCCATATTAGTTTAAGGCCTCCCCAATAGCACTAGCAAACAATCTTCCTAGGACATTGATCCCGGCACTGCCCAGATGTAGACCGTCCGGACGATTCCTGCCCCAGAAATGATTCTGAGATCATTAACCCTTCCATGATCTGCAGAAGCATGAAACTGCTTAAATAAAGGATTGCCAAAAATTTACAAATTCAGATGAAAGATTTTCTAGATACATATTTCTATCAACTCTCAGGGCTATTGAGACTTCCACTGTCTGTCATATGTAGAGATGACCGTAAGACAAAAATCTTGCTAATAATATAGACATCTTTACATTAAATGAACTATATCTGCAGTCAACTTGCATAAATTGTTGCAGCAGGAGACTTAAGAACTGCTTGAACAGATTCCTTAACTGTAGTGGAATATTGTTTCGAACTGAAAATGCTGCAAGAAGCACTGGATTTGAACTTGTATAGTTCTTGCTTTATTCTTTAACAGGTGATATTGATGCTGCCCAAATCAACCTGCAACATTGCTTAGAACAGAATCCTTCATTTGCCGATGCCCATCTCCTGATGGCTCAAGTTCACTTATCTCAGGAAAATTTTAAACTTTGCTCCCATTCCTTGGAAATGTGTTTGAGTTATAACTTTGAGGTAAGAAATCAAGTGCAGTAGTCAAATTACTGAGTGGTTTACTACATTAAAAAAAAATCTCTTTAGTTTTTAAAAATTATTAAGTATAATTAATTTAGCAAGAAATAAAAAGAACTAGACTACTGATAAAATGTCATGCTATTTCATGAATCATGCTTTTTATGTATCACCCAGAAGAATTATTAATATTATTTCCTTACTAAATTAAGCAGAAGAAAGACAAAAATATTGTGTTATGATAGGAATCAATATTATTTTACTATAGCGTCTAAATATCCAGATGGGAACAAAAACATTAAAAATAAGCAATATAATTTTCTATTCTACACAAAGCAAGAAAGAGCATTGACTGTGTGGAGTGTGCAGCAAATCTTAGATTATATTTTCTTGCTCTTTTTATATGCACTGGAGGGTTGACGTTTTCTTTGTATGGCTTCCATGATGTTTCTTTGTTTTGTGGTTGCCTGTGAGAGGATGAATATCTGAGTTGCATTTTGTATACATACTTTGATTAAAAATATACTTTGAATCTGAATACTCAAGATAAATCTAACAACACTTATTTTATGATAGTTGAGTACTGTATCATGACAGGATAAATAACCACCACAAGGGTGTACCTTTCATCTATACTTTTCTGATTAGAGATAAAAATAAAAAATGCACCTTGTAAAACAAATACAAAGTTTAACATTTCAGATTTAATCAGAATATCGGTCTCATTTTTCTGTAAATTGGCTTAAGCTATTTAGTAATAGACAACTTCTGAATGGAGCAGAAAATTGTGGGTTGTTGGAAAATAATCTCACTTATGAAATTAGAAATGTTTATGAAGAAGCTGTGAAAGATTAGCCTGAGGAAGCTTCTGTGAGGAACTTCTGCCTGCACTCTTCTGGGTTTATGATAACAGGCTTCAGTCACTGTCCATCATATTAAACAAAAGATAGAGGAGAAGAAGTAAGTTGTAGTCACTAGAATCTGCACCATCATAAGACCATTGCTCATCCCCTTTCCTTCCTAACCCCTATATTCATTGATTTCCTCAAAGGATAGATATCCATCAGTCTCTGACTAATTCAGTGACTATCCTCTGAAGTAGAAAATTTCAAAGAATAAGGACCCATTGAATGACAAATCTTTTTCTCATCTCAAATCAGTCATTACTTATTCTGAGACAATATTCCCCTATTGTATACTCACCCAGAGAAGGGAAAATTGTCATTTGGTATCCAGGTGGTCAAGTAGTATCAGAATTTTACATTTTAAGAGATTACCTCTTCAAAATTCCAATGCATCTCTCCCCAGGGGTCGGACACCTCAACCTAGGAATTATCCTGATGATTATTTGAAAATGTTGCAGGAAGTACTAGAAAAGAATATGTTTCCCAGTTGCAAGAAGACTTGTTCTCTTTATCTCAACTTCTTCTATTAATGGCCAACATACCTTTTGCCTTCAGAATTGCTCATTGTACGCAGTTTCTCAACATTGAACAAAATACTAGCGTCAAAATTCTACCAGGCAGAATCAGAAAATTATTTGTGAAATATTCAAAGGTTCAAAGTACATTTATATTATCAAAGTATGTATACAGAGTATAACTCTTGAGACTCGTCCTCCCACGGGCAGCCACGAAACAAAGAGACACCGTGGAGCCCATTCAAAGAAAACATTAAACTCCCAAAGTGCATAAAAACCACAAAATGTAATCTAAGATTTGCTGCACACTCCCCACAGTCAATGCTTTTCTGTGTGATTTTGACATAGTACATGTGGGGAAGCATGGACATATGGATGGATGCCTTGCAGGTGCAAACATGGACATGACCATGTCTTTCATGCACATTTTTGAGGCTTGGCTTTTTGTTTTGGATACCTGCCAGAACGGATTGGAAGTTGTGGACTGGAAGCAAGTTATTTACAAACTCAGAGCAACATATACAAAATGCTTTATGAACTCAGCAGGCCAGGCATTTTCAGTGGAAAAGAATAAACAGTCGACGTTTCAGAGCGAGACCCTTCATCGGGACTGGAAATGAAGGGGAGAAGTCAACGTAAGAAGGTGGGAGGAGGGGAGCATGAAGAATAAGGTAGCAGATGATAGGTGAAATCGAGGGAAGGGAGAGGGGGAAGTAAAGAGCTTGGAAGTTGCTTGAATGAAAGAGATAAAGGGCTGGAGAAGGGGAAATCTGATAGGAGAGGACAGAAGACCATGGAAGAAAGGGAAGCTGGAGGAACAACAGAGGGGGTGATAGGCAAGTAAGAAGTGAAGGTGTGAGTGGGAAACACAAATGAGGAAAAGTGAAAGAGAGGAGGTGGGGCAATTCTGACTTTTTCGAATGGGAAGTAGAATTGAAATGAGTGGCCAAAACACATTTTGAGCTCATTATAAACTCATTTGAATTTAAATGTTATCCTCATGGTGACCTCATGAATGTCTCTTCCCTTTATGCTGTGACTGCACCAGCACTCTAACTTGATCCCTACTATGTTTTTTCACTCCCCAAGTAAATGAGAGTGAGCTCTCCCTCCTCCAACCCATTAATGACCTACCTTTGCAGTCCCAAACACTCCCCAAAATTTGTCCAGCTCTCTTCTTTCCCCAACCACACGCTTCCTCCGTGATTAACTTTACAGCTCTGAAAGCTGGACCCTCAACATTCCTGTTTTCTTCCGTTTCTTCTGTACCTTCTGCTGTGACAAAGGAAAGACATTTAAGTGGAGCCAGTAAGGGAGCAATCATTCTGTTGGGAGTATTCTATATACTGCCCAATATCAACATGATTACTGAGGAGCAGATCAGTAGGCAGATTTTGAAAAGGTGCTAAGTGACAAGAGTTGTTCTCATGGCTGATTTCAACTTCCCTAATATTGACTGACACCTCCTTAGGGCAAGAGCTGCACTTGGGGCTGAATTTGTTAGGTGTATCTAGAAAGGATTCCAGCACAATGCGTGGACAAGCCAACTAAAAGAGAGGCCATACTGGATTTAGTACTTGGCAATGAAACTGGGCCAGTGACAGATCATTTTGTGGGCAGGCATTTCAGAGACAGTGACCAGAAATCCTGGTGATTAGCATGGACAAGGACACAAGCAGACAGTATAGGATGGTACTGGGGGTCAGCTGATTACGATGCTGTAAGGCAGGAACTTGGAAACAGATGTGGATTATGTTTAGGGAGTACTTGCATGGGGTTCTGGATAGGTTTGTCACATTGAGGCGGGAACGGATAGTAAACCACAACACCATAAGACATCGGAGCAGAACAAAGTCATTTGGCCCATCGAGAACGTTGTAGGCACTATGTTTGATAAGAGAGGTAAACATAGAAAACCTACAGCACAATACAGGCCCTTCGGCCCACAAAGCTGTGCCGAACATGTCCTTACCTTAGAAGTTACCTCAGGTTATCCATAGCCCTCTATTTTTCTAAGCTCCATACACCTATCCAGGAGTCTCTTAAAAGACCCTATCGTTTCCACCTCCACCACCGCCGCCGGCAGCCCACTCCACGCACTCACCACTTCCAAGCACCTTAAAACTGTGTCCTCTCTGCTAGCCATCTCAGCCCTGGGAAAAAGCCTCTGACTATCCACATGATCAATGCCTCTCATTATCTTGTATACCTCTATCACGTCACCTCTCATCCTCCATCGCTCCAAGGAGAAAGGCCGAGTTTACTCAATCTATTCTCATAGGGCGTGCTCCCCGATCCAGGCAACATCCTTGTAAATCTCCTCTGCACACTTTCTATGGTTTCCTCATCCTTCCTGGAGTGAGCTGACCAGAACTGAGCACAGTATTCCAAGTGGGGTCTGACCAAGGTCCTATATAGCTGCAACATTACCTCTCGGCTCTTAAACTCAATCTCACGATTGATGAAGGCCAATGCACTGTATGCTGCCTTAACCACAGAGTCAACCTACCCAGCAACTTCGAGTGTCCTATGGACTCAGACTCCAAGATGCTCTGATCATCCACACTGCCAAGAGTCTTACCATTAATACTATATTCTGCCATCATATTTGATCTACCAAATTGAACCACCTCACACTAATCTGGATTGAACTCCATCTGCCACTTCTCAGCCCAGTTTTGCATCCTATCAATGTCCCGCTATAACCTCTGGCAGCCCTCCACACTAACCACAACACCCCCAACCTTTGTGTCATAGCAAATTTACTAACCCGTCCCTCCACTTTCTCATCCAGATCATTTATAAAAATCACAAAGAGTAGCGGTCCCAGAACAAATCCCTGAGGGACACCACTGGTCACTGATCTCCTTGCAGAATATGACCCGTCTACAATCACTCTTTGCCTTCTGTGGGCAAGCCAGTTCTGGATCAACAAAGCAATGTCCCCTTGGATCCCATGCCTCCTTACTTTCTCAATAAGCCTGGCATGGGTTACCTTATCAAATGCCTTGCTGAAATCCATATACACTACATCCACTGCTCTACTCCACTACATCAATGTGTTTAGTCACATCCTCAAGAAATTTAATCAGGTTCATAAGGCACAACCTGCCTTTGACAAAGTCATGCTGACTATTCCTAATCATATTATGCCTCTCCAAATGTTCATAAGTCCTGCCTCTCAGGATCTTTTCCATCAGCCTACCAACTACTGAAGTAAGACTCACTGGTCTATAATTTCCTGAGCTATCTCTACTCCCTTTCTTAAATAAGGGAACAACATCTGCAACCCTCCAATCCTCTGGTACCTCTCCTGTCCCCATTGATGATGCAAAGATCATCGCCAGAGGCTCAGCAATCTTCTCCCTTGCCTCCCATAGTAGCCTGGAGTATATCTCGTGCGGTCCCAATGACTTATCCAACTTGATGCTTTCCAAAAGCTCCAGCATATCCTCTTCCTTAATATCTACATACTCAAGCTTTTCAGTCCGCTGTAAGTCATCCCTACACTCGCCAAGATCCTTTTCCGTAATGAATACTGAAGCAAAGTATTCATTAAGTACCTCTGCTATCTCTTCCAGTTCCATACACACTTTTCCACTGTCAGACTTGATTGGTCCTATTCTCTCACGTCTTATCTTCTTGCTCTTCATATACTTGTAGAATGCCTTGGGGTTTTCCTTAATCCTGTCTGCCAAGGTCTTCTCATGGCCCCTTCTGGCTCTCCTAATTTCTTTCTTAAGCTCCTTCCTGCTAGCCTTATAATCTTCTAGATCTCTATCATTACCTAGTTTTTTGAACCTTTCGTAAGCTATTCTTTTCTTCTTGACTAGATTTACATCAGCCTTTGTACACCATGGTTCCTGTACCCTACCATCCTTTCCCTGTTTCATTGGAATGTACCTGTGCAGAACTCCACACAAATATCCCGTGAACATTTACCACATTTCTTCCGTACATTTCCCTGAGAACATCTGTTTTCAATTTATGCTTTCAAGTTCCTGCCTGATAGCTTCATATTTTCCCTTGCTCCAATTAAATGTTTCCCTAACTTGTCTGTTCCCATCCCTCTCCAATGCTATGATAAAGGAGATAGAATTGTGATCACTATCTCAAAAGTGCTTTCCCAGTGAGAGACCTGACACCTGGCCAGGTTCATTTCCCAATACCAGATCAAGTACAGCCTCTCCTCTTGTAGGTTTATCTACATATGGTGTCAAGAAACCTTCCTGAACACACCTAACAAACTTCACCCCATCTAAACCCCTCACTCTAGAGAGATGCCAAGCAATATTTGGGAAATTAGAATCTCCCACCACAACAACCCTGTTATTATTACACCTTTCCAGAATCTGTCTCCCTATCTGCTCCTCGGTGTCCCTTTTGCTGTAGGGTGATCTATAAAAAATACCTAGTAGAGTTATTGACCCCTTCCTGTTTCTAACTTCCACCCACAGAGACTCTGTAGACAATCCCTCCATGACTTCCTCCTTTTCTGCAGCCGTGACACTATCTCCAATCAACAGTGCCACGCTCCCAACCGTTTTGCCTCCCTCCCTGCCCTTTCTGAAACATCTAAAGACGGTAAAAAAGAAAAAGGAAGCATGCTTAAGGTCTTGGAACAAAAAAAGTTAGTAGCCAGGAGAGAGCTTAAGAAGGGACTTAGAAAAGCCAGAAGGGGACTTCAGAAGGATTAAGAAAAACCTAAAGGCATTCTACATGTATATGAAGAACAGGATGACTGGAATGAGGGCGTGGCTGATCAGGTATTACAGAGGAAATGTGCCTAGAAGTGGAGGAGGTAGGAGAGGTCCTTTATGAATACTTTGTTTCAGTATTCACCAGAGAGTGATATCTTGGCGAATGTGGGGTCAGTGGAGAACAAAAAATATGCTGGAACATGTCAGATAGGCTGGATGAGATATAACCCAGGTTACCCTGGGAAGGGAGGGAAAAGTGGTACCAGAAGATTGTAAGATGATCAATGTTACTCATTTACTCAAGAAAGGTATTAGAGAAATCCTAGGATTTATAAACTAGTGAGTGTTACATCAGAGGTGGCAAACTAGTGGAGAGGATTCTTAGAGAAACATTCTTATTAGGGATAGTCAGCATGGCTTTTTTAGGAGGAGGTCCTGCCTTACGAGCTTGATTGACTTTTTCAAGAAAGTGATAGATTAGATTAGATTAGATTAGATTATGAGGGCACTCAGTCCTCTTTTATTGTCATTTAGAAATGAATGCATTAAAAAATGATACAATGTTCCTTCAGAAAGATATTACAGAAACACAGGACAAACCAAGACTAAAACTGACAAAACTACATAATTATAACATATAGTTACAACAGTGCAAAGCAATACCATAATTTGATAAAGAGCAGACCATGGGCACGGTAAAAAAAAAGTCTCAAATCCCGATAGCCTCATCTTCTCACGCAGACCGTAGAAGGGAGAAACTCTCCCTGCCATGAACCGCCAGGCGCCGCAAACTTGCCGATGCAGCACCATTGGAAGCACTCGACCGCAGCGGACTCTGAGTCCGTCCGAAAACTTCAAGCCGTTGACCAGCCCTCCGACACCGAGCACCGAGCACCATCCTCTGCTGAGCGCTTTGATCCCGCCCCAGCTGCCGAGCAACAAGCAAAGCCGAGGACTCGGGGCCTTCCCCTCCAGAGATTCTGGACCACACAGTAGCAGTGGCAGCGAAGCAGGCATTTCTGAAGTTTCACTAGATGTTCTCCCGTGCTCTCACGTCTGTCTCCATCAAATCAGGATTGTGCATGGCACCCTACTTGACAGATAACAGACATCACCACCGGAGTGGCCGCTGCGAGCTGCTTCGCGCCTCTATCTTCTCCTGCTCCTCATTTCCTTGAAAAAGCAGTGTGGTTGATGCAGTGTACATCGATTTTAGTAAGGCGTTTGGCAAGGATCCCCATGGTAGGCTCATTCCAAAAGTCAGAAGGCATGGCATCTAGGGAAACTTCTTGTGATTTTTTAAAATTACTTAGATGTGCAAGTGAAGGGCTAGGTTAGTAAATTTGCAAATAACATAAAGGTTGGTGGTGGTTTGGATAATGTAGAGGGTTATCGTAGTTGGCAATAATGGGACATTGATAGGATGCAGAACTGAGCTGAAAAGAGGCAGATGGAGTTCAATCTGGTAAAGTGTGAATTGATACATTTTAGAAGGTTGAGCTGAAAGACACAGTACAGGTTTAATGGTTGGATTCTTAGCCATGTGGAGAAGCAGAGTGCTCTTGAGGGTCCATGACCATGGATCATCCAATGTTACCCTGCAAGTTGGTCGGGTGGTTAAGAAGGCATGTGGTGTGTTGATCTTCATTAGTCAGGGGATTGTGTTCAAGAGATGCAAGGTAATATTGCAGCTCTATAAAATTCTGGTTAGGCCACATTTGGAGTATTATGTTTATTTTGGGTCACCTCATTATAGGAAGGATATGAAATCTTTGGAGTAGGGGTTTCCAACCTGGGTCCATGGACCGCTTGCTAAATAGTATTGGTGCATGGCGTAAAAAAGGTTAGGAATCCCTGCTTTAGAGAGAGAGTGCAGAGGAAATTTACCAGATTACTGTCTGGATTTGAGAACATGTCTTATGAGGAAAGATTGAGTTAGCTTAAGGCTCTAGAGACCCATAAATATGAAGGGTCTTGGCCTGAAATGTCAACTGGTTATTCCTCTTCATAGATGCTGCCTGACCTGCTGAGTTCCTTCAGCATTTTGTGTGTGTTACTCTGGATTTGCAGCATCTGCAGAATCTTTTGTGTTGACCCATTCTGTGTGTCAGCTAAGATGCCATGAGCAAAATCAATCAGTTTTAGGGATCTACACATAGAATGTCTAGATTTTATTATAATTTAGTACTGTGTTTTCTTACTCTTGTTTCTACAATGTATAGCTGTACATTTTTATTTTGAATGGCAAAAACCACCTCCCACTTGTTTGACCCGATAAAGATTAGCTTTATTTGTACATCAAAACTAGCAGTGAAACATGTTGTTTCTTTTAAAATTCATTCAGCAAGAATTGTTCTGAGGGTAGTCCACTAGTTATCATCATGCCTGCAGTGCTGACGTAGCATGCCTACAACTTTCTGACCCTGACCCTAGCTCTAACCATACATCATTATATGTCTTTGGAATGTGGGAGGAAACTGGAGCACCCAGAGGAAACCCAAGTGGTCACGGGGAGAAAGTACGAACTCTTTACAAATAGCAGCGGGAATCAAACACCAATCAGTAATCGCGAGTGCTGTAAAGTGATTGCGCTAACCGCTCTGCTGCCATGTGTAAACTTTATAATATTCCAGCCTTTATAAAGCACTGGTGAAGCCTCACTTGGAGTATTGTGAGCAGTTTTGGGCCCCTTATCTTAGAAAGGATCTGCAGAAACTGGAGAGCGTTCTTGAAAATGATTCCAGGATTGAATGGCTTGTCGTATGGACAGTATTTGATGGCTCTGGGCCTGTACTCACTAGAATCCAGAAAAATCAGGGATGACCTCATTGAAACCTATCGAATGGTGAAAAGTCTTAATAAAGTGGGTGTGGAGTAGAAGTGTCCTATGGTGGGGGAATCTAAGACCAGAGGTCACAGCCTCAGAATAAAGGGGCATCCATTTAGAATGGAGATGAGGAGGAATTTCTTTAGCCAGAGTGGTGAATCTGTGGAATTCTTCGCAGGCATCTGTGGAGGTGAAGTCTTTATGTATACTTAAGGCAGAGGTTGATAGATTCTTGATTGGTTAGGACATTAAGTGATTCAGGGCGAAGGCAAGAGATTGGGGCTGAAAGAAAATTGTATCAGCCATGATGAAATGGTGGAGCAGACTCGATGGGCCAAATGGCTTAATTCTGCTCCTTATCTTATGGTCTTATAGGCTTTGATTCAATTTGCTGCAACTGCAAATGGTCAAAGACTTTCTGATTTTCTCAAACAAAATTTTAACCTTGATATTTAGGATTGTGTAACAATGGAATGGACATTTACTGCTCTCCTCATTACGCACATTTAAAAAAGCAACAGCCTATGGTCATAAAGTCATCCTACATAGAAAAGATCCTTCACCCAGCAGGTCCATGCTGACCATCAATCCTACAAGACAGTAAATGAGCTAAACAGAACAGCTTTAGGATATGGGAGGAAATTGGAGCACCTGAGGGAAACTTGCACCATTGTTGTGAGAATATGCTGACACTACAGAGACAGCATCCCTGAGAATAGGATTGAATTGTTGTGTTGCCCATTTTTTTCCTTCAGTTTATTTCCTCCTTTGATGGCTTTGGGTATTAAAACAGCCTTCTTCAAGGAGGTTCCTTTGGCTGTTGTCCATTTTTCAATAAGTCACCTTTCCCTTTACTTTTGTTTCAGTATAATTATTTTCTTGGTTGGAGGGAATTCTTGTATACGTTTCTTTATTTCTGTGTAGAGGCCATTTGCCCAATAGTACAACTAAAATACTAAAAACTGAAATTTAGACACCCATGTTATGCATCGAATAAATAAAAAGAAATTGAATCAAACATATGAAAGATGCTGACTACATAAGAAGTAAGTCTATTGTTACCTGAAATTTTAAACTTCTTTAATTGACCTATCATTTTTTTTTAAAACGTGGAAGTATGGAAGTTTAAGTCTCTATTCATATTGTCATTTGACACTGGGAGAAAGGCAAATAAATAAGATAAATCAATTAGAAATCTTGAACCTGTTTCTCTAATTTTATTGATTTACTATTCCAGGTTCGGGAACACCCTCTGTACCATTTGATTAAAGCCCAAACTCACAAAAAAATGGGGGATGTTCAGGAAGCTGTTAAAACCTTGCAGATAGCTAAGGGCCTACCTGCAATGAAGAAAACGGGAAATGCATCGAAATCTAAAAGCAAAATAGTTGAATTTCCTGCAGCTGATCGTGTTTCCATTTTTCTGGAGTTAGCAGATGCTCATTGTATGAACGGAGAACAGGTAATGAAGAGGTTCATTTCTCTTACAGAGTACATTTTAGACAAAAGCAGAATGATAATAGCAGTTTTTACAATGAGGTAATATTTGAATTTAGGCAATTGTAATTTCTGATATGACTTATGGAAATTGGTAAAACCAGCCTTTGTTACTATCTCAAGTTTTATAACCATTAAAACTCCAATAATCCATGATCTAATTATTCAGAATTCCCTAAGGTTGAGGAACCAGCTCATCAAGCTGTGCTTATCATGGGGCTTCCCATCCACTCGGGTCACTGTGCCTGTTTCCTTCTCACCAGGCCTCAGTTCCCTTTTGACACACCAAGACTCTGGTTCACCAGCAACTGGCCAGAGCCCCATTTCACTCTTTTACTATTCCTATTCCAGTTCATATGTTATCTTTTTACTTCCTGGGGCCCCAGTTCCTACAATCCCTTGCTATTTACTGAGTTCTGGTTTTTATGCTGTTTCTTGAGGCCCTGGAGCTCTAGCTCCAGCACTTCCTGTCCACTTGCCAAAGCCCTAGTTCCTGTGCTCCCCTCCTACTTAATAGAGCACTGGCTTCTGTACTTCCTAGGAACCCAGTTCCCACATTCCCTGACTACTCGCAAGATCTCCAGTTCCCACGCTACCTTCCTACTTGTTGGGACTCTGTCTCCTATGCAATCTGTTGATTGTGACCCAAGTTCCTGTACAATCTGTTTGGCAGCCAACACCCTGATTTCTGTGCTTCCCTTTCACTCAGTTGGTGCTTTTAAATGTGGAATCTTGCTTCCTGTGTTTCCTCTAAAATTACCATGTTCACTGGAAAAATTATTAGTTCTACTGTGTAGCATTTAAGGAATAAATGTATTAAATATGTATTGGAGCATTAATAGAATGAAGTTAATGTCAACTTTATTGTCATATGCACAGGTGCAATGAAAAACTTACTTGCAGCAGTATCATAGGCATATAGGCACATAGCATCTTATAAGCAGCATTCATAAGAAAAAGCATACAATAAAAATAAACAATTTTTAGAAGAAAGGATATAATTTGAATGAAAGGTCCACTTTAGTGTAAAGTGACAAAATGGGTGTAATGTTGCTAACTATTACTAAACTCCAGAGATTAAGGCTGAACCTGTTGGTTCATAACTGAAGTAGCTGTTCTTGAACCTGGTGGTATGGAGCTTCTGTACCTTCTGCCTGATGGCTGCTGCAAAAAATGGCATGGTAGAGATCTTTGTTAATTGTTATGCTATCTCCTTGAAGGAGTGCCTCCTGTAGATACTACCAAAGGAGAGCAGGGAAACGCTAGTGATGTATTGGGCAAAGTCCATTACTCTCTGTGGCTTCTTGCGTTCCTATGCATTTGAATGGCCATATTAGTCCATGATTCAGGACGTTTTCAACAGTACATCTGCAGAAGCTTGAATAACATTCAGAAACGTCCAGAAAATCTACAAGCTTAGCAATATTATAATCCCAAACTTACTCACAGGTCTCTTGATAATCAAATATTATAAACAATTATATGCTGATATTCTGATTGCAATAAAAAAGGACTTCTTTTGTGTTTCTGTAGCATGAAGCTGCTAAAGTGATGCAAGATGCCATCAATGAATTTACAGGCACCTCTGAAGAACTGAGAGTTACAATTGCTAATGCAGACCTTGCTGTTGTACGTGGGGATATAGAACTAGCACTTAATATGCTTCGAAACGTCACACCTGAGCAACCATATTTTATTCAAGCAAAGGAGAAAATGGCAAACATTTATCTAAATCAGAGGAAGGATAAGCAGTTATATGTAAGCTGCTACAGGTAAAAATTTCTGTCTAAATACCTTAAGCATTTTTATTTGTTTTGAATATATTTAAAGTAAGCAATCTTGGAAGTTCAGAAGATTTTTTAAGCAGGAGTTAGGCAGATCTGGTATTGTTACAATTATCTTATGATGAAACACCATATCCAGTTCACCCAAGCTTGCATTCTAATCACACTGTATATTCAAAGCCTCAAACTTTAATTACCTGAGCAGCACCAACTGAGTCATCTGATAACAATTGATTTAATCTAACGGGTATCCCCTCAGAAAAGACATTCCTGTTATGATCAGAGCTTCCCCCAGGTTACTTGTTTACTCACCTCATCTGTAAGCTGCATGAATATGAAAATAACAAATTTAAATAAAGAATCTGAATTAAAATTTAAAATAACAGCCACTTACCCCCTCCCCCGAGAACCTGATGGTGTACTCTAATGACTACCGTGTCCAATCCACGCTAGATCTAATTATTCCCATGAAAGAACACTTCAATTGCCCCTTCCCCTTACTGGCAAATTAGACATGGTGGTTCTCTGCAGAATAATGCCAAGCCATCATAAAAGCCTCATCTGACAACAAGAAAATAGGCTCCCCACTACCAGCCCTTATCCCTCTCTCTCCTTCAGCTGCTCTTAGGAAAATCTTTGAAGTGATTTTGCCCACAGTAAAAAGAAGATACCGCAGATACTGTATACCGCAGATCTGTTTCCTCCATGCAAAGAGAAATGTTGGCTTGGGTCACAACTTTGCTGTGGAGGCACAGCAAAGTTTACCTTTCATGTTCTGAGAGAGTTGCCCACCTTTCTTATTTCCATCTTTCTATCACTATCAAGTGCCTCCATCATTTTTCCTTGATCTTGTTGACAAATTTATCCTCTCACTTCTCGTGTCTTTGTTGCTTTTCTGATCCGATGCCCTCGTAATTATCATCTACCACTACACACCTTTTCCTGCAATAACAACTGTAATTGCTTTGATCTTTTTTGAACATTAATATTGAAGTCTTGGGTATTGATGCCTGAATTGGACCTTTCTTGGGGTATCTATGGAATTTTTGTTTGTGTACCTAATGAAGCATTTATTTTCTTTGCACTCAGTACCGCATAATTTCATTTGATTGATATATGGTTTGTTGAACTAGAAAATGTAGCACCAAATGGAACCTCAGATAATGGGTTCCCAATTAGGAAAGATATGAAGGGAAATGTCTTTGCATAACAAGTTGTGAGTCTTTGGAACAGTATCTGAACACCTAGACGTTGAGAATTTTCAATGCAGAGAGAGATTTTTGATTAGGAGTGTGTGAGAAACTATACAGGTGAGACACAGGATGAGCCCAAATCAGTTTTATAGCAGAACAGGCTTGAGAGACCATCTGGGCCATCTTAACTCCTCCAATCATCCCCTCTGTTTTACCCATGGGATCTAGTTATGCTATACTCTTAATGAATTGAATACAGCACTTTGCCCTGACTTCCTAGGTTCTGTATCAGAGGAATTGAGTAAAAGCTTGAAAACAATATTCATGGAAGAAAGTCAATAATACAATTTTTGTTCATGATTTCATAATATAAAAATGAGAGTAAATAATATTTTTTTTATTTATTGAGTACTGCTTGGAATAGGCCCTTTCAGCCCTTAAAGCTATGCCGGCCAACAATCCCCGATTTAACCCTAGCCTAATCATGGGAAAATTTACAATCACCAATTAACATGCCAACCGTGCATCTTCTGACTTTGGGAGGAAACCCATGCGGTCACGGGGAGAATGTGCAAACTCCTTATAGACAGCGGCGGGAATTGAATCCGGGTCGCTGGTACTGTAAGGAGTTGTGCTAGCCACTACACTATCATGCCGAGCACCTTTGATTGAACCTAAGTATGATTTTACATTTTGCTTTAGAGATTTAACTGACAGACTGCCGGGACCTCACACCTACCTTCTGTTGGGTGATGCCTATATGAATATTCAAGAGGTGAGTTTTTTCTGAACTTTACTTGGAAATACCTCTGCTTAGTTAATTAATCTGTTTTTGTATACCAAATGGCAATGAGTGTCCATATGCCCATGTAAACATGTATGCGTGTAAATGCACATGCATATGAGCTATTTCAGTCAATATTTCCTGTATAAGTTCCTGCCTCAACTTAAATATTT
The DNA here is from genome assembly GCF_030028105.1 of Mobula birostris. Lineage (NCBI taxonomy): Eukaryota > Metazoa > Chordata > Chondrichthyes > Myliobatiformes > Myliobatidae > Mobula > Mobula birostris. The sequence continues at coordinate 184,235,663 of NC_092375.1, forward strand.
GAGGACAATTATATAAATTACTCATATTAATTATTCAAACGATAATTGTGTCCTATGAAGTTGAAGGCTCCTTGCAGTTTTCCAGCTTCTTAGCTTCTTTGACTATAATATAGAAATTCCAACATATGAACAACTTATTACTATTTTTAAATTGCAGTTAAGTTTCCTGAAAGAAAGAAAATTATAAAATATAAGACATAGAAATTAGATACGAATTATTTCCTGCCGTCTATTCCTATTTCATTTGAAGATCACACTTGGAATTGGCTTACAGTGTCCAATAACATGAATGTTTGACAAGTACATATCTATATTTAATACAATTTAAGGTGCTGGACTAACCTTGACTCCACTTCACTACTTCTTTACACCATAAGACGTAGGAGCAGAATTAGGCCACTTAGCCCATCAAGTCTTCTCTGCTGTTCCATTATGGCTGATTTATTATGCTCTCAACCCCATTCTTCTGCCTTCTCCCTGTAATTTTTGATGCCCTGACTAATCAAGAATCTCTATCAACTTCCCCTCTTAAACTTTAGGAAATCGGCCATAATCCATAACAGGTGATAGACCTGATAGTAGGTGAACATTTTGGGAATATTGACCATAACTTAAGTTTTAAAGTAGTTAAGTATAAGGAACTACTTTGCATTGATGGGGATGCAACTGCTGTCAGAAGCATCCATTTTTGATATTTGGGTGTTTACTTAAGGACCAGCTGATCAGTGTGCAGGATCAGCATGTTCTGGTAAGGAGAGAGGACGTGAGCGGTCCTAAATGTAGTCAGGAAGTGAAACATTCAGCTTAGGAAGTTAAAATCAGACTGGGTCCTTGTGGAATATAAAGTTAGCAGGAAAGTGCTCGAGCAGGTGATTAGAAAGGCCAAAATGGGCCATGAAATGCCCTTGGTGAGCAGGATTAAGTAAAATCCCAAGGCATTTTATACTTACGTTTCGTAAAAGAGGATACCTAAAGAGGGGGTAGGTTCAGTCAAAGATAAAGGAGGGAATTTGTGCCTGGAGTCAGAGCAGCTGAGGTACTGGGCATTTACCGGTTATCAACCGTATTTTTCATATTTTGAAATAGAGATCACTTTGTGCTACATCTCCACTTCAAAATGCAGACTATTCATTTTCACCCATTGATATTACCAATATCTCAGCTCATTTCTCATCTGCTGCCAAGACTCTCTGCAATATTTTTGTTATTCTTGACTATTCTAACTCACTCTTGGCTGGCCTACTTTTAAATTATGTTGGTATGTCCTAATCAACATCTGGTCCTGTTAATTTATTATTCTCAAATTGCTGACCTTTATTAGTCCCCTGGTCTGATATACATCACCAATATCTTAGCCCTTTGTTTGTCTTGTTTTCAAATTTCCCGTGAACTCAGCCCCAATTATTTTTGTTTTCTTTTGCCTCTCTAAACCTCTGTAACGTTTGCACTCCTATTTTGGGCTTCTTCTGTAGAAAGATTTACTGTATATGAATTTAACCCATATCAACACCCTGCAATCATGATTAAACTGCCTAACTTCTATTTCTATCATTTTCAGCTCATAACGTGTACTTTAGAATTTATATCTTTCACTAAAATCTTGATCATCTGTCCTGAAATTTGTTAATGAGGCTTGCAATCAGCATTGGTTTACAGACACTACTGCAAATTCTTTTGGGATTTTGTTTTTTATTGTTAAATGTGAGATGTAAATATAAATCATTGCTATTGATACTTTCGATTCCATTGCAGCCAGAGAAGGCCATTGATATTTATGAACAAGCACTAAAGAGAAATCCAAGGGATGGAACTCTAGCTAGCAAGATTGGAAAAGCTCTTATTAAAACACATAATTATGCTAAGGTCTGTTCTAAAACTTATTTTTCTGCTTTCGTTGGTAGTGAATTTTTGTATCATATGTTATGCAGTTCATATTCTTTGTTTACCACGAAGTTTAAGAACAGTTACTATTCCTCAACCATTAGGCTCTTGAACAAAAGGGGGTAACTACACTTATTTGCCTATCAATAGTGATATTCTCCTTAACGAACCATCTCACTTTAAGGACTCTTTATCTTGTTAATTCTTGTTCTTGTTATTTTTGATATTTACTTATATTTGCATTTGCATAGTTTGTTGTCTTCGGCACTCTATGTGATCTTTCATTGATACTGTTATAGATGCCATTCTGTAGATTTGCTGAGTAGGCCCGCAAGAAAATGAATCTCAGGGTTGTATGTGATAACTTAAATGTGCTCTGATAATAAAATTTATTTTGAACTTTACTGTAGACAATCAATATAACGTATGGATAAACAAATTTCAAGATGAGCTATTCATGTTGAGTCAGACTTGATTCACTGAGTTTCTTGTATAGTGAAGTGAAAAGACCACACTGCATCAGTTTTTTTTTAATGTAGCTAATCTGACTAATTGATTCAGCAGATATAACTCTAATATTGTAAGACACAGTTTTACACCTGGGCTAAAGTGGTGTGGTAGTAAAAGATTGTCTATAATCCTAATTAATGGTGGAGTAGTCCAGGTAAATTGTGAATTTTAAAGGATTTATCAGTATATTTTGAACTGATCTCACCTACAGCTGAAATATGAGGAAGAAACCCCTAAATGTTAGATCATTTCCTGGCAATTAATGTGTATTGATCTCAAAGAAAAAAAGGATTTGGTATTCCTATGATTAAATAACCCATCAATATTCACTTCCTAACTTAATGCATTGCCATTATCTTAGAGCCCTACACCAGCATAAGTTATGCCATCATGACAGGAGGAAGAGGGAGGAAATGGTTTGAAAATTAGTTCATTAATAATGTACAATATTAATGTCAGTAGAATGGGTTTAATCAAAGGTGTATTAATTTCAATTTTTTTTATCATAGGCAATTAATTATTATGAAACCGCACTAAAGACTGGCCAGCAGAATTTCCTTCGGTATGATTTGGCCGAGCTCCTATTTAAACTTCGGCAGTATGAGAAAGCAGAAAAGATTCTACTGCAGTCGTTGGAACATGATCATGGTTTGATTTATTTTAATGGTGTAATTTATGTACTTTAGTTAATTGTATTTAATAATAAAAGAAAATATTTTAAATATATTTAACTTTCTAAATAGTGCAGAAAGATTTACTTCAGATATGTGGTAAGGAAACTTTTTGCACAGGTATAATGTACAGAACTTAGGACAGATTTCACATCAGATCTCCCATCCTGCATATGCTGCTGCTAACTCAAATGTGATACTCATATCATGCAACCATATTGCAACAGTGCAGACATTCTTTAGTTCTTTTGGAAAAAAAGGTAGTATAAACTGGAGGTGACCCAGACTACCAGTAGGGAAGCAGGCGCATTTCCATGTCCTATAACCACGGAGGTAATAGTGAAAACAATTACTGAACATCCATTGCTGAGGACATGAGAAGACTGATGTTGTTGAACATGATGGGATTCTCACATTCATCCATCCTCCTCGAACCCCACTTTTACCACATCTGCACAATCTCTTGATTTATAAACTACAGAAGCTGTCAATACTCACTTTTTCCTTTCCTTCACCTGCCCCACCTCCCAAAGCCCTCCTTTCACCGTAGTCTTACTCTTGTATATTTCTGTATTTAAATACCAAAGAATTGAAACTTAATGTGCAAGGAGGCAGTAATGAAGAAGGATCACCATTACTTTATTTCACAGTTGACTAGCTCAAATTCTGACATCATGTATTTTAGATGAAGTGGGTTAGGTCTTGCAGGTATGACTGACCTTCTGCAGTAGCCCAAGTATGTTTCAGTGTGCTTTGCTTTCTGTATTATAAAGAATTGTGGTAATAACTGCAATGTTTGTTAATGGTGTTAACCTGTTAGACTGATGTTTCCTTTAAGTCAGGGGTTCCCAGCCTGGGGCCCATGGACCCCTTGCTTAATGGTATGGGTCAATAGCATAAAAAGAGGTTGGGAACCCCAGCTTTAAATAGTGCTGACATCAAATCAACTTTATGCGCATTCATCTCTCTAATTTGCATACAACTGACACACATTCATTGCAAACTGCTTCACCAAATTAGATTATTTTTGCCAAGTATGAGTTTGTGCATATTGTATGCTATTTTGACCTTCGCTCAACCTGAGTATAGAAGGATATTTTTGAAACTCCCAGGTGGATATCATTATTTCAGTTTTGTGTCCACAATTTTAGCAAAACTGTAAAAGTTGGAAAACTTGGTGAGTACCACTTTTAAAATATCACATTCTTTTGATATAGTATAGTGAATGAGGCCAACTAGAGCAGGGGTTTCCAACCTGGAGTCCACAGATTCCTTGGTTAATGGTAGGTGTCCGTGACATAAAAAAGGTTGGGAGCCCTTGCTCTACAGAGTGTCATCATGTATTCAGTGGGCCAATGCCTCCTCCTGTACTATGATGATTTTATTTTCCTTTCCAATCTTTTCCAGTAAGTGATCTTCAGATATTGATGGAAGATGCCCGCTATTTAATGCTTCTAGCAAAAATATATAGTAGGAAGAAGAAGACTGATGATGCCATCCTTGCATTGCAGAGGGTGAATAGGCTTTTACGTTTGATTTATAATAAATTTCTTCCCGTAGATATTTTTTTCTGATTGGCTTAATCAATATTAGTTTTCAAAGACGAAGGCAAAAGAACTTAATCGTCCATCAGAAGCTTTCTTTAATGAAAAATGCATTTGCTGCTTTTAATTTTCAGTGAAAGATCTCTAGAAATTTCAAATTTGCTCTGACCATACATGCTATTATTGATTGTCTTGTAATTATCACATAGCCTATTAATAGTATTTCATAGAGTTTTAAAACCTGAAATTACCATTCATCTTTTTCTTTTGTTCCATCCATTTTCCGAACAGGCACGAGAGGTGCAGGCTCAAGTATTAAAACGAGTTCATTTAGAACAGACTGATGCAGTCCCTGCCCAAAAGCAACTTGCAGGGGAGATTTGTGCTGAGATAGCAAAGCATGCCACAGAGCAGCGAGAATATGAAAAAGCTATTAAGTTCTACAAAGAGGCCCTTGTCTACAATGATAATGATCACAAGGTTAGTACTGCAGCTTCTAGGTTACTGAATGTGGTTGATTTCAAAGAAATTGTGAAACAGATTTTAATTTCACAGTAGAAGAATGTAGATATTTACATAGATATCCTGGAATCTGATGGTTGTGTTATTGAATATTGCTTTCAGAGGCATTTAATAAGCTTTAATTAAGCTTTCTCAATATTTACATATTGAGAAAATGCTGAAGTATTTCCACTGATAATGCCATTGTCTGTGGACGCCACTCCTTTTTGGCCCACTTGGAAAATGGTGCGGCATACATCAGCTGGCTGTTTATTGACTTCAGCTCAGCATTTAGCACGATCATCCCTGGTGGGTAAACTACCCTTACTGGGTCTTAAGATGGCTGTCTCTAACTAGCTCTTGGACTTCTTGACAAAAAGACAGAGTCAGCCCCTGTTGGCAGCAACATTTCTAGCTTCATCACGCTGAGCACTGGTGACTCCCAGGTCTGCATGTTCAGCATGCTGCCATTCACACTGCTGATGCATGATCGAACCGAATCAACAGATTCGCTGATGACACAACAGTAGTTGGCCTCATCGACAGCGATGATGAGGCGGCATACAGAGAGGAGGCAGAGCAGCTTGTAGAATGGTACAAGCATAACAACAGGACTAAAGGGATGATTGTGGACCTCACGAAGGTGCAGACTGACCACTCCCGATGGCACATAAACGGCTCCTCCGTGGAGAGAGAATTAGGAGCACCAAGTTTCTGAGAGTGCAAATAATGGATGATCTCACCTGCACCTTCAACACCACCTCTTTCATCAAGAAAGTACGGCAGATTCTCCATTTCTTCAGGAGGTTGAGATGAACGAAGCTCCACCCACCATTCTAACTGATTTTTACAGGAGCACCATTGAGAGTGTTCTGACCAGCTGCATTGCTGTCTGGTACAGGGATTGCAAGGCATCTGACTGCAAGACCCTCAAAAAATTGCAAGGATTGCTGAGGTGATCATCGGGGTTTCTCTTTCGCTCTTCCGAGAATTTTATCAGGAGCGTTAGGACAAGTATTGTTTGGATGGGAAAATGCTTCCTCCCCTAGGCTGAGACTACTGAACTCCCTGCCATCACCCAGGTCTCATCATGTCTGAAGTGTTAGTACTGCTATACTGTTTACTTTTTAACTTGTGTTGTAAGTGCACCTTATGCTAAGTGTCCAATTTCTGGAACATAGTTTATTATGTGTTCATTTATTTGTAGTAATATTACTTTATGTGTTGTATGTGAGTTTGTATATACTGTGTTGTGCATCTTCTGGTTCTTATTTAGAGTAGGACCGTCGTCTTTGTTAAATTTCTTTTCCGGTAGCAGAACATTGCACTTGTAATGGCCAAAGGATTGACCTTGATGGCATAAAACTACAGTGCCGTGCCAGTGGCTTTTGGGACCACCTGGTAGAGAAAGCCATTGAAATAAAATGAGCGGAAAAGAATTTTAACAGAGCCAAAGGTCTTGCTCCAAGTAAGAACTGGAATTTGATTGTAAACAAGGTGGGAGAGCAGAAACCTGATTGATTGAACACTAGCCAGTCAGGAAGGATGGACAATCTGGATATAGATACCACCGGACTAGATGTGCCCAGGCATCATCCCTGACGAAGCTGGCAGAGTTTGTCATCGAAACGTCAGTTATAATCGATATCTGTATTCAGAAGAGTTTATTCATTAAAGTGAATTGAGTTTATCTGGATTCTGGCTGAGATATAGTAGAGGTACATTAACCCATAAACTCTCGTTGTAGTCTCACTCAACGTCAGTGACAAAAGTCTGCTTGCATTTACCCTATTTAAACCCTCATAATTTTGTATACCTTGATCAATCTGCTATGTTCCAGGGAATAAAGTCTGAACCTATTCAACATTTTCCAATAACTCAGGTCCTCAAGTCCCAGCAACAAACTTGTAAGTTTTCACCGCACTCTTTCAATCTTATTTAAATCTTTCCTGTAGATAGGTGACCAAAACGGGACACAATACTCAAATTAGACCTCGCCAACTCTTATACAACTTCAATATAGTCATAGTCATAGTCATACTTTATTGATCCCAGGGGAAATTGGTTTTCGTTACAGTTGCACCATAAATAATAAATAGTAATAAAACCATAAATAGTTAAATAGTAATATGTAAATTATGCCAGTAAATTATGAAATAAGTCCAGGACCAGCCTATTGGCTCAGGGTGTCTGACCCTCCAAGGGGTAAACATCCCAACTCCTGTAATCAATGCATTGATTTATGAAGGACTGCAGGTCCACACTATCAGCGAGTTGCTCGTTGGCGGAAATAATGAAGGAGCTGCGCAATGTGCTGTTGCTGAGCCGATGGTGACATACAGTCAAATAGTGAGTGACCGTCATGATCACTTTTCTTGTGATCGCAAGACCCTGTTGGACCTTGTTAAATTGGTACACTGCAAGTTTGATTTGCTGATTTATTGGATGCAAGCAGGGGCAGGTGGATGGTGCCTAATCCTTGGTCGTGGTGAGGCCTCAGCCTGAAGCCACGGTGTTGTCTCTTTGCAGCCGTCTGGAGTGAGGGGATGAAACTGTGTATAAACTGTGTACTTCACCGGGTGCCGTGTGGCACAGTGTCCGGAATGGAGTCGGAGCTGCCCTCCCAGGGTTCTGCTTGGCAAAAGACAAGCTCTGTTGTGGCAGAACGCAAATTTCTTAGCAGCACTCAATGAACTCGGGCCTCAAACTGCGGGGTCGTTTGCTTTTCAGCCAGAGGATGCAGAGGTGTCCGAGCCATTGTGCTCTGCTGGGGGTGGTGTAGCGCAGTTGTTGCGGCTGAAAATTTAAACGGACTGAGGGGTCTGGATTATATACATAGATATTTCTCTGGTTGTGTTTTTACTAATATTTTATACGTGCTTGCATATACGAGCACAATCTCAAAGCCACAATGCCGCCCAGTGGGCGTCGTTGTATTTTGACTGATATCCTACATGGGTTTGTTGACTTGTATGCATCAGCCACGTCGCCACGGGGTGGGGGGGGGGGTCGTGGGCCTCAGGACTCTTATTACATGATTGTGATCTTGTGTGTGCTTACTGTGTGTGACTGTTGGTAATTTGTCTTTGCACCTTGACCCTGTAGTAACACGCTCGTTTGGATTTATTCATGAGTATTCATATATGGTTAAGTGATAATTAAACTTGAATTGACTTGAAGGCCGGATTGCCAAAAGGTTCCTTTACAACCCTTTCTACCTGTGGCACTGCTTACAAGGAATTGTGGATCTGTATTCCCAGCTCCCTTTGTCTTACCACACTCCTCAGTGCCCTACTGCTCACCCTACATTCATATTTCTCTGGTTGTGTTTTTACTAATATTTTATACGTGCTTGCATATGCAAGCACAATCTCAAAGCCACAGTGCCGCCCAATGGGCGTCGTTGTATTTTGACTGATATCCTACATGGGTTTGTTGACTTGTATGCATCAGCCACGTCGCCACGGGCCGGGGGGGGGGGGGTGTCGTGGGCCTCAGACCTAAGACCTACCCTAGTTGGCCCTTGCAAAGTGCAACACCTCATACTTATCTGCATTAAGATCCATCTGCCATTTTTTAAATTTTTTAAAATTTTTTTTGAATACTAAGTACATTATGATATGATGAAAACAGAAACAAGATGGAAATGCTCCATAACTATGTGTAGTAAATTAACCATAATATTGAAAAGGTATATTTTATTCTAACCTAAAGCAAAATCAAAACCCCATAACAAAATTAGGAAAAAAAAAGAGGAAAAAAAAACTGCTGTTTGGTTAAAAGAAAAGAAAAAAAATCTCTGACATATAGTCGTCGTAAATTCAAACATATAATAGCCATCATCATTGCTGACCAAAATTGTGAAAGTAGTTCCATAAAGGTCCCCATAATGTGAAAAAATCTTTTTTTTTAATATAATTTTTATTAAATTTTCAAAAAGAATACATGAAAAGATAAAATCTACCCACCCCCCCTCCCCTTAACCCTCCCCCCCCATATATAGTCCTACCTAAAAAGAAAGAAAGAGAAAAAAAAGAAAAGAACCGCCTGGTTATTGGAAGGTTTCCACATGCTCCATGGGATTCAAAATAAATTTGGTATAATTATTCGTTACTTTCCCCAAGTAACCAAAATCTTTATCAGAGCACTTAAATATGCCATCCTATCTTTTGTAAATAAGGGTGCCAAATATTCAAAAATGTTACATATTTATCTCTTAAATTATAAATAATTTTTTCAAGTGGAATAGAACTAGCCATTTCATTATTCCAATGATCCATACTTAAATACGAATCAGATTTCCAAGTAACTGCTATAGTCTTCTTAGCTACTGCCAATGCAATTTTTATAAATTCTTTCTGATATTTATTCAATTTAAGTTTCGGTTTTATCCCTTCAATATCACCTAATAGAAATAATACAGGGTTATGTGGAAGTTGAATTCCAGTAATTTGTTCCAATAAGACTCTTAAATTTATCCAAAAGGGGTGAATTTTAAAACAAGACCAAGTAGAATGTAAAAAAATACCAATTTCTTGATTACACCGAAAACATTTATCAGATAGATTTGAATTTAATCTATTTATTTTTTGTGGTGTAATATATAATTGGTGTAAAAAATTATATTGTACTAATCTAAGTCGAACATTTATTGTATTTGTCATACTGTCAAGACAAAGTCTTAACCAATTTGTTTCATCAATATTAATATTCAGATCTGTTTCCCATTTTTGCTTTGACTTATGGATTCCTTGTTTAATTGTCTGTTCTTGAATCAAATTATACATACAAGAAATAAATTTTTTAATTTTCCCTTTTTGAATTAAAATTTCAATTTCATTAGGCTTTGGCAAAAACATTGTTTGACCCAGCTTACCTATTAAGTAAGCCCTTAATTGAAAGTAACAAAAGAAAGTATTATTAGATATCTTATATTTATCCTTTAATTGTTCAAATGGCATCAATATACCTCGCTCAAAACAGTCTCCTATAAATTTAATCCCTTTTTGGTACCAATTATATAAAAGTTGATTATCCATTGTAAAAGGAATAAGTCTGTTTTGGAACAAAGATCTCCTTGCTAATAGAGATTTCTGTGTTTCCTTATCAACATTTATCTTATTCCATAGATCAATCAAATGTGTTAATATAGGAGATTCTTTCTTTTCCCGTATCCATTTAGATTCCCATTTATATATAAAATCTTCAGGTTTATTTTCTCCTATCTTGTCTAGTTCTATTTTAATCCGTGCTGGTTTTTGATCATCGAAAAAAGATGCAATAAATCTAAGTTGATTTGCTTTATAGTAGTTTTTAAAGTTTGGAAGTTGTAATCCTCCTAACCCAAATTTACATGTCAGTTTTTCCAATGATATTCTTGACATTTTACCTTTCCAAAGAAATTTTCTCACACATTTATTTAACTCTTGAAAAAATTTCTGTGGCAATTGTATTGGTAATGTTTGAAACAAATACTGTAATCTAGGAAATATATTCATTTTTACAACATTGACTCTACCTACTAATGTTATTGGTAGTATCATCCATTTGTCAAGATCTTCTTGAATTTTTTTCAATAGTGGTAAATAATTAAATTTATATAAATTCTTTACATCATTATCAAGTCTTATACCTAAATACTTTATATCATTTACCGGCCATCTAAATTGGGTTACTAATCGACATTGACTATAGTCTCCTTTAGTAAGAGGTAAAATTTCACTTTTATCCCAGTTTATTTTGTAACCTGATACCTTCCCATATTCATCCAATCTAGAAGATAATTTATGTAACGAATGTTGTGGGTTTGTTAAATATATCAAAACATCATCGGCAAAAAGATTAATTTTATATTCCTCTTGGTTAACTCTAAAACCCATAATATCTGGATCAATTCTAATTAGTTCTGCTAATGGCTCTATCGCCAATACAAATAAAGCAGGTGATAGTGGACAACCTTGTCTAGTTGACCTTTTTAACTGGAATGGTGTTGAAATTTGAGAGTTTGTCACTACTTTAGCTTTAGGGTTAGAATTTAAAGTTTTAATCCAATTTATAAAAGATGTTCCTAACCCATATTTTTCTAATACTTTAAATAAAAAATCCCATTCTAATCTATCAAATGCTTTTTCTGCATCCAAAGCTACTACTATACTCTTCTCATCCCTTTTTTGTGCCAAATGAATTATACTGAGTAGCCGAGTTACATTATCTGCCAATTGTCTATTTTTAATAAATCCTGTTTGATCCATATGTATTAATTTTGGTAAATATTTAGATAATCTATTCAATAAAATTTTTGCTATTATTTTATAATCCATATTCAATAAAGAAATAGGCCTGTATGATGTTGGTTTCATAGGATCTCTGTCCTTTTTTGGCAATACTATTACAATCGCTGTTGAAAAAGATCCTGGAAGTTTATGTATTTTTTCTGCTTGACGTATTAGTTCCATAAAAAGAGGAAATAATAAATCTTTAAATTTTTTATAAAATTCAGGTGGAAAACCATCTTCTCCTGGAGATTTATTACTTTGGAGTGATCCTAAAGCTTCTTCAACTTCTTTTAATGTAAAAGGCATATCTAATCCCCTCTGTTCTTCCAAATTCAATTTTGGAAGAGAAACTTGTGATAAAAACCTTTCTATCTCATTAACATCATTTTGGGATTCTGCTTGATATAATTCAGAATAAAAATTTTTAAAGGTTTCATTTATTTCAAGAGGTTTATAAGATATTTTATTTGCCCTTGTTCTAATTGCTTTTATTGTTTTGGAAGCTTGTTCTGTTTTCAACTGCCAGGCAAGAATTTTATGTGCTCTCTCACCTAACTCATAATACCTTTGTTTAGTTCTTATAATTGCTTTTTCCGTTCTATATGTCTGAAGCGTATTATATTGTAACTTCTTATTGAGAAGTTGTCTTCGTTTTTCTTCTGACATATATCTTTGAGATTCTTTTTCTATTCTTGTAATCTCTTTTTCCAATTGATCTAGTTCTGCCATATATTCTTTCTTAATTTTAGACGTATAACTTATTATCTGGCCCCTAAGATATGCTTTCATCGCATCTCATAATATAAATTTATCCTCCACTGAATGAAAATCTGTATCCAAAAAAAATTGAATCTGCTTTTTCATAAAATCACAAAAATCTTGACGATTTAATAATGTTGAATTAAATCTCCATCTATAAGCCACTTCTTCCTTGTCAGCCATTATTATTGTCAATAATAAAGGAGAATGATCTGATAATATTCTTGCTTTATATTCCATATTTTTCACTCTGTGTTGAATATGCATTGATAATAGAAAAAAATCTATCCTTGAGTAAGTTTTATGTCTATGGGAGTAGAACGAATAGTCTCTTTCTTTAGGATTGATTCTTCTCCATATATCAATCAAATTTAAATCTTTCATCAATGATAAAGTTAAATTTACTACCTTCGATTTTATAACAGCCTTGGTTGATCTATCTAAGACTGGGTCTAAGCAAAAATTAAAGTCTCCTCCAATTAATATTTTTTCATGTGCATCCGCCAAATTCAAAAAAGCTTCTTGTATGAATTTTGCATCATTTTCGTTTGGTGCATAAATATTCATAAAAGTCCATAGTTCAGAAAAGAGTTGACAATGTATAATCACATATCTCCCCGCAGAATCAGTTATTACATTTTGTATTCTAATTGGTCACGTTTTATTGATCAAAATTGCTACTCCCCTCGCTTTTGAATTAAATGAAGCCGCAACACTACCCACCCAATCTCTCTTTAGTTTCTGATGTTCTATTTCTGTTAGGTGCGTTTCCTGTAAAAAAGCTAAATCTATCTTCATTTTTTTAATATATGTTAAGATTCTTTTTCTTTTCACTGGTCCATTAAGCCCATTAACATTAAAACTCAAAAAATTCAATAAATTAGTCATTATTCTTAACAAAGTTACTCCAATCTAAAACATTACTTATCTTCTCAACTCTCATAGTTCCTTGGGGAATTTCTTTAAACTTCACCATGTTGCTATGTGTTCCCCCCCCCCCCACCCTTCCAGGCAAAAAGAAAAAAAGATAGAAAAAGAAAGAAAAAACAAAATACCCCCCCCACTAATGTTGTGAATGAAAGGATACACAACACTACCCCCCTCCATTTTACGGGTCGCGGCAAAAGCCACGCTTGCACACATGATTAACGTAGCAATCGATCAGTGCTTCTTCCAGCTCCCCCGCAACAAAAAAAGTTTTATATATATATATATATATATAGACAAAATTAGTATTACTATTCCCAACTAATTTCCTCCAGTGTTAACCTTTCTTACCCACCTCATGTAATTAATAATATATTTATACATTCATCCAGCTTCAAAAATCCAACAAGTCCATTCTTTAACCCAATCTTCATCTTCAATCTATCTCTCTCTCCTGAGTTTGTTCTTGTATCTGGTGAATATTCAGAAAATCTTGCACAAACTGCTCTGCTTTCTGGTAGTCATCAAAAAATCTTTTTTCTCCACCAGGCAAAAAAATCTTCAAAGTTGCAGGATAATGCAGTATAAATTGATAACCATGATCCCATAGGGTTTTTTCCACTGGATTAAACTTCTTCCTTTTCTTCAAAAGTTTG